>NC_036856.1:21220953-21557980 GCF_002910315.2 Salvelinus sp. IW2-2015
TAGAATGAGAGAAAGCGTTTGAAATTAAGATACAGTTACTGTGATGCATCTGAACAAACGTTGCTTAAAGAATATGACAGACAGTTCTGACTTAATAGGCTCTTACTAGTGCGCTGCTAGCCGTCTGGTAACGCTGCTGCCTAGCCGTCTGGTAACGCTGCTGCTAGCCGTCTGGTAACTTGCTAGCCGTCTGTAACGCTGCTGCCTACGCGCTCTGGTAAGCTGCGCCTAGCGTCTGGTAACGCTGCTGCCATAGCCGTTCTGTTAACGCTGCTGCCTAGCCGTCTGTTAACGCGCTGCTTGCCTAAGCCGTCGTAACGGCTGTGCCTAGCCGTCTGGGGTAACGCCTGCTGCCTAGCCGTCTGGTAACGCTGCTGCCTAGCCCGTCTGGTAACGCTGCTGCCTAGCCGTCGTTAACGCTGCTGCCTAGCCGTCTGTTAACGCTGCTGCCTAGCCGTCTGGTAACGCTGCTGCCTAGCCGTCTGGTAACGCTGCTGGCCTAGCACGTCTGGTAACGCTTGCTGCCTAGCCGTCTGGTAACGCTGCTGCCTAGCCGTCTCGGTAACGCTGCTGCCTAGCCGTCTGGTAACGCTGCTGCCTAGCCGTCTGTAACGCTGCTGCCAGCCGTTGGACGCTGTGCCTAGCCGTCTGGTAACGCTGCTGCCTAGCCGTCTGTTAACGTCTGCTGCCTAGCCGTCTGTTAACGCTGCTGCCTAGCGCGTCTGAACGCTGCTGCCTAGCCGTCTGTTAACGCTGCTGCCTAGCCGTCTTGGTAACGCTGCTGCCTAGCCGTCTGTTAACGCTGCTGCCTAGCCGTCGTTAACGCTGGCTGCCTAGCCGCTGTTAACGCTGCTGCCTAGCCGTCTGTTAACGCTGCTGCCTAGCCGTCTGTTAACGCTGCTGCCTAGCCGTTGGTAACGCTGCTGCCTAGCCGTCTGTAACGCTCTGCCTAAGCCGTCTGTAACGCTGCTGCCAGCCCGTCTGTTAACGCTGCTGCCTAGCCGTCTGGTCTCTAACGCTGCTTGCCTAGCCGTCTGTTAACGCTGCTGCCTAGCCGTCTGTTAACGCTGCTGCCTAGCCGTCTGTTAACGCTGCTGCCTACGTCTGTTAACTCTGCTGCCGGCTCGCTGCTCTGCGTCTAGGTAACGCTGCTGCCTAGCCGTCTGGTAACGCTGCTGCCTAGCGTCTTGTAAACGCTGCTGCCTAGCCGTCTGGTAGAACCGCTGCTAGCCTAGCCGTGCTGTGTAACGCTGCTGCCTAGCGCCGGTCTGTTTAACGCTGTGCCTAAGCCGTTTTATCGTAACGCTGCTGCCTAGCCGTCTAACGCTGCTGCCTAGCCGTCTGGTAACGCTGCTGCCTAGCCGTCTGGTAACGCTGCTGCCTAGCCGTCTGGTAACGCTGCTGCCTAGCCGTCTGTTAACGCTGCTGCCTAGCCGTCTGTTAACGCTGCTGCCTAGCCGTCTGNGTCTGTTAACGCTGCTGCCTAGCCGTCTGTTAACGCTGCTGCCTAGCCGTCTGTTAACGCTGCTGCCTAGCCGTCTGGTAACGCTGCTGCCTAGCTGTCTGGTAACGCTGCTGCCTAGCCGTCTGTTAACGCTGCTGCCTAGCCGTCTGGTAACGCTGCTGCCGTCTCTTACAAAGTCACAGGGAAATGAGTGCATATCAACCTACCCACGACCAAGGCGTGATGACCTTCACACCATCCTGCCTGTTCTTAACAAGAGGAGAGGGTAATTGACAGATAACACACGTGGTGCACAGTGGGGCGTCAGCTAGCCTAGTGGTTAGAGCGTTGGACTAGTAACCGATAGGTTGCAAGATCGAATCCCCGAGCGGACAAGGTAAAAATCTGTTGTTCTACCACTGAACAAGGCAGTTAACCCACTGTTCTTCGGCTGTCATTGAAAATAAGAATTTGTTCTTAACTGACTTGCATAAATAAAGGTAAAATAAACAGTGACGCTCAGTCAGTCAGCACATTTTGTTCACCAGTACAGCACCACTCTTTTTAGTAGAGCTTAAGGACCGAATATGACCTATCGTTCTGTCAATTATGGTTGCTTTGTTTTCCTCCACTCAAAGCATGTAAACGTATACCCACAGCTAGTTTGGTGCACTTAATAAAATCTAAGACTGGTAGGATCCTCCTGCTGAACGTGTCACACACCCGCTCCATGTCCTCTGGGCTACTGGAGCTGAATGAGGCTCTGGGTCCTGAACAAACAAAGAAATAAACATACAATCAACATCCACAGACTCAGCTTTAAACTCAAACTTACTTTAGCACAAATAAATTACAGCTAATCAACACTACGGTTTGCTAATCAATGCAGGATTGAGCAGCAGCAGCACACACGCACACTGCAGTGGTGACATCCCCTTATGGCGAGCTCAGCAGCCACCCCCCCTGCGCCAGCGGCAAATGACTGATGGCTTAACAGACCCATGCAGTGCCCATGTCTTTGATACATTACACAAAGGCATCGATTTCCCCCCTGCCTTTTAACAGAGCAGACGACTACAGCACAGCTGACCTCCTCAGCTCTGTCTGTGCGCTCCTCTACCGAGGAACTGAACAAGCCAACAAAGATAGATAGAAAGTCAGTCAGTCAGTCTATATAATCTTTGTTAGTGCAGAGCAGTCAGTTCTACAACATCTCTCCTGTATGCTCTTTCTAGACCAGTGGTTCCCAATCCACAAGGGGTACCTAAGAAGACTCATGAGACCATAGGCCTACTGGTAAAATGTACATGAGGGGGTACTTCAGGGGCACTCCAGCAAGGGCAAAATTCTGTTGGTGGTACAGTAACCAAAACAAGTTGGGAACCACTGCTGTGGACCATATGAAGTGTCATGTAAATGCATAATACAGAAGCTAGATTACTGTTCCATTTCAACAGTGTCAATATTTCACCTCCCCTGCCCCCCTTGACGTAATGATTGCAAGATGACTGGGGTCAAATGACAAATCCACTAATTCCAAAATTGACTAGCTGACTAATGTAATGAACTGAAAGCCTGTGGTCCATTTTCCTACCATCATCCAACCTAGTGTTCTAAGCCTGCAGTACTGTGGTATGCAACAACCCTGCCTGAATAGTCGCTAATAAATATGAAATGTCTCTCGGCAGCATTGCTGTTTGTTCATTCTGAGAAGTGTGTGTCTGTTTTAGAGAAAGTATGTGGGATCTCTTTGGTGTCGTGAGTATGAAGGTGCTGTGAGAACACAGAGCTGACAGTGTGACGTGATCACCAGGTCAAGGGTTAGGTGACAGTCATACCACTCTGTGTGATGTCAAGGGGGTTCAGTGACTTGGAACTGTCTGCATACTTCAATATTCTACATCATCTGCAACCACTTCAGAAAACAACTCTATCGACTCTCTCAGTTCTCAGAGTTACACGTCCATAATAAAACAAGCATGCTTCAACAGATGTACAAACTCCAACATTTTAAAACCGTTTTACAAACTGAAAAGGCATACATGAGTTAAGAGTTGGTAAGTATTGCAGTAGCCCGGGACAATAAAATCAGTGACTACAGCTGCTAGCAACAAACTTCTGTGTTGTGTGTGTGCCAGCAGTGTCACGCGTCAGTGAGATGTACAGTATCTGTACCTGTAAAAGAGGGGCAGGTCCTGCTGGTGAGTTTGCTGAGGAAGCTGCCGTCCTGTCCCCTCCTGAAGCCCAGGGTGAGGACGTATTTCTGCTGGGTGGACGGGGGATTGCTCCAGTCTGTGGTCTGGGGCAGCAGGTGACCTCCACTGGGGTCTGGGGGACAGGCAGAGAGGAACAGGAGGGCTGGTTAATTAACATAAATCTTAATCTATTTATTTATTAGGTGAATTTCATCAATGACAGTGTACATCAAAGACATACAGTACATCTCAGAAGTGAGAAGTGATTCGTTGCACCACATTTAGCTAACAGCTCATTCCTCTCAAATCAATAGAATCCAATCAGTCTTTTTAGTATATGACCAATATAATGCACAGTATGTGTGAGAGACAGACTTGGGTACGTTGATTCTTCTTGAGTCTGTTGATTGCTATTCTCACAATGCTCTGACATACAAGTAGTGTCTTTATGTCTTGTAATGTTCTACAGGCCAATTCACCCGTAAATATTACATTCAAAACCACACACAAATGTCAGCCCTTTCATATGTTACTGCCTGTATGCATAGTGTACCATAAATGCGTAAAAATTGGGAAATTGCCTTTTTCATCCCCCGAGGCAGTTGACAGAAGCCACAGCAGGGGATGATGTGTTCTCCATGGAATTCCAATGATTGGATTACAACTAGGCTGCATCCCAAATGGCAATCTATTTCCTATTTAGTATAATACTTTTGATTACAGTTCATAGGGAATAGGGACCCTACATAGGGAGTTGGGTGCCATTGGAATTGGGTAGCCTACTGTATTACCAGTGTCCCCCACAATGGCTGCTTTGCTCCCAAACCAGGTCACTCATTTGGGTTGGTTTCATGGCATTGCTGACCCTTGGGTCAAAGTTACATTAATGCTATTAGCCTTAAAAGGATTCACCCCAGACAGACGCTCACCCTCAGAGTGGTGATGGATGGATGATGGGTTCCCTGCTGTGTCTATGAATTCATAGTTTCCATGGTGAATGTACAACACAAAAAAGCAATACCCTTCAGCAAGACTCACTGAGTCTTATAATAGTAATACTGTAGCCTAGACTTCTGGAGAAACTCAAGTGAATGTTCCTCTTTCCTCTCTCAGTGTGTGTGTGTGTGTCTCTCTCCCTCCCCTGTGTGGTGGTGTTATTGATGAGGCTGGTCCAGAGAGCACTCCCCTCTCCTCTCTGACCACTGACCTGTGTCACCGGGGGTTACTGGTCTGGCTTGTTATCCTGGCTGGGTGGAAGCAAAGAACTGAGCACAAGTCTAACTTTAATCAAGGCCTTCAGAGATCCTCAGCCCTTTTCGTCCACTGTCTCTGGGTACTACCCTTCCCTTCCCTCCTCCTCCTTCCCCTCTTCTCTCCTCCCCTCTTCCAACCATTCCTGCTGATGACCTTCCTGGACTCTACAGCTCATGCCTCACCCCATGGCAGTTTGAGAAATCGGACCTGTCCGCGGACACATGCACCATTCAGAGCACATGTCTCAGTGTAGAGGGTAATTAAAGTGAGTCTCCAGAGGTTTTGTATTATTTCAGCCAGTAGTTTTGAAAGTAGTGCTCCCTGAAAATGTTGCACGATTGTGAACTATGTCATCCAGTTCGAATATGTTAAGTCCTGCATTTGAAAAAATATATATAAATGTTTTTTTGCAATACGTATAATACGTTAACGAATTCCAATTCATACAATATGTTACGAATTTGTAAGTGCTTAAGATCATGGACTGCATCTTTAAGAGTTAATGGAACAGCACTTCTCAAATTGAAACACACTTGCATGGGGAGGTAACAGACAGCCCATGGTGGGGTAACCAGCTAATGTGGCTAAACCACAGTAGAGGGCAGCTTATTTGATCTAGACAGGGGTCTGTAGATATGCATTTGTTTTCGATAGGAGGGCATGGTGGAAAGATGAGGCAGGGCAGGCTAATTGAGGCACTGGCAGTGTGTGTGTTTGACCCCTGCTAGTCTGAGCTGCAGGCTGACAGTGAGGAGAACAGGCTATACAGTATAGCCTCCTGCTGAGAGGAAGATGTGGGGGAGAACCATGTTCATCTCACTCACTTCTTCTACTGGAGGGAGCTCTATCATTTCTAAAGGATGAATCTCATAGAGATGAGAGTCTATTCCTCGCTCCCATTCCCCCTGGTCTATATTCCATACCTGTGAACAGGTAGTCTGTGAACGCAGTGTGCTGTTTCCTGAAGGTCTCCTCAGCCTTGGCGATGCAATCCCCCACGGAGTCCCCAGCAGAGCACGGGGTGTACATGACAGAGAAACCATCCTCCATGGTGATCGCCTCGTCCAACAGAGCCTGGGATTGTGGAGTCGTGTGAGGCAGGGAAGAGAGTAAGAGAGGACCATTGTTATCTAATTTCCTTATTTTTTWAATATTTAACCCTTATTTTACCAGGTAAATTGACTGAGAACACATTCTCATTTATAGCAACAACCTGAGGAATAGTTACAGGGGAGAGGAGATGAATGAGCCAATTGTAAGCTGGGGATGATTAGGTGACCGTGATGGTATGAGGCCCAGATTGGGAATTTAGCCAGGACACCAGGGTTAACACCCCTACTCTTACAATAAGTGCCATGGGATCTTTAACGTCCCATCCAAAAGACGGCACCCTACACAGGGAAATGTCCCCAATCACTGCCCTGGGACATTGGAATATTTTTTTAGACCAGAGGAAAGAGTGCCTCCTACTGGCCCTCCAACACCACTTCCAGCAGCATCTGGTCTCCCATCCAGAGACCAACCAGGACCAACCATGATTAACTTCAGAAGCAAGCCAGCAGTGGTATGCAGGGTGGTATGCTGCTGGCCTTACTCAGAGGTAGACACTCCTAAAATGATGAAAGTTTCTAAAAGCAGAGCTGATTGAATTGTTCAGGCTGCTACAAGAGCTGTGACAGTAGATCTGCTGATTTGGCCATTCAAGGTTACATTTGTTCTTACTGTTTTCTGTGCTTTGATGGACTGGGATTTTTTTAAATTGTAAACAAGAAAATGTCTAAGAATTTTAAACATTGCTATGCTTTCCGTTGGGTTGTTGGGATGAATAAAACATAGCAACTGGGAAACTAACGGTGTTCCTGGACTAATCTATTCTCCGTTTAAATCCACTCTGAATGAGAGGGAACAGATTATGGATTGGGGATTAACATGGCTTTGGTTTTCCCATAACCTTTTACATTTGTCTGAAGCTAAAGGGAAATATTACCCTACCAGACAATTCAGCTCTCCATCTACTTATTATTTCAGATGACATTAGAATAAGCAGATTACAGTACTATGTCAATGAGTTCGTTTTGAGCTTCAGATCGCTAGCTAGCTACCTTATTAAATCACCTCTATTGATAAGTGAAAGAGAAAGAGCTGAGGCTTCATTAGTCTGACCACCCAGAAAAACACAACATTATCTCCCTACAGTAGTTAGGGAGATAATGTTGTGTTTTCGCCCATTGATTCAATTATTTGGGGGTGTTCTGTTTTGATGGAGAATTTCTGAGCCATTTGTCAGCAGGCAAGAAAATGTATCACAATGAAACAAATGCCATAGCTAGGGCTCGAAGATATTTTCTATTGACATTCATTTCCATGTGCATGTTTAGTGAGAAAGTATTGCAATAAAATATGGAATGAGTTAGCTGTAAAGATGATCCATAAAAAGGCCATGCGATAGAAAAACAAAATGCCTCCTTGACGTCAATACCAGTCCGAAGTTTCTCCCCTGTTTATTTGACAAAGGAAACATTAAAAGTGGAAGTAGTGTGGTTCTAAATCTGTGGCCCTCACTGAGGGACTTGAAACCCACAGTGGGTAGAAGGCTGTGTGTGATGTTGGGAGCTAGTTTAAGGGCCGTCAGGATAAACACACACAGACGTATTGAAATTCACATGGGACGGAAATGAATAAAACGGAAGGTGCTTGATGTACTGAATACTAAAATCTATCCCGCACTCATCTCACTTCAAGCAAATGCAAATCAAGGCTCGATTTCAAGCGAATGCAGATCCGTACAAACCCACTTTCAAGGTCAAAAGCATTCATTTTGCCCTCCGAATTAAAAGAACTCTTCACCTTTCCTCTGCTAAACTTGAAGTGCAGAAAAGCAACTTCAGCGAGTGTAATTCCCTCTATGTTTGCATGTGTTCCTTCGCCAACCTCCAACATCTTATGGAAACTCATGTACAAAGCTTGGGGTTTATATTCAGTACTACATGGTCATGATGCTAGACATGCAAGGCAAGTAAAAATGGGAAAACATAGCAAACACATTACATGTATTCTGTCAATTCTGTAAATTGTGTGATAGTAGTGGTTGAGGTCATTAAGATTAGATTAGAGAGAACAAGGTTTGTGTAACCATACAGTAGTCTAGAGGCTGATTCATTGGATGACCTTTGCTTGCCAGTGTTGAGGTTAGGTTCACTCGGTGCCACCACGCTGTGCTCTGGTTCATTATAAACCGTTTACTGCTATGCAGCGTTCTGCCTGATTGATATGCAAAGAGCTACCTCAGTCGGCAGTCTTTTAAGTAATAATCATTCATTGAGCTTTTGATTGGGCGGTGGGCCCCTCGTCTCTGCTCTGGGGCCATCTGTTCTCACCTGCCAATACAGTTTGATGAGCTTGCTTATGTGTTCATCTGAGCCCCCAGACAGCCAGTACACCCAGTCAGCAATCATGGCACTCCTAATGACAAGGACAGAGACACACAGAAACTATCAGACAAATTTCAATCAAGATGTTACACTCTGTGGGGAGAGAGGCACAAGAGAGACAGCACACACATTCAATAGCTAGGTGAAAACGGCATACGCAATAGTCTAGCATAGCACAGCATGGCACAGGAGAGCAAAGCACAGCAGAGTCAAGCAGAGCACATACAATACAGAGAGGTTTTCATTCTCTAAAATGGAACAGCATAGCACTGATAACATTATCAAAAGAACCATCTGCAGCAATATCAAAAAGTCAACCAAAATAGCAGACATAAGACCCAGTTTCAGTGTTTCTGGTGTCCCTGCGATGTAAGGATAAATATATGTCAAGGGAAAAGTATTGCCTGGCATCCTGCCATTCAAAAACCTTTATGTCGTTATTGTGTATTTGTCCCATGTTCTCAGAATAACCAGGTTGCCAACAAAAACAAAGAGGAATGAAATGCACATGACATGATACAAAAAAAACACAAGGGACTGAAAAAGCATTCTGTCACGTTTAGTCTTGGGAGCACTATGCCTGTAAGTGGATCTTGCACATATGAGTAACTGTATAGCGTAAACGATCACAAGGTCAGGTATTGTTTGTTTTTCAAAGAGTACCTTTGGGTTACTTTAGCATGCCCCATTTATAGCCAACGCCCGTCCATGGCTGGGGGCTCTGTATATGGCACACTGTGTCGCCTACAGATGTCACATCTGATGCTGCATAAATCCTCCGCAAACATGTTCACCAATCATCTGTGAAAGACCCTTAAAATCATCCCACCATGCAGTCACACTCCTGTCTGTCTGTCTCTACTACACTACCTCTATACTCGTGGAGGCACATTGGATTTGAGTTTTTATTCTTAAGACACTGTGGTAACATAACTGTAAAATAATTTTCAGTGCTTTGGTAGAGTGACACAAATTGTCAAATTGATGAAGCAACTATCTCTGATTTTACATCAAAGATTTATTCTCTTTTTGGCTGATGTTTGGCTCCCCACCAGAGAAGAAGCTACCAATAAATGATCTTAAGTGTTGGGACAAGGGCTGGAAGAAAGAGGCTGAGTGGTGATGATGATAATAATAATTCTAGGGGGGGCAACCGAAAGGTTGCTGATTCGAATCCCTCAACCGGCAAGGTGGAAAAATCTGCCGTTCTGCCCTTGAGCAAGGCAGTCCACCCCCGACAACAATTGCTCCCTGGGCGCCGATTAAGGCAGGCCCCCGCACCTCTCTAATTCAGAGGGTTTGGGTTAAATATGGAAGACACATTTCGGTTGATTGCATTCAGTTTGATTTGACTAGGTGTGCCCCTTTACCCTAGTTGCAGTTCAACCCTGTTGGCACTGGCCAGGTCTCTAGCAGCTAGGATCATGCCTTGGCCTGCCAGGTTGCTGTCTCCCCTGCTTCCAACAATCTATACAGTGGCTGATGGCTGCCAGATGTGCTGTGATCACTGAAAGATAATCCCAGTAATTGGTCATGATTGGTTCATCTGACAGTGATGATGATGGCTCAGCTCTAAGGGATGGATGGATGGGCCAGTGGGCCTGGATTGCCAGAGAGAGAGAGAGAGGCCAGGCATGGTTGAAGTCATCATCACAGCCACAATCAATGAACCTCATGAGAGCACTCACTGGTGTGTGTTTGAGAAAGGAAAACCCAATTGCACTCCCCAAAGAGTGAAGCAACTGATTTTCCATTGTTGGACCAGCCTCTATTGACTACAGCGGAGGTTAGGACTCATGCCTGGTTAATGGGCGTGAAGTCCATCTAGTAAACCCTAGAGTCTTAGCATTCCCACAACAATTAAATGGTCAAATGCATTGGTAGCGTTCAATGTACATCAGAGTGCTAACTCTATGCGATCTCTACAATAAAGCCAAGATTGCGAGAAGCCTGCATGTTGGATTTCCCCCTCATGAAGCATTCAATGGAATGCTAATTGCTGGCATACAGTTTGCATATAGCATGAAGCTGCATATAGAAACAGCTATTGTTAGGAAGCAGAGTGCCATAGTTCTCAGTCATCTCTGTTTAAAATATATTCTCTTTGTTACAGAGTGAGAGCAAACACCCATTTAAAATCCTGTCATGCCACTCTTGTAACAAAGAGAGCTATAAAAACAGGTTTGCCAATAATGTCAATTGACCCCTTAATCCCCTTTTCTGAGGGTCCAAGGTAACAGGGGTGATCCGATCAATAGCTCCCTTACATGAGAGGCCCTGTCTATTGAGTGATGTCACGGAAAGTAGATGTGGCTATCACAAGCCTTTTAAAAATGTCTTCAAAACACTTGGAATTGGAAACCTTTCCGGTTGCACTGTGACCGCCCTATGAGACTAGCCTGCTGCCTACAGCCCCTCGTCCTCTTGATATGTACACATAAAAAATACATCTCCTTTATGTCGATGCTGGCAGTCAATTTGACAGAGTTAAATTCAACAGGCAGACTGGGATTTGGGTTAATTTGAAAAGTTCCTGTTAGTTCTCTCACTCTGGCCACATGGGGGGTGTGGACGAACAATAAGAGATTTGTCAAAGGACAGCATGACAACCAAAAAACAACAACCTCAAGACAGAAAAAAACCCATTTGGGACCGGCCTGACCCCTCATATCAAGATAATGACCAGTCTGACAGCATGGGGCCGTTTGTGACGGCTGGCCTGAAAAAATGGCCAATAGAGGCAGCTTGTGTAGAGAATTCACAATGTGACACCATTAAAGTCTAAGGAAGAAAAAAACAAACCGAAGTGATGGAGAAGGTAAGAGGAAGGCCACAGCAGCCCCACAGCACAGTGGACTACTAGGGGATGGTCAATTCATCATCACCACCAACTCCCTTCACATAGCAGCTCAGCCCAGGTAGCTGTACTGTACCACAACATAGATATGTTCTGATACTCAGGTGACACACCATTGTAAGAATTGTCTTTGAAAGCTGCCGAAAAGAACAGCCCAACCCCACACGCCACAGCTGCTCCATTAGCAGCACATGCAGCTGTAGAGAATGGCGTTGTTTTCTACTGGTGTCAGCATTCTACATACTCTTGGCTCCCGAGTGCAAAAGGTTTGGCATTCAACACCTCTTTTCTCACACAAATCCGAGGTCTGGGCTTGGCAAATCAGATGTATGCATAATGGAAGACAAAAGTGAATCGTATAAGAAAATGAGTTAGTGGTGTGTACAGGATATTTTTCTCTCCATTCACCAGGCACTCAGCAGCCTACCTCCTCTAGTTCCCATATTCATGGCATACATGTGTCTATTGATATACATTTGATTTGATTTATTAGGATCCCCATTTGCCAACGGAGACAGCTAGTCTTACTGGGCTCTGACACATAACAACAAATACATTACAGACAAAAGACTTTACATACATTTACAAATATTAAAATGTAGTCTGTGTGGATCTTTCAGTTACACATACATGTCAGTACATACAACAAGTAGCTCACATGGGGGAGAGGCGTTGTGCCGTGAGGTGTTGCTTTATTTGTTTTTTTTCAACCAGGTTTGCTGTTCACTTGCGCTATATGAGATGGAAGGGAGTTCCATTCACTCATGGCTCTGTATAATACTGTACGTTTCCTTGAAATTGTTCTGGACCTGGGGACTAAAAAAACTGGTGTCTCGTGGGGTCAGTGCTTTGTGTAAGTGCAAACAACTTGCAATTTCCAACATGTTTCTTATAAAACAGAAGTGAAGCAGTCAGTCTTTCCTCAACTCTCAGCCAAGAGAGCCTGGCATGCAGTGGCGGTTCTAGCTTGTATGGCTCCCTGGGAGAACCACCCCTTCAGTTACCCCACAGCCAACAACAAAAAAAGCACCATTCTGCACTAACTGTAATTTTTATTCAGACATTTGGAACAACACAAATACATAGTCATAACATTTAAAACTATATAAATATAAAAAATATATACAAAAATAAGACTCAAAAATATCAAAAAGTAACAAAGACAAATAGAAACAAATTGTAGTATATAAATACAAATAAATATAATCAAATTATTACACTATTACCCTATTGCTAACAATAAACTAAAAAACTAAATTGCACAAATCCTATATCAGACAAATACACAAATAGAATAACACACTTATAAACACACTTATAAAGAAGAGAACCTGATTATTACACTATTGCACTTCAAACAAGAAACACAAACTAAATTGCACAACTGCCATCTAAACCCTGACCTTTCTTGCCTTCCTTGATTCAAAGTCATCAATTACATCATCATAAGAAATCTGCCCAGCAATTGCATGGTTAATACTGATGACAGCAAGGGCACTAAGGCGTTCCTGTGACATGGTGGACCTCAGGTCGGATTTGATGAGCTTCAACTTTGAAAAGCTCCTCTCTGCTTCAGCTAAGGTCACTGGAAGAGAAGACAAATTCTGAGAGCAGTCCATAAATGTGGATACATTTCTGAGAGCTCCCTTTCGTGTATAAATATCAGCAGCTCAAGCGGGGTCATGGTCTTTTTTCCCCCTTTTTTTCCCTCTTTAATGTTTAGGAAAGGCGTGCCGTTAGCGGGACACCTCGACAACATCTGGTGGAATGGTAGAGCGCCAAATTCAAATTAAATTAAATGCAATACATCAAAATAAAGCTTAACTTGTTGTTAATCCAGCCGCCGTGTCAGATTTCAAAAAGGCTTTACGGCGAAAGCAAACCATGCGATTATCTGAGGACAGCGCCCAGCACACAAATGCATAACAAATCATTTTCAACCAGGGAGTTGCGACACGAAAGTCAGAAATAGCGATATAATATAGGCCTTAACTTTGAAGATCTTCTTCTGTTGGCACTCCAAAAGGTCCCAGTTACATTACAAATGGTCCTTTAGTTCAATAATGTCCTTCATTATATCCATAAAAACTCAGTTTAGCTGGCGCGCTTCAGTCAATAATCCACTCAGTTTCCCTCCATCAAAATGCATACAAAATGAATCCCAAACGTTACTAATAAACTTTTCCAAAGTTTGACTTAAGAAAGAACACGCTTTCCTCCACTTGCTTGGAAACGCTACAGCCAAAATGCGAGCCACCTAGAAAAACTACAATTTCTGGGTCATTTTTCCAAAAACCAGCCTGAAACTCTTTCTAAAGACTGTTGACATCTAGTGGAAGCCCTAGGAACTGCAATTTGGGA
The DNA here is from genome assembly GCF_002910315.2 of Salvelinus sp. IW2-2015. Classification (NCBI taxonomy): domain Eukaryota; kingdom Metazoa; phylum Chordata; class Actinopteri; order Salmoniformes; family Salmonidae; genus Salvelinus; species Salvelinus sp. IW2-2015. The sequence goes on from NC_036856.1 coordinate 21,234,496, forward strand.
GGACTTGGGCTTATAATTATAGTACTAGTCATTGAAAACAGTGGTAAGGTGAAATTATTATTTTTTGGGATGGTTTGTCCTCGGGGTTTCGCCTGCCATATCAGTTCTGTTATACTCACAGACATAATTCTAACAGTTTTAGAAACTTTGGAGTGTTTTCTATCTAAATCTACCAATGATATGCATATCCTAGCATCTGGGCCTGAGTGACAGGCAGTTTCCTTTGGGCACGCTTTTCATCCGGACCTGAAAATACTGCCCCCTATCCCAAAGAAGGGATTTTTTTTTTCCTTTTAAAGGGGTGGTTCAGCTTAATATTGCTGAAAGAATGTTGCTTCCATCAATGTAATTGTCTGCATCATTTTCAATCCCCCATATATTTTTTGGGTAAATAAATATATCCATATACATACACACATGCATACATATACACATATATACATACACATACCTATATAGACATACATACTTTTTTTAGAATATGCCTTTATTATTCCCTGCAAACACTACCACACTTCCCCCAATTGGAGTAAACCAATAACCACTTAGGCTTCTAACTTCAGTTTATATATCTTATACACATTTTACAGACACAATCTATTTTACAATAGTTTTTTTTTTTTTTTTGTCCTTCCTCTATTTCGGATGTCCATCCAGTTTGATTTATATTTGTATTTCACAAAAGCTCTGAACCTTATATACACTGCTCAAAAAAATAAAGGAGAACACTAAAATAACACATTCCTAGATCTGAATGAATGAAATAATTCTTATTATAATACTTTTTTCTTACATAGTTTGAAATGTGGCTGACAAACAAAATCACGACAAAAATTATCATGGAAATCAAAATTTACAAACCCATTGGAGGTCTGGATTTGGAGTCACACTCAAATTAAAGTGGAAAACCACACTACAGGCTGATCCAACTTTGATGTAATGTCTTAAAACAAGTCAAAATGAGGCTCAGTATTGTGTGTGGCCTCCACGTGCCTGTATGACCTCCCTACAACGCCTGGGCATGCTCTGATGAGGTGGCGGATGGTCTCCTGAGGGATCTCCTCCCAGACCTGGACTAAAAGCATCCGCCAACTCCTGGACAGTCTGTGTGCAACGTGGCGTTGGTGGATGGAGCGAGACATGAATGTTCAGATGTGCTCAATTGGATTCAGGTCTGGGGAACGGGCGGGCCAGTCCATAGCATCAATGTCTTCCTCTTGCAGGAACTGCTGACACACTCCAGCCACATGAGGTCTAGCTTGTTCTTGTTTAGGAGGAACCCAGGGCCAACCGCACCAGCATATGTCTCACAGGGGTCTGAGGATCTCATCTCGGTACCTAATGGCAGTCAGGCTACCTCTGGCGAGCACATGGAGCGTGTGCGGCCCCAAAGAAATGCCACCCGCACACCATGACTGACCACCGTCCAAACCGGTCATGCTGGAGGATGTTGCAGGCAGCAGAACATTCTCCACGGCGTCTCCAGACTCTGTCACGTCTGTCACATTGGCTCAGTGTGAACCTGCTTTCATCTGTGAAGAGCACAGGGCGCCAGGTGGCGAATTTGCCAATCTTGGTGTTCTCTGGCAAATGCCAACGTCCTGCACGGTGTTTGGGCTGTAAGCACAACCCCCACCTGTGGACGTCGGGCCCTCATACCCCCTCATGGAGGTCTCTTTCTGACGCGTTTGAGCAGACACATGCACATTTGTGGCCTGCTGGAGGTCATTTTGCAGGGCTCTGGCAGTGCTCCTCCTGCTCCTCCTTGCACAAAGGCGGAGGTAGCGGTACTGCTGCTGGGTTTGTGCCCCCTACGGCCTCCTCCACGTCTCCTGATTACTGGCCTGTCTCCTGGTAGCGCCTCCATGCTAAGGACACTACGCTGACAGACACAGCAAACCTTCTTGCCACAGCTCGCATTGATGTGCCATCCTGGATGAGCTGCACTACCTGAGCCACTTGGTGTGGGTTGTAGACTCCGTCTCATGCTACCACTAGAGTGAAAGCACCGCCAGCATTCAAAAGTGACCAACATCGCCAGGAAGCATAGGAACTGAGAAGTGGTCTGTGGTCACCACCTGCAGAACCACTCCTTTATTGGGGGTGTCTTGCTAATTGCCTATAATTTCCACCTGTTGTCTATTCCATTTGCACAACAGCATGTGAAATTTATTGTCAATCAGTGTTGCTTCCTAAGTGGACAGTTTGATTTCACAGAAAGTGTGATTGACTTGGAGTTACATTGTGTTGTTTAAGTGTTCCCTTTATTTTTTTGAGCAGTGTACATTCTACAGACCCTGTATGTTTTACATTGGCTATCTTGTTATTAGTCCCACCCTTCAGCTCCATTCAACCCCTCCCATCTGTGCAGTGATGCTTCACAAAAGTATTGAACCTTTCTATTCTCAAAGCTTCTACAGATTGTAAATTAAAAATAAACATTTTTGCTAAAATAATTATGATATTATTGATTGATTGACTATGGTTTTTCAAATCACCCAGTATTGCTATCTGCAGGGTCATGGTCTTCGTTGGCAAGTCAGGCAAGTTCTTCAGTTCCTGTGCAAGCTCTCTGCCATCCAAGTCTGAGTGTTCTTTACAGTGCAGTGTCATACTAGGGGCCTCACATTGTTCTGTCAGCTCCTCATTTGAGAGACTTTGGAAGGTTGATAGCACTCAAACTTGTCTCCTACATTTTCCAATGTGGAAAATCTTTCCTGAAGGGCTGAGGTTGCAGCATCAACAACGACACTGAAAAATGTCACCTCCAGTTTCATCAGGGCATCAATCAAAGGCTCATCAATTGATTTGTATGAAAAGTTCCGCTTTATGGACCTCAGCCTTTTTTGCTGTAGAACAGCCTCTACATTCATTCCCTCGCAAATATCCTTGGCTGACGTTTGTGCTGTCATAAAGCCTGTTGCCCTGTAGTTGCTGAGACCTCTCTCTGTCTTTCTGAGAAGACTGACTGCAACATCCACATGCATACTGGGAGACTGCATCAGCTTGCTCACATGTTGGATCTGGCTCAAGATGTCATACCACACCACTGTACAGATGCTGAAGTGGTATGATCCCACCTCCTCTGACAAGGAGTGGGCCTCAATCTTTATCACAGGGTCTTTGGTTTGATCCCTCACCTCTCTCACCGCTGCTGCCTGATACCTCAGTGGCTCGACACTTTTAACTTTACTCTCCCACCTTGTCTCAGTCCACATCTTCAAAGTGATGTCCACATGTTTTTTCAGGATGGCCCATCGCTGTGTGGAGGCTGAGAACAAGGTGTACAMTTTGTGTAAGATGCCAAAGTAACCTGTGGCATCGACAGAACTTTTAGCAGCATCAGCCACAAACAGGTTCAATGTGTGAGCCCCACATGGCATAAATAGAGCTCTTGGATGCATTTCCAGGAGTCTGGATTGGACACCTTTGTTTTTGCCTCTCATGTTGTACCCATTATCATAAGACTGTCCTCTGCAGTCCTCAAAAGTAATTTTTAGCTCCTCTAATCTTTTGAGAATCAGGGATCAAATGTTGGCTCCTCTGCCTCCAAAAACCCCATAAAATGTTCCTTTATGAGGGGCTCCTCCTCCTGACAATTGTTCAGTGTGGATGACAACTGAGGTGGAATTTAGAATGATAGAGAATAATTTTGCCAGCTTGATGTCACTCACCATTATTGAAATGACCTTGCTGCTCAACAAATCAATGAGTTCATTCTGTATTTGATGGCCAAGGTAGCTGGTGGTGTGACTCAAGGTCCCTTTTTGGTCACGGTTAAGGTGCTCTTCATGACTGGATCAAATTGTGCCATCAGTTCAACCTCTTTGAGGAAATGTCCATTTGATGGAGAGTACAGTGTTTCTGTGTGTCCCCTTAGTGCCAGATTTCTAATTGCCAGAGACTGCACAATAGCAGTCAGACGTGTCAACACCTCTCTCCATCTTATCCTTTATCTCCATAAATGCCATCTCATGTTTATTAATTGTTTCCCCTTTATTGATCCTCATTGCCAGTTCTTTCCATGTTTTCATGCAGTTTTGGTGTTCTGAACTGCTGTTGTGTGAAGTCAGCAACGAACTTGCATGTTTCCAGTCTGTCAGTCCTGAGTTTGCTAAATAATGTTCTTCTTAGAAAAGAGTTCGCAGCAGAAGAGGCTGTTGTTTCTTTTGGAATACACCAACCAACTTCTAGGGATTTTTTCACCACTCACCAAGGTCTTCCTAAAATACTTGTGGTGGAAACGTCTTCCATCACTCTCATTCTTGGGAAAACAGAGTTAGGTGATACCTCACTTGGTCCTCGCAAACAGTTGTGTCCAAATTCTGTCAGTCAGAACTGAAGGCCAGTCAGCAGGGTCTGTAGACAGTGGTTCATCCTCAGCAGCAGGATTTGGTGGGGATGCATTTCTAATGGAGAGCACATGGGCATTAGTTTACACACGTTATTCACAGCATTTATAGTTTTATAGTGGTGTGAACATCCCACATACATACCCAGTAATAATAAAATCATCATTGTTACCTACAATATGGAAACTTAAAAATTTGCAAAAGGGAAAGTATTTTATTTGTTTATGTTATGCAGGGATGTACACAAAAACACACACACACACACACACACACACACACACACACACACACACACACACCACACACACACACACACACACACACACACACACACACACACACCACACACACACACACACACACACACCACACACACACACCACACACACACACACACACACACACACACACCTGAAGAATCCTGCTAGGGAGAAGTGGAAGCAAATGGGTCTTCATCCTCAGGCTCAGAACAACATTTGTGAAAATACCTGTGTGTCTGAGGAGATGGATGGCTCTATCCTGAGGCTCCGAGATCATTTCTGAAGAGGCCTGTGTGGCTGAGGAGATGGATGGCTCCTCATCCTGAGGCTCGAGATCATTTCTGAGAGGCCTGTGTGGCTGAGGAGGTGGAAGGCTCCTCATCCTGAGGCTCCGAGATCATTTCTGAAGAGGCCTGTGTGTCTGAGGAGGTGGATGGCTCCTCATCCTGAGGCTCCGAGATCATTTCTGAAGAGGCCTGTGTGGCTGAGGAGGTGGAAGGCTCCTCATCCTGAGGCTCCGAGATCATTTCTGAAGAGGCCTGTGTGTCTGAGGAGGTGGATGGCTCCTCATCCTGGCCAGTGCCAAAATATTTCAGAAGTGCCCCTGAATTTGAAATACAGTATATGAGTCTGACACCCTAAATACATTTGTTGCACAATTAAATATACATGTCATTATTCACAATTTATACAACTTTCAGAATAGGAACCACATGAACCATACAACCTCCTTGGCTAATACTAGGCATAAGACACCCCAAAAGACTCAATATATCACAAAAGATACAAAATATCAGCATAATATAGATGTCTTCTAAGTAAGCCGCTTAGTAAATTCCGCTTACTGAGCTCAGGACACAATCACAGAAAACCTTTATGATGTCACCTCAATAAAAGTTAACCAAATCAATAATGTGCTATTTAGGTTGTAATTGTTTTGCTGCAGGCTACACACATTATCATGATGAAACTGTGTGAAATTATATCCAATACTATGTAAGCTAGTTGGACAGAAAACTGAATATTGTCACCCTATGTGTAATAGCATAGCAAGCAACATAGGCTAACAAATATAAGTGTTATACTAGCCTATTTCATGACATGCATAATATTATTCTCATAAAGAGATGACATAGCTGCATACCTTTATCTTTTGCGCGTTTCTCCTCTTCTTCTTTCCTCTTTTTCCTAAACTGGGCACCTGATGGCTTAGACCTTTTCTTATCCATGTGTGTTGATTTGGCACTCGAGTATCAATACATTACCCATCCCCCAACACTGTCAACCAAGAGTCAAGACTAAACCAATCCACCTTGGTGGTGTGCAGACCGGTTTCATATTATTCTTAACGATTTCACACAAACCATTTCATAGTGTGACTGATTTTACTAATTGCATTAGTACTGTACAAAGTTAGAGGTGAGCTATTTGATAGATTCCCCCACTCCCACAACCTCGGGCTTCCAGTGGGGAGACCTGAGGTCAACCTACCCCTACCCCCCTCCCATCTCGTACTTCTGAATGGGAGACCTTCCCAGGCAGTAGCCTGCCTAGCTCACAAACTACAATCAAGGCGCCCACTCTGACAAGGTTAATTGACCCACAGTCCCACATGGTGACATGATATCACTGAAGTGACGTGCAAATGAGTGATAGAAAACCAAATTATGCAAATGTCACCATTCCAAATTTTTTGGTGCGACCGCCCCATGCCGCTCCTGGCAAGATGCCGCACCTGGGCGGCTGCCCATGTCGCCCATACCTAAATCCGCCACTGCCGGCATGCATAGTATTAATATTAGCCCTCTGATTACAATGAAGTAGTTCCTTATAAATGGAATGCACATTAGCGGTGCGCTGGTCAGCTGTTTGTTCACCCGCACGCAATTGCTAATAATCCATCCACAACTGCCCTACTGTGATAAAGTGGAAATGCCCGACCCTAACCTGCAAATGTAGAAAATCATCTGTAGGCTACAGTCAGAGAGGACGGAACGATTTGACTCAGGATTTATTCTGACTAATTTAGATATTTTTCTGCTTATAATTATGGAATTTTGGTAGGCTATTTGTTAGTCTATAATTACATACATGCACCTTCTCTTCTGTCATTACTTGTTGCCCTAGAAGACTAAATAAAGCCTTACTCACCAGAATAATGTCTTAAATGATAGAATGAATGCTTCAATCTAGTTGACGTCGGTAAAGTTTCTCTGCTTCTTTCACAGAGCAAAGACGTTTAGGGACCTCGGAAAAAATATAAATAATTGGGGGGGAAAATGTCTAAATAACATCAGTTTGACCAGTTGTGAGAAAATAGAAAGCTGTGAAAACAACCCAACATGTTTCTGATAAGATTTCAGTTTGGCTTGGACGCATGTTTTATGTGGTTGAAATACTATCAGCTTTTATGATGCTTATAAAAGATAGCACCTCTCAAGATGCTGAAACTAAGAAATTATATTTCTCCACTCCTGAGTCAGAATGTACATTTGGTGTCCCATTTTACTGCAAGAAAAGGCTTAGTTCTGCAGGAGTTCATATTAAGACTATGTGAGAAGTTATAGACCTACAGTCAGTGTCCAGATTTCAGTTTCCATTGTACCCATCTGAACAGTAGGCTACAGTTCCRTTCTCGTGCCATAGGCTTTTTTGAACTCCCCATCTTGTGACTGTCAAATTTCTAAAGTGCCTCACAATCATCATTCACACAGCAGAGGCACTGCTATCATCCTCTTTTACCACTTCATCAAATCTTTCCCAAACATGACTTTTCTGGCCCTCTTCTCTTTATTTTCAACTCTCCATTTCACAGCTTTCGCTTATTGAATTAAAACACAGACATTGTCCTTTTTGCCTCAGTGGATAGACATTCACTTTTGCTGCTCGTTCCCAAAAGCGTTTGGCGATTGGCTTGTATGCTATCTGGCACGTGTAAAGTTAGGCCCTGAAGCTTAGACTTATGTACTAATGCCGGTTAGACAAAAAATAATTAAAGAAAAACATTTAGAGATTTTGTTTTATGTATTGTTTCAACCCGACCAAAACCCACCCGCCCTTCATCCACACAATATTCCATGACCCTTAACCCGCCCGCACCGCGGATATAACTGTGGGGACTGCAGGTTATGAGTCAACCTGCGGATCACTAATGCACATAACGGCCACATTTGTCAAGTGATAAATGTTCCTACAACATGTAAAACATATTTGCCAAAAACGAGGCTATTAGGATCACTGCAGCATTGTATGGGTATTCAATCATTCAGAGCCACTCTATTCATTACATTTCTGTGTCAACGCAGTTTGACACTAGAGAGCGGAAACCATGACCCTTAATTGCTTAAATGGACAAATTTCTTTGTCTAAAATCACATTCATCACATAGCCTTTTTCCTGAGAAGAAACCCTCTACAGGAGAGACATGTTATAGTATACGAGTGGTCAAATAAACATTCCTATTCAATCTTCAAGGTGGCAACCTGTAATGTAATTGTCTGCAGATGACTATCCAATGATGGAAAGTGCACCAGATGTCAGGAAAATTGCAAAGCACAATTCAGTGGAGGCATGGTGAGAGCCTTCTACTAGCAGGATTTCTTCATGGAACAAAGGGGAGAATCCATCACATTCTCACTACCATTGGCATATAAAAGAACAGAACCATTAAATGAATATTAAATGAGATTGATGTTCGTTAATTATCTGCCCACCTGAAACGGCTTAAGGAATGCATTCACTTATCCATGTAATTAGCTTTGATATGGCTTTATATAATTTACAAGAAGAAAATGGAGTGCCTTATAAGCAAGGCTAAGCACAAAATCTCTTGAAATTCCAAAACAGAAAAGGTCTATTGTATGAAAAAGATTCCATTGTAGCTCATACACCTACTGTACCCAGAGAGGTACACACAAGCAATCTTTACCAATGTGCCATCCAGAAGACACATTTAATCAGTTATTTTCAGCAGGCCAAGATTATGACTGCTTTTCTCATAGGTAGCCAAGCGGTTAAGAGCGTTGGACCATTAAGCGAAAGGTTGCTGATTCAAATCCCAAGCCGACTAGGTGAAACATCTGTCAATGTGCCCTTGAGCAAGGCACGTAACCCGAATTGCTCCTGTAAGTCGCTCTGGAATAAGAGTGTCTGCTAAATGACTCAAATGTAAAATGTCATAACAGAAACAGAATATGCAATGACTTGACAAGATGCATCCCTCAGTTCACTAATCTACGATGATTTGAGCCTAGGCAAAGATGCTGATTATCTGTTTTGGAGGGTCCAGGACAGAGCAGTGTCAGCATTGGCTGACCTGAGGGGAATGGACAGGAGTCTGAGACGTGTCCGGAGGAGAGACAGAGCACTGTCCACTGCCTGTGTCCTCCTCCTCTCCCTCTTCTCCCTGGATCCCTGACAGCTGTACTGTAGCCATTCAGTTCAGGCCCAATGCCAGAACCCCAACACAGAGACCCAAGAAAAGGCAACTGACCTTCCCATTGACCGTTTATCAAAGCCCTGATGCACACGGAAAACTGCTAAACACATAAGGCCCTTTTATTTTTGTATTAGTAGGCATGTCGCAAAATTTTTGTTTAATTGGTCCCCCAGACAATTCAAAAGAAGAGGGATGGAGGGGGGAAAGAGCGAGAGAGATTAACCAAACTTAACCTGCTCTCTGCTCCAGTCCATTCCAATGATGTGGTTCGATAATGATGAAACAGGAAGGGACATTAACAAAATAAATAGCAGACGATCGGCTGTGGCTCTGGAGCCCTTTGAGATGTATTCCCTCCTCATTCAATATAGAATAAGCACCGTCATATGTAAGGGACTACTGGTGGACACATTAACAACAATGGAGCTGTAGGAAGTGATGGCTTCTAGTATCTGGGTTATGGCAGCGTTAGCAGAGAATGTAATTATGAGTCTAATTGTCCTCTACCCACTACTCATACTACATTGAGCAGTTAGTATTTATGTGTCTCCATGAACATATTTTTCCTGGAAAAGACGGATCCAACAGTCAGCGAGCCGATGTTACAACCCGCTGACTGGACATGTGTTCATCCTCCCTCTGTAAATGACTTGGCGCTTTAGCCAAAGTTAATCTATCTTCATTTCCTGTGGAGGACCCCCTCCTCACACCCTAGCATTTACCACTAACTCTTACCTCGCTGCGGCACATGGGTTCCCCAGCAGTCGATACACCATGGCCTGGCGCAGATGGTGGCGGAAATAGATGGGGTTTAGCTGGATGGCTCTGGGAAAGAACAAAGAGAAATAAAAAGAGACTAGTGTTATTGAAGAGAGATTCAACCAGTTCAGAATGGTCCATAGTTTCATTGTCTGAGAATCTGTTTAAACGTAATTGCCTCAAAGTGTAAAACAAAAACAGCCTCTCTTTGATGCCTGATGGTTACATTGTACAAAAAAATTAAAACAACATATTGCTGAGTTGTTCTTTTGGGTCACTTAAAAGGGGAAAATATTGTTGTCATTGTGCTGAGTCAGAGTGATTTTGGCTGAGGCTGTTTCAGACAAAGAAATATACTTTTATGGCAGATCAGTTATGGAGATTTATGAGGTAATCATAGAATGAAATGTTCAATGGGAGCGAGGAACTGTGATTCAAGAAGGGAAAAGAATTAAGGTCTGATAGGTTTAATGTGAAATGTGAAATTACTCTGTGCAATTATTGTTCCTGATGTGTTTGCCATTTTATACAAGCATTGTCCTCTTATGTCTAGGCTTAAAAAGACACATCATCAAGATAACTACTGTAAAGCTAAATGAAATAAACAAATTAAATGATAATCATTTTGCTGGTAGAGTATGTTTTGACAGTGGATTTAGAAGTGGATATGAAAAAAATTATTCACTTTAACTTGATTGGTCAACTCCCCCAGCATCAATTTACATAATTTGTATCCTTTTGGGTTCCTGCAGTTCAGTGTTGTGGCACTCTAACTTTACCCACTCAGAGGGCTGTACGAAAATTAAAAAACAGTCACCAAAGATATGGGATAAAAGAAAGGAACTCAGTTGGTGAGGGATAAATATTGCACCATAATAATTAGTAGAGACCTTGAAGAGTAGGAATTTTTAAATAAATAGTTAACARGTAAAAAGGCAAAAAATGTGCTCAACCACGCGGTTCATAAGTCAATATAAGGTACTATAAAGTATGAAGATTTTTTTTTAATACAAATACTTATATTGGTGAAGGAAATATTGAATTGTTGACAACACACTATATTATGCAACATAAATTGGTTAAACTGCATTTCATGCCCCTTGAGGTCAATTCATCCATATTCAGACTAAATGTCGCCTGTAAAATAATGCCTATAATATTAATACAAAAATTGTACTTTGTCAAAAATGTATTATCTCAAAAGGTAGTCTGAACATATGTGAAACATGTTGGAAAAACCTGGATCATTTCAAAATGTAAGAAAACTGTTTTAGGGGACATTGCACTATACACTGAGTGTACAAAACATTAGGAACACATTTCCATTACATAGACTGACCAGGTGAATCCAGGTGAAAGCTATGATCCCTTAATGATGTCACTAGTTAAATCCACTTAAAATCAGTGTAGATGAAGGGGAGGACACAGGTTAAAGAAGGACTTTTAAGCCTTGAAACAATTGAGACATGGATTGTGAATGTGTGCCATTCTGAGGGCAAGACAAAAAATATTTAAATGCCTTTGAACAAGGTATGGTAGTAGGTGCCAAGTGCACCGGTTTGAGTGTTTTCAAGAACTGCACGCTGCTGGGTCTTTCACGCTCAAAAGTTTTCTGTGTGTATCAAGAATTGTCCACCACCCAAAGGACATCCAGCCAACTTGACACAACTGTGGGAAGCATTAGAGTCAACATGGGTTTCATCCCTGGTAGAGCGCTGTCCTTTCTAAAATAAACATTAAATCTGAGAAAATAAACTATTGGAAGTTGTAGGATTTTACGGGGAAATATATACAGTACCAGTCAAAAGTTTGGACACACCTACTTACTTTATTTTACTATTTTCTACATTGTAGAATAATAGTGAAAACATCAAAACTATAAAATAACACATGGAATCATGTAGTATATTTGAGATTCTTCAAAGCCACCCTTTGCCTTGATGACAGCTTTGCACACTCCTGGCATTCTCTCAACCAGCTTCACCTGGAATGCTTTTCCAACAGTATTGAAGGAGTTCCCACATATGCTGAGCACTTGTTGGCTGCTTTCCTTCACTCTGTGGTCCAACTCATCCCAAACCATCTCAATTGGGTTGAGGTTGGGTGATTGCGGAGGCCAGGTCATCTGATGCAACACTCCATCACTCTCATTCTTGGTCAAATAGCCCTTACACAGCCTGGAGGCGTGTTGGGTCATTGTCCTGTTTTAAAACAAATGATATTGGGAATAAGCACAAACCAGATGGGATGGCATATCGCTGCAGAATGCTATGGTAGCCATGCTGGTTAAGTGTGCCTTGAATTCTAAATAATTCACTGACAGCGTAATCAGCAAAGCACCCCGACACAATCACACCTCCTCCTCCATGCTTCACAGTGGTAACCACACATGCAAAGATCATCCGCTCACCTACTCTGCGTCTTAGACACAGCGGTTGGAACCAAAAATCAAAAATTCAGACTCATCAGACCAAAGGACAGGTTTCCACCGGTCTAATGTCCATTGCTCGTGTTTCTTGGCCCATGCAAGTCTCTTCTTATTATTGGTGTCCTTTAGTAGTGGTTTCTTTGCAGCAATTCGACCATGAAGGCCTCATTCACACAGTCTCCTCTGAACAGTTGATGTTGAGATGTGTCTGTTACTTGAACTGTGTGAAGCATTTATTTGGGCTGCAATTTCTGAGGCTCGTATCTCTAATGAACTTATCCTCTGCAGCAGAGGTAACTCTGGGTCTTCCTTTCCCGTGGTGGTCCTCATGTGAACCAGTTTCATCATAGCGCTTGATGGTTTTTGCGACTGCACTTGAAGAAACTTTCAAAGTTCTTGAAAATGTTCCTTATTGACTGACCTTCATGTCTTAAAGTAATAATGGACTGTCATGTCTCTTTACTTATTTGAACTGTTCTTGACATAATAAGGACTTGTTCTTTTACCAAATAGGGCCATCTTCTGTATACCACCCCTACCTTGTCACAACACAACTGATTGGCTCAAATGCATTAAGGAAAGAAATTCCAAACACCTGTTAATTGAAATGCATGCCAGGTGACTACCTCATGAAGCTGGTTGAGAGAATGCCAAGAGTGTGCAAAGCTGTCATCAAGGCAAAGGGTGGCTACTTTGAAGAATCTCAAATATATTTAGATTTGTTTTACACTTTTTTGGTTACTACATGATTCCATTTGTGTTATTCATAGTTTTGATGTCTTCACTATTATTCTACAATGTTGAAAATAGTAAAAATAAAGAAAAACCCTGCAATGAGTAGGTGTGTCCAAACTTTTGTCTGGTACTGTATATATACAGTGGGGAGAACAAGTATTTGATACACTGCCTACTTACAAAGCATGTAGAGGTCTGTAATTTTTATCATAGGTACACTTCAATTGTGAGAGACGGAATCTAAAACAAAAATCCAGAAAATCCCATTGTATGATRTTTAAGTAATTAATTTGCATTTTATTGCATGACATAAGTATTTGATACATCAGAAAAGCAGAACTTAATATTTGGTACAGAAACCCTTGTTTGCAATTACAGAGATCATACGTTTCCTGTAGTTCTTGACCAGGTTTGCACACACTGCAGCAGGGATTTTGGCCCACTSCTCCATACAGACCTTCTCCAGATCCTTCAGGTTTCGGGGCTGTCGCTAGGCAATACGGACTTTCAGCTCCCTCCAAAGATTTTCTATTGGGTTCAGGTCTGGAGACTGGCTAGGCCACTCCAGGACCTTGAGATGCTTCTTACGGAGCCACTCCTTAGTTGCCCTGGCTGTGTGTTTCGGGGCGTTGTCATGCTGGAAGACCCAGCCACGACCCATCTTCAATGCTCTAACTGAGGGAAGGAGGTTGTTGGCCAAGATCTCGCGATACATGGCCCCATCCATCCTCCCCTCAATACGGTGCAGTCGTCCTGTCCCCTTTGCAGAAAAGCATCACCAAAGAATGATGTTTCCACCTCCATGCTTCACGGTTGGGATGGTGTTCTTGGGGTTGTACTCATCTTCGTATTCCTCCAAACACGGCGAGTGGAGTTTAGACCAAAAAGCTCTATTTTTGTCTCATCAGACCACATGACCTTCTCCACTTCCTCCTCTGGATCATCCAGATGGTCATTGGAAAACTTCAGACGGGCCTGGACATGCGCTGGCTTGAGCAGGGGGACCTTGCGTGCTCTGCAGGATTTTAATCCATGACGGCGTAGTGTTACTAATGGTTTTCTTTGAGACTGTGGTCCCAGCTCTCTTCAGGTCATTGACCAGGTCCTGCCGTGTAGTTCTGGGCTGATCCCTCACCTTCCTCATGATCATTGATGCCCACGAGGTGAGATCTTGCATGGAGCCCCAGACCGAGGGTGATTGACCGTCATCTTGAACTTCTTCCATTTTCGAATAATTGCGCCAACAGTTGTTGCCTTCTCACCAAGCTGCTTGCCTATTGTCCTGTAGCCCATCCAGCCTTGTACAGGTCTACAATTTATCCCTGATGTCCTTACACAGCTCTCTGGTCTTGGCCATTGTGGAGAGGTTGGAGTCTGTTTGATTGAGTGTGTGGACAGGTGTCTTTATACAGGTAACGAGTTCAAACAGGTGCAGTTAATACAGGTAATGAGTGGAGAACAGGAGGGCTTCTAAAGAAAAACTAACAGGTCTGTGAGAGCCGGAATCTTTACTGGTTGGTAGGTGATCAAATACTTATGTCATGCAATAAAATGCAAATGAATTACTTAAAAATCATACAATGTGATTTTCTGGATTTTTGTTTTTAGATCCGTCTCTCACAGTTGAAGTGTCCTCTGATAAAAAAATGCAGACTCTACATTTTGTGTCCTATTGCCTGTTAAAAGGAAAGGCTCACCGGTAGGTGCGAGTACTCTGGTGGGTTTTCTGCTTCCCTTACTCACACTCCGTTTAATGCCATTCTGCTGTGGGGCAACCAGTCGAAATCTCTCCGGGTCCTCATTGACTCTAGGGCTGATGAGAGCTTTTTTGGACTGGACAGGCGCTCTATAGGTCGAGTCACCTACAACACCACTCCCATCAACCTATGCCTCACTGTCAGGGAACCACAGTGAGGCATTCCTGCTCATTAAGTCTCTTATTGGGATTCTCCTGGCTCCAGCGACACAATCCCCTCATTAACTAGTCTACTGGTGCCATCATGGGCTGGAGCACATTCTGCCACGCCCATTGCCTGAAGTCAGCACAACCTGCCCCGGGACCTCTTCCTGGGGGCTTGGAAGTTACCCCGGACCTCTCCGCCATTCCCGCAGAGTACCAGGACCTCCGGGAGGTGTTCAACAAGGCCCGCACCACTTCGCTTCCGCCGCACCGACCATATGACTGCAGGATTTTTTCTTCTCCCTAGCACTACTCCGCCCCGGGTACGACTGTACTCTGTCGGGACCAGAGACCAAGGCGATGGAGACCTACATCGGGGACTCCCTAGCTTCAGGATTAATCAGTCCTTCTTCCTCTCCCGCAGGCACAGGGTTCTTCTTTGTGGAGAAGGACAAGACTGCGCCCGTGCATCGACTATCGGGGTCTCATTGACATAATGGTGAAGAACCGCTAACCGCTATCTCATCGGCCTTCAAGCCGCTCCAGGGGGTCACCGTGTTTTCCAAGCTGGATCTACGGAACGCCTACCATCTGGGGACAAGTGGAACACCGCCTTCAACACGGCCAGCGGTCACTACGAGTATCTGGTCATGCCATTTGTCCCTACCAACGCCCCTGCTGTGTTCCAGGCTCTGGTTAATGATGTTTTCCGCTACATGTTGAACCGGTTCGTCTTTGTCTACCTCAATGATATGCTTGTCTTCTCCCGCTCCACCCAAGAACATGTGCTCCACGTCCGACAGGTTCTCCAACGCCTCCTGGAGAACCAGCTGTTTGTAAAAGCAGAGAAGTGCGAGTTCCATCGCTCCACAATCCCTTTTCTGGGTTACATCATCACTGCAGGGAGTGAAAACGGTGGTGGATTGGCCCCAGCCTACTTCCAGGGTGCAGCTGCAACGTTTCCTGGGGTTCGCCAACTTCTATCGCCACTTTATCCGGGGTTACAGCACCCCGGCACCCTGTCTGCACTCACCTCGCCCAAGGTTACGTTCACGTGGTCTCCAGCTGCTGACCGAGTGTTAAGGACCTCAGAAATCGCTTCACCACAGCTCCCATCTTGGTTCATCCAAACCCATCCCGTCAGTTCGTGGTGGAGGCCGATGCTTCGGATGTCGGAGTGGGGACTATCCTGTCCCAGCATTCTGCCCTGGACCTCAAGCTACATCCCTGCGCCTTCTCCCAACGCCTCAACGCCACGGAGAAGAACCATGATGTGGGGAATCGTGAGCTTCTCGCGGTGATGATGGCGTTGGCGGAATGGAGGCACTGGTTGGAGGGGCAGAACATCTGTTCATCGTGTGGACCAACCACAAGAACCTGGAGTATCGCCGCACCGCCAAGCGCCTCAATTCCAGGAAAGCTAAATGGGCCCTGCTGTTCACACGGTTCAACTTGCCAAGCCGGATGCGCTGTCACGGCACTATAGCCCCATGACTACTACCTTGGAACCTAAGACCATCCATCCCACTTCGTGCCTGGCGACGGCACTCAGCTGGGGAATAGGAAAGCAGGTCCGTGAGGCGCAGATGTTTGTTACTGACGTCGTCCGCTCCGCGGTCCTGGATCAGGCCCACACCTCCAGGTTTGCATGCCACCCGGGCTCCTGTCGGACCCTGGCTTTTGTGCGTCAATGATTTTGGTGGCCTACCATGGTCCCTGATCTGTCCACATTCGTCGCCGCTTGCACAGTTTGTGTACAGAACAAGACTCCTCGGCAAGCTCCGGCTGGTTTCCTCCAATCTCTGCCTGTCCCTCACCGTCCCTGGTCTCACATCTCCCTGGACTTTGTCACGGGTCTTCCCCCATCTGAAAGGCATTCTGCACCTTCATTGGGTCGTTGGCCAGCATGTCCTCCGGGTTCCACCCCCAGTCCAACGGCCAGTCGGAGCGAGCCAACAAGGACCTAGAGACTACTCCACGCTGCCTGGTCTCCGCCAACCCCACCACCTGGAGCCAGCAGCTTGTGTGGGTCGAATACACCCTTCCCTGCTCTGTCACGGGCCTGTCACCTTTTGAGTGTTCCCTGGGGTATCAGCCCCCGCTCTTCCCTGAGCAAGAAGAAGAGGTTGGCATACCTTCTGCCCAGATGTTTGTCTGCTGCTGTCGTCATACCTGGAGGAGAGCCTGGTCGGCCCTCCTCAAGACCACCTCCAGGTATGGATGACAAGCAGATCGCCACCGGACCCCGGCATTGGCTAGGGCAGAAGGTATGGCTGTCCGCCCCTCCGGGTGGAATCCCGCAAACTCTCCCCCCGGTTTATCGGCCCGAAGTCATTAGCCCTTCTGCTGTTCGCCTTTTCTTCCCCCTCATATCCTTTGCCCGCCCCAACCCAATCCACTGAATAATTAACTGGTTTGAAAGCAGAGCTATTAAGTGCACAATCCACATTAACCTATAAAATAATTCTGTTTTGTCTGTCTGATGCATCTGAACTGTGCTTATGGTCAGGCCTAACATGCCATGGATCTTTTTTTGTAAATTATGTCTGAGTGTTGGAGTGTGCCCCTGGCTGTCCATAAACTAAAAAAACAAGACAATTGTGCTGTCTTGTTTGCTTAATATTAGGAATTACCAATAATTTATACTTTTGATACTTAAGTATATTTTAGCAATCACATTTACTTTTGATAGTTAAGTATATTTAAAACGAAATACTTTTAGACTTTTACTCAAGTAGTATTTTACTGGGTGACTTTCAGTTTTACTTCAGTAAATTAACTATTAACGTAACTTTACTTTTACTCAAGTATGAAAATTGGGTACTTTTTCCACCACTGCTCACACTCTTATAATGAGCTTGATGAGTCCTGTCAGAGATTTTCTACAGCAAGCTGTGGCATTTGGGGTGGAAAACTGCTTCTACACCTGCGTGCTTCTACACCTGCATTGCTTGCTGTTTGGGGTTTTAGGCTGGGTGTCTGTACAGCACTTCGAGATATTAGCTGATGTACGAAGGGCTATATAAAATAAACTTGATTTGATTTGAAAACAGCTGCTTATTCCTTATTTAACATCTTCGAGCTTTGGAATGTAACATTTGGGTGTTGATAACATTTCCTTTTGGCAAAAACTTCACAAACGGATCCAGAAGCAGGTCTGCCAGCCAACCTTTCTCAGATGAACTTCTCATTCAAAACCTGAGACATTGGACCTGGCTGGCATTATCAAATATAACAAATCAAATTTGATTTGTCACATGAGCCGAATACAACAGGTGTAGGTAGACCTTACCCCAAAATGCTTACTAACGAGCCCTTAATTAAGCAATGATGCAGTTTAAAAAAAGTAAGAAATAAACTAAAGGAAAAATGGTAACAATAAAATAACAATAACGAGGCTATATACAAGGGGTACCAGTAACCAGTCAATGTGCAGGGTTAGTCAAGGTAATTGAGGTAATATGTACATGTACTGTAGGTAGGGGTAAATATGCATAGATGATAAACAGAGAGTAGCAGTAGAATATGTCAAGAATGTGAAGGAATGTGAATGCATGCATGTGTGCATATAGCATCAATATGCATGTGTGTGTGTGTTCATGTGTATATGCCTCCAGTGAGTGTACATTGAGCCTGTACAATAGTCAGTGCAAAACATTTTAATAAATAAGAATACAATTATGGGGTCAATGTAAATAGTCCGGGTAGCCATCTGATGAACTTTTCAACAGTTTTATGGCTTGGGGGTAGAAGCTGTTAAGGAGTCTTTTGGTCCCAGACTTGGCGCTACGGAACCACATGCCATGCGGTAGCAGAGAGAATAATTCTATAAGTCTATGTCTTGGGTGACTGGAGTCTGACACTGCCTGGTATTGAGGTCCTGGACGGCAGGAAGCTCGGCCCCAGTGATGTACTGGGCCGTACGCACTACCCTTTGTAGCGCCTTGTGGTCTGATGCCGAGCAGTTGCCATTCTGGTGATGCAACCAGTCAGGATGTTCTCAATGGTGCAGCTGTAGAACTTTGAGAATCTGWGGTCCCATGCCAAATCGTTTCAGCCTCCTGAGGGGGAATAGGCATTGTTGTGCCCTCTTCATGACTGCCTTGGTGTTTGGACAATGAAATTAAGTCACATTTTATTGGTCGCATACACCTATTTAGCAGATGTTWTTGCGGGTGTAGCAAAATGCTTGTGTTCCTAGCTCCAACAGTGCAGTAATATCTAACAATTCACAACAACACACACAAATCTAAAAGTAAAATAATTATCTTAGGCTTGTGTGCGGCTGCTCGGCCGTTGGAACCKATTTCATGAAGCTCCCAACGAACAGTTATTGCGCTGACGTTGCTTCCAGAGGCAGTTTGGAACTCGGTTGTGAGTGTTGCAACCTAGGACAGATGATTTTTACACGCTACAGCACTCGGTGGTCCCATTCAGTGAGCTTGTGTGACCTACCACTTCGCGGCTGAGTTGTTGTTGCTGAGCTGTTCTACTGCACAATAACAGCACTTACAGTTGATCAGGGCAGCTCTAGTAGGGCATACATTTTACTAACTGACTTGTTGGAAAGGTGGCGTCCTATGACATTGCCTCGTTGAAAATCACTGAGCTCTTCAATACGGGCCAATCTACTGTCAGTGTTTGTCTATGGAGATTGCATGGCTGTGTGCTTGATTTTATACACCGGTCAGCAACGGGTGTGGCTGAAATAGATTAATCCACTAATTTGAAAGGGTGGCCAAATACTTCAGTATATATATTTGCTACTGCTTGACTAAAGAAAATTGAGATCAACCCAAAGAGAATTCTCTTTGGAGGTAATACGGTCAGCATTTGATTGCGAGGTATTCTAGGTCGGGTGAACAAAAGGACTTGAGTTCCAGTACATTATCACAATCACACCATGAGTTGTTAATCATGAGACATACACCTCCGCCTTTCTTCTTCCTGGCGAGTTCTTTATTCCTGTCTGCGCAATGTACTGAGAACCCAGCTGGTTGTCTGGATGGGGACAGTATATCTGGAGAGAGACATGATTTCGTGAAACAGAGTATGCTACCATGATGTTTCTCTGTAAGGAGATCCTCACCCTGTGCTTGTCTACTTTATTGTCCAGGGACTGAACATTAGCGAGTAATATACTCGGAAGCGGTGGATGGTGTGCACAGCTCCTGAGTTGGACTAAAAGTCCACTCCGAATACCTCTTCTCCACCTGCGGCATCTTGGAGCAGCATCTGGGATAAGTTCAATTGCCTTGGGGGCAACAAACAAAGGTTCTAATTTGGGAAAGTTGTATTTCTGGTCAGAATGCTGGTGAGTTACAGCCGCTCTGATATCCAAAAGTTATTTCCGGTTGTATGTAATAACACAAAAAACGTTCTAGGCTAATAATGTAAGAAATAACAAAACAATTAAAAATACTGCGAAATTGCTTAGGAGCTAGAAGCAGAGGTGCCATGTCTATTGGCACCATCTTTCTCATTGACAGGTCCTTAGTGATGTGGACACAAAGGAACTTGAAGCTCTCGACCTGCTCCACTATAGCCCCGTTGATGTGAATGGGGGCATGACCGGCCCTCCTTTTCCTGTAGTCCACGTTCATCTTATTTGTCTTGCTCACATTGAGGGAGAGGTTGTTTTCCTGGCACCACACTGCCAGGTCTCTGACCTCCTCCCTATAGGCTGTCTCATCGTTGTCGGTGATCAGGCCTACCACCGTTGTGTCGTCGGCAAACTTAATGGTGGTGTTGGAGTTGTGCGTGGCCACACATTTGTGGGTGAACAGGAGTACAGGAGGGGACTACGCATGTACCCCTGAGGGACCCCCCTCCCCGTGTTGAGAAACAGCAGAGAACATTCACAGCCTTTTATGAAGTCATATCGTTCTGTTATTCTGACAGGGCCAGAGCATATCACCATCTCCCTAATCAGGAAATCATGGCAATTTAGTTCTGTTCTCTCCTTAAAAGTAGAACACTATTCTCCTTTGATGTCTGGGAACCTGTTTGTCTGAATCTGGTCTGACATTGTCTGGCTGGCTAATTGACATCTCAGCACCACTCTCAATGTATTGTAAACACGTACCTGAAGCTAAGGAGAAAAATCTGCTAGACAGTGAGATAATGCAATATGAATGTCAGTGCCACTGATCACTTTGTGAAAGTTTTGTTAACTCCTTGCACAGAAACAACCCACAAATGCTCAGTATCCTTCCCTAAAACTGTTTATGGCCATCCTATTTTATCTACATGGAAACGATTACCTGAGTAGGGCTTGGCTCTTTAAAGCCTCCCAGATAATTACCACCATTAATCTGCTGCCTTAACTAAATGGCTGGCATTTAGATGAACGCACAGCTTTGTAGCTATAGTTTCTTGTACGTAAGTGTGCTATTTTAAACTTTACAGACAGAAATGCCAAGTAAATGGCCATTGTTCAATGAAGGTGAGGTTCATTGCTTTTAGGGAAGAAAAGAGAAACTTCCTCAGTCACATATATAGCTTGAGAACACACACCGCTATGGTGTAGCACTACATCAGGAACAATAATAATGAAAATGCACTAACTGGTAAAACATAATGACTCAATCATACTTTAGATCTGTACGTACATCAATTAATCTACTGAGAAGAAATGAGGAAAGTAAATCTAATTTACATAAGGGACACTCAAATTCTCTCAGTTGAATTTTTTTTCAGTCTGAGGAAGATGTTGGGATCTCAAAATAACTGTTTGTAGACGACAAACAGTTTGTAGATGTGCGATTTGACAATATGAGAACAGAACAGCATTGGAAGAGAGATGGCATCTACAACCTGAAGACGAGACAGACGCAGCCCTGGAACAGAAAGTAATCCATAAACACTGTCATCACAGCGGGTTCAAAGACTGCACCATGGTATTTTTATCTGTATTGTTTTGTCGGGTTCTAGCCTCCTAAACTAATACATACAAAATCCATTTATGGGGGAATCGTCATGGCTTTCTTTGATCGAATCCCGCCTTTCCCCTCATCCTGCTCAAAGCCAGCTCCTATGAAGCAACAGAAAATACAGAATGCACCACATTTACAGCCGGTAAATGCAACAACAACAAAAATACAAAAGGGAAAAAATGATCTGTAATCCATTTGTCGTTTCAGGAGTTGTGAACATGTGCGCTTGCTTTGAACCCATTGATTTTCTAAGTGTTACCAACTCCATAAAGCAAACTTGCATTCAGATTTTCTTTTGTGCAACCAACACAGCACGGCTGAGAAAGAAATGTAGGCAGCTGCCATTATTTGAATAATAATATTCACTTGTTCGAAGGGCATACTACCTTTATATATATATGACATACTGCTCCTGTGGAAGTATTAAACAGCCCTTTTCAAACTTTTCTGGCCAAATATCCTTTTCTAATGTTTGACTGGTTTTACATACTCCCAAAACATATTTTCAGTTCAAAACCGCTGCTCTAAATTACCTGTCACCCTGATCCAAAATGACCACATGCCAGAGCTGAAATCGCCAACAGTAGACAGAGCCCAAAAACAACCAAACACTTGACTTGTCTGTCAGTAAACAAGCCTTGAGATCCTTTGTCACAAGTACATGTTTTCTGATTCTATACTGCACATCAACATCTTTGGATTAAATATATTTTTCCCCCTCACCCATCTACACACAATACCCCATAACGACAGTGAAAACATGTTTTTAGAAATCTTCACAAATGTATTGAACATTTAAAACAGAAATCTAATTTACACAAGTATTCACACCCTTTGTTAGAATCCCCTTTGACATTGATTACAGCTGTGAGTCTTTCTGGGTAAGTCTAAGAGTTTTGTACACCTGGATTGTACAACATTATTCTTTTGAAAATGCTTCAAGCTCTGTCAAATGGGTTGTTGATCATTGCTCGACAACCATTTTCATGTCTTGCCATAYAATTACAAGCAGATTTAAGTCAAAACTAACTCAGCCACTCAGAAACATTCACTGTCTTCTTGGTAAGCAACTCCAGTGTAGATTTGGCCTTGTGTTTTAGATTATTGTCCTGCTGAAAGGTGAATTAATTTCCCAGTGTCTGGTGGAAAGCAGACTGAACCAGGTTTTCCTCTATGATTTTGCCTATGCTTAGCTCCATTCTGTTTCATTTTTATCCTGAAAAACTCCCCAGTCCTTAATGATTACAAGCATACCCATAACATTATGCAGCCACCACTATGCTTGAAAATATGGAGTGGTACTCAGTAATGTGTTGTATTGGATTTGCCTCAAACATAACACTTTGTATGCAGAACAAAAATGCTTTGCCACATTTTTTGCAGAATTACTTTAGTGCCTTGGAGGATGCATGTTTTTGAAAATGTTTATGCTGTACAGGCTTCCTTCTTTTCACGTTGTCATTTAAGTTAGTATTGTAGAGTAACTACAATGTTGTTGATCCACCCTGGCTGCTATCACAGCCAATAAACTCTGTAACTGTTTAAAAGTCACCATTGGCCTCATGATGAAATCCCTGAGCGGTTTCCTCCCTCTCTGGCAACAGAGTTAGGAAGGACGCCAGTCTCCTTGTAGTGAGCGGGTATTGATACACCACCAAAAGTGTAATTAATAACTTCACCATGCTCAATAGGTGTCCTTCTTTGCGAGGCATTGGAAAACCTTGCTGTTCTTTATGCTTGAATCAGTGTTTGAAATTCACTGCTTGACTGAGGGACCTTACAGATAATTGTATGTTTGGGGTACAGAGATGAGGTAGTCATTCAAAAATCATGTTAAACAATATTATTGCACATAGAAAGAGTTCATGCAACTTATTATCTGACTCTTAAAGCACATTTTTACTCCTAACTTATTTATGCATGCCATAACAAAGGTGTTGAATACTTTCTGAAGACACTGTAGCTCCATACATAACAGGCCCAGGCAGGGGAACATTTTCACATACAGTATAGTTCTCAGGCACGGTGTGCTTCCAAGGGTAAGAAGACAGTGGGGCCAAGACAGGGTGAGTTATGGGGGTCCAGGTCTGGGTCCTAATGGAGGGGGCGGTGGACAGGTGTAATGGTCTGACTAACAGGCAGGTCGGAGGGACAGAGGCAAGTGGAGGTCAGGCGGGTGGGCAGCATGTAAACTGCTCAGAAATAACTAGCTTTATCCCTGCTCCATTAACACATCCTCCCTTTTATACGCATGGAATCAACAGTATACAGAGAAATACCTTTTAGACTGCTTTTGGCTACACAAGATGGGGGTAATGGTTATGTTATCCTTCTGCACAAAATGGATGTCTATGGGAGTTGTATTCAGGCTTGTTGTGGGTAATTCTGACTTACTCTCCCTGCTGAGTCCTTTGCTGGGTGTTTTTGTGAATATAAAATCCTTACCTGTGGGAGTGGTTGAGGGCTATCTTCGGTCTCTTCAGTCTCAGGTAACAGGCAACAAGTCTGGACTCAATCAAACTGGCAACCTTAGAAATGTCTTCATACACCGCATGCAAAGATTGTTCAACTGCAGCGCCTTTTGAACACAGCTGAGAGAGAGAGAGAGAGAGAGAGAGAGGCTTTCACTACACAAATCTCACAATTGAGTTACAGAACAATCTCTCCCTCGATAACAACCTGAGTATTTCAACATTAGAACACAAAGCTTCTCAAAATAGACAGAAATTAGTAAAATCTCAGAAGGCAGAATGTTGGCACATTTGACATCAAGTCTAAGAAATACTTTTGTCTATGCAATTATCATATGAACAGAACATTTCAAACAAGTCCTGTTTTTTTTTCTAGGGATCATGGAAAACATGTCCGATGTGTAGTTGGGGTGACCAGTAACACACAGATGAGTCATCAGAGGAGCTTAATCAAATGACTATAACAACATTTTAGTGCCACTGGCAAAACTATGCAGCATGTGCTAATTATAGGACCTCTCAACAATGTACGGTAAAGGATTCATGAATGATTCATTTGCATATAAGAGACTGAGATGTACCTGGCGATGCACTAATGAAATAATTTATTTCAGCAGACAATAAACTGAGATTTTTACATTGAACACTAGACCAGAGGGGTATACTACAAAGCAGGTTCAAGGAGTTATCCAGATAACTTGCCTAAATATTCTGATATAGTATAACATTTTACTTTTAGAAAGATAGGCATGGTCTAATAAATTCAGCATATCTAAGTTTATATTTTTTAATGAACCAGAAAATTAATAGTCATTTGTGCTTGATCATCAAAGTTTCTCTGGGCATGAACGTCTAGTTCTGATTTACATTTGGCTGAGTTTTCAACTTATGTGAATTCAACGTTAAATCAACAAAAAAGGTCACCATGTCATTAAAAGTTGGGTGAAATGAAGACGAAATGCCCTTTCATTGATGACTTCTTGCAAATCCAATCAGTTTTCCACATTGATTCAACGTCATCACATAGATTTTTTGAGGTTGAAATAACGTGGAAACAATGTTGATTCAACCAGTTTTTGCCCAGTGGGTTAGCTGGTTAACTAATGTATCCTGCTCTAAGTTTGCTGCTTTGTGGGATTTTTAAAGTACATACGCTTTGTAATAAGCTGCTTTGTTTTAATCATACAACATTGTGCCATACAAGACAAACAGATGTACACAACTGTATCTAAAAGATGTATTACATTAAAGGCCATGACATTTGTAACACATGCTATCTGTGAAAATAGAGGTCATATACCCTGCGGGAAAGCTGGCTGCTGCCATAAGTTCTGGCAGTTTTCATTTCAAGTTTTCAACACTTTGATTTAAAAAGGTTTGACAATCATTTTACAAGACCGGGGAGGGATGGAGACAATAAATAATGATGTAATCTATTTGTTTAGGAAGTGAACAAATAAATAAATAAATGAGGAAGGACTATGGACAGATTTCATTTAAATATCAAGTACCTCCAGAGCTGTGGTAAAACGACTGGCTGCGATCCCATATTTCTTCTGTTGGTAGTATGAGTCGGCATCCTGTAAGGCTACATCCAGCCATTTGTCAATTTGAGGCAGAAAGCCGAGATTAGGTCCACTTGGAGGGCCTACTATTTCAGAGGCTTGACACATAAATTGTGAAGCCGAGGAGGTGACTGGGGACTTGGAGGGCTGCTGGGTAATGTTGTGCTGCTCGTCACCATACACTAGCTTCATCTCAGCCGCCAACAGGCTTTTTAAAGAGATACGAAGGAGTGGAGGTAAGGGGCTTCCCTCATCACACACCCCCTGCTTCTCCACTAGTGGTCTATCGCTAACACCCCTGCTGTCCGTCATTCTCTTCTTGGGCCTGGTGCTGTTTCCCCTCACTCTCGCCTTCCTCCTCTTATTTGGGCCACTTTCCTTGGGTGGTGGTGGTGCCTGGGTATTGTGAATCAGATCCACTTCTGTCTCTGTAGCCGAGCTGGGTCTCCCTGGCGGAGCCTGATTATCTGAAAGCTGTGGAACTCCTGCAGATTGAACCATGATGCGCCTGCAGGAGATGATCACCAATATGAACAGATAATGTAGACTCATGAGGCCAAAGATTCAGCTGGAAAAGTTCTGAGGCAAGAATATACTTGTTACTGTGTAGCCTGGCCCTAAGCATTGTGACTGTTTGTGTGTGGGAAGAAATCTCAAAGAGAAACATGGTTTAGATGTCAAATTCCTGCAAAATATGCGTTATAGCTTATAAACAATTCCTAGTCTACATCAGAACTTTTCAAAGTAGAAAATATGAAGTTTCTCAAACATGAGGTTGGCCTAGAGACAGATTACATAATGGTAGGCCTAACCTTGCCCCCTGTCTAATTGTGCATTAACCAGGGTACGGTGGGCCTACAACTGTGCAATAATTTGTTATATGTAACCTAGACTGCTTTCAAAGTCAGAGATTCTGAAAGTCACGCGGACGCTATCCACAGATCTTGCTCAGTAGCGACATCAATTCGCTGCTAATGGGTGCGTTTTAGTAAACATATTAGGGAACACCATATATATTTAATGGCTCTTTGGTATGTAGGCTAGATGGGATTTGTTACTCACCTGTATTTTGCTTGTTATGTGGGTTGTATGCATTCGGTCATCTGCATTCGGTTCGTAAAACAACATTCTGTTAGACCATTTGAAAGCGTTCTTCAGGTGTTTGGATTCCATGCTTTATCATTCGCGGCAAATTTGTGCAACAAAATAAAAACACGCCTGTTCATAAAACACGTATTTGATTCCAGCTGCAACCTGATTACAGTTTTTTGGGTATGGCGAAAGTGGCATCTAGACTAGAGTTTACCCAACTCCGGTCCTCGAGTACAACCAACAGTAGGCCTACACATGTTTGTTGTAGCCCCGGACAAAAACAGCTGATTCGACGTGTCAAGGTCTTGATGATTAGATCAGTTTCTCAAAGTGGGGTCTGTGGAGGTACTGCAGGGGTCGGTCCACAGCCAGATCAAACATTTTCATTTTTAATTAATATTACTAACAACTACAGGTAAAAAATAATTGGCCAAGGGATCAGTGGAATAGGTTTGGAGTGTGTAATACAATAAAATGTAATATTATGAATCTACAATTTATGTTATTAATCCTGGGCAACATGGGCCTTGGAGCCAAGGCTCACAAGGATATTTGTATCCACAGTGCTCCACCAATTATATGTTTCAACTCAATACTTCTTGTATTCCCCCTCAAGATTTTTTATTTTTATTTTTTGCTTTTATAAATGCACTACTTTAAGAATGCAACATTTTCTCTCTGCCTCATGGAAAAAATGTAGAATTGCAGGATATTAGCATTAAAGCTGCAACAACAACACAAATATTTCTGCACCATGATATGTGTGCTGCGAAACTTTTCCTAATCTTTATTATTATTTTCTGAACACGTAAACGTGATCTGTGGAATGCACATGGCATTTTGACTTGGGACCACCAGTTCTGCTCAGATAGTACATTGAATAGCATGGTTACATCTGCATCGTTGTTTCAAATCCAGTGCACTTAGACTGTTGGTATATTCGTGTCATTTGAGGGTCGCATCATGAGCAAAGTAACTTGTATCATTTTACTTCACCTGTGAGAACCATAAGCAAGTCTAGCCATTCATAGACGCTAACTACCTTTAGGTTTATTGATGAAGGTGTAACCTTCCCGGTGGACTTCTGTTAAGAGCCCGACGCTACYCTTACTGTTCATCACATGCGGTACGGTTTTGGAAACATAAGGAACATAGCTTTCATATCAGTGAGAAATATGTTTCTCCAAACAATAGGTTAAATGACATCACACCTTTTATAGAGTTAGGTTTAGTGTTCCCACACGGCCATATCTCCATGTTACAGTGTGCATTTACGGAAGACAGACTGAAGACAGATGGAAGACAGGAGACCACCTGTGCCTATTAGCTATCTAGGGTGTTCGAACACCTGTGTGTAAGCAAAACTGGGAAGGAAGTGTAGCGGAAGTGCAGTTTGTCTGCTGGAGGCACACAGCCTATATACACTTACTGTGCAAACCTGCTACAGTAAGTGTAGATTTTTTTATTGAACGATTATTTCTCTCTGATATGAAAGATAAGTTCCATATGTTTCGAAAAGTGTATTGCAAGCAATGATTATTGACGTTTCTAAACATTAAAACAGAGCATTGGGATTGTAGTTTACATGGTCCCACCAGTAAGCGGTGCTTATAGCTGAGAACCCTTGGGATGAGGCAGAATGCCTTATTAATGCCATGGCTTCTCAAGAGCAAGTGGACACTGATTGGCAGGCTAAAAATTATGCTTGTGTTGGAGCTCCTGACAATATAGGATACCAGAAGTATCTTGAACCAAAATAGAACATTATTTGTGCCTTTTATATGGTCTTTATATGGGTACAAAGCATTTGAAAAGTCTCTCTGGAGGAATTATTTAAACAAGGAACTGGGTGCGCTATAATAATCTATAGTTTCAACAGTGAGAATGAAGATGCTCAGATGGCTTGACAGTAACTTGCTATGTTTATAGACATCCCATAATTCACAGCGACATTGTACCTCAGCAACAGCTTGGTGACAGATGTATAATTTTGCCTCTAAGGAGAGTGAATCTGCCATTTGTCTCCAGCAGAGGTAGTTAACATTCTAACCTCTCAAGATTAATGAATGTTCTGCACACACCCGTTTCTATTTGATACCTACATTATATCCATGAATCTGTGTCTGACTTTGGTATTAGTCTACATGTCAGTCTCACTTGTGGTACTCCTAACACAACTTGTGCCTATTGTCAAGGCAATTTTTCTGGTTTTCATAGTGCAGAGAATGTTAAACCTTATCACATGCAGATGGGGATAAGTGTATGGAGTAAATGAATAAAATGTCTGAACCCTCCCATCCCAATCTCTTAGATGGTGTAATTCTGCCATTTTTAGTCTGCTGCATCAAGATGGCACTTAAAACTGACAGACCCAATTAAAGAGAAAATGTGTCAATGTCATCAGATGGCCCCAAGTCTTTTTTGTCTCTTCATTCTCTGGTTTAGAATGTGAAACTAAAATAACACTAAAAGCTTGGTATTGTATGATACTCATTTGCCATTGTGAAGATTTATCATACAACTTTGACTTAGAGTTCCTTAGAAATGACAAAAGAGCTGGAGGGTGCTCAAGTATGGTGTCACATTCAGCTCTTCTAGGACTACACTCAACCTGTCTGTGTCATTTTACCAATACCCTGTACTGTGCTATGGGGTTCTTAATGGTTCAGAGTGAATGATACACTAGACAAAGACTATGAGTGTGTAGAGCCATTTGATCTCCTGTTGTTTTGAGGGTCAAAGTACAGTTTCAGCAGGTCATATTTTCAGTAGACTCAGTAAGGCTGTCTTAATTTTCAACAAAAAGACAGGTGTTGTTTAAATGCAGTAGCTTCTCTAACCCCCATCCAGTGATTTCTTGAGGGTTCTCTCCTGTGGCAGAAAGCTTTTGTTGTTCCTAGGGCTGAGACAGTCATGGAATTTTGGATGACGGTAATTGGCCAGCCAAATGACCACGGTCACAGTATAACAGTTAGAAATGCACATTTTCTCCTCTCTTCCGCGCCTGACTGCATTTGTAGCATTAGAAATTGAATGAATAGAACGGGGATCCCCTTTAAGTCAAAGATGGCATAATGGGTGGACTGGCGGCCATTGCGAGTGTACCCATAGGAGCAAAGCAGGAAGTAAAATATGTGCTGTGATTTGTTGATTAAACTCAACTGACGTTACAAACAATACATTACGTTGGATGAGCCACATCAGTTAACATCATTTGAATGAACATTCTACATTACCATGCAAATTATTGCATTACAATACCAGACTGCCATTGCGAGTGTACCCATGAGTTTACCAGTCAAGTCAAATTGCCAGGGTTAGAGGTTCCAAGACCGTTCTATTTATTATATTTCTATATGTGCTGCTGCTGCATTGTGGAGGCATTGCCTAGGCAACCGTAGATTACTTTGCTTGTTTCAGCAAGGAGCAAAGTTTCATCATGTTGTTAAGAGTCCATGTTATGGCTAAAACGGACTCAACCTCACAAATGTTCGGTCGTCCCAACTTCAATTAGCTGTTTTTTTCCACTCAAAAAAGAAGAAAACTAATTATTTTAACGGTTATGATGGTCTTCATTCATAACCGTCGGTTACATAGTTGTACGATAATTGTGCCAGCCGTAGTTGTTCCTTTCCAGTCATCTGAGTGACAGGACCATGGTACTGGCACATGTTGCACAGCAGATTGGACGTAGACAATCGACGCAGAACAGCAGACACAGCTATTTCTCTGTTGCCTATTGTTTCCCCTTGATGCATATAAATAGCTGTTTATTCCACCTTTTGCTTACCACTCGTTTTAGTGGCTGGGTTCGATGTCACAGTCCACACGGCCTGGCAAAGTGAAATTTATAAAAGACCTCAGCTCTGAATTATTAGATAGTCCATTAGAGACAATCTTATGGTGCTGTAAATGGCTGTTATATGACTAGTGCGGAGTACATCTGTGTGAAATACTCTTATTACAGAACAGTTTCTTTGCATCTGTATTTGTCTAGAGGGCAGTTAAGAGCTGTACCATTTCCTGGATAAGTAAGTGGAGGGCTGTTATAGTATGCCATATTTCACGTTAAAGAAGTGCTTCTGGACARAGCTGCACTTTCTAAAGTCAAGTCTTTATATTTTCTCTCAATCTCTTTGCTAATAATGAGATAGTAGCTCATCCATATGCATCTACCTTACCCGAGGAGGACCTTGGGAGTATGTTTATGCTTAGTCTAACACACTATTCACAATGAAATAGAAAGCCGTCACAGAGACATCCTTGAGAGTTCTTGCTGCTACATGTAGAACCTTCTCATAATTGCAACCCAATACATAGACCTTGCTCACCCTACCCTGGAAAAGATCATACTGATGATATGCTACAGTAGAATGCATCTCCTTGCATATTGAGTAGTCAAGCGTGGAGAGTCGTAATGACATAAAAGGTGTCGACGTCTCCCGATGGAGAGGCTGCTGCTATGTGGATGGTTTGGAGGAGGAGTGGGTAACTCATTCTGGCTTCCTCTCTCCAGTGGTGGGTCTACTGTTAGACCCTACAGCTTGAAGCTTTTCCTGAGCCCCAAAAGAATCAGCAATGATGAAGGAAATATAATAACTTGAGTGGATATCTAATGAAGAAAGTAAGGCCATATAAAAATCAGTTTGCTCACAAAGGCTGACACGGCTGATTAAATAAATCATGTAAACTGGTTGTAGCTGCAGTATAACAGCAAACAGCATAGGGAGACAAGGCTAGTACTCATCAGGAGTCAAAGTTAGTACCAGTGTGTGACGCACAAAAGCGTAGTGGGTGCGGAGTCAGGCGCAGGAGGCAGAAAGTACTGAGTAGTGTTTTAATAAGGCACAGGGAAAAAAACGTGCGCGCCAAACACACATAGGCGCAACAAACACGAAACCCAAAACCCAAAACGAAAACAAGCTACCAATAACCTACCACACACAAACACAGTGGAAAAAATAAGCCCGCACAAAGAGCAGGCGGGCCGACTAGCTTAAATAGCCCAACTAAACGTAAACACGAAACAGGTGTAACTAATAAGACAAAACCAACAGAAAAGGGAAAAGGGATCGGTGGCAACTAGTAGACCGGTGACGACGACCGCCGAGCACCGCCCGAACAGGGAGAGGAGCCACCTTCGGTAGGAGTCGTGACACAGTGCTAATGTAGTGGTTCTGGTTAGAGGAGGAAGAGGATGGGGAAGGGTGGGTGCTAATGTAAAATTAATTTAGAAATACAAATAATAATATTAATTAAAATCATCAGTCCGTAACTGATTAACAATACAAACAAATTGGTTCAGAAGAGATTCTGACTTCTTCTTCTAAGTAATGAGCATAACAGAATCAAAGTGAAATGGAAGCTCTGTGTTATTTTGTTACTACAAAAAAAATTGCTAAATATGCCAACTTTGTAATCCTAGATTCCACTGAGTTAATGAAATGGACATCAATATGCTGCTAACAGTATATCTTCCTCTACTGTCTCTGTCCCCATACTGGGCTCAAACAAGGGATCCTATGCTTTGCAACACACGTAACCACCTCCTTGCCAATGTACCAACCATTTGAACTATACAAAGAGTACCAATTAGACAGCTCCATCAGCGACATTTCAAGCTAGCTGTGGAGTGAGTTTACAGCACGTTCTTTACTCTGTTCTATCTAGGGTTAACCAATTCCAGCACTGACCCTTGACTTCAAATCATAAACCTTTACTAAACCTTACTCTCTGCCAATGCTTAATTAAATCCATATGTCATCAGATTTATTTTGGGGTAAATCAGTATCTGGTTCTTAGAGTAATATACCATGGTGTGGAATACATGTGGATGAGAAAATGCTTTCGGGCCATATCAAGAGCCCTACAATCTTCTACTCTGTATATTTTCATCTAAAATGATACACTTCAAATATATATATTTTTAAACTGTTGGATATACCACACATTATCTATGTGTCCTTCTAGAAATGCGGTTGAGGTCTGCCTTGCTATGACAATTCCCTGCTTCGGTGGGAAGTGTTCTTTATTCATACTCGGTTGAATTACTTTTGAGGGTGTTGGTACTAGACATGATGCAGGATTTCCAACCACAACATTACTGACGTAATATAATGTATGGTTCTGGGCTAATGTACTTACCCAACTTTAGTTGAACCTCTTTTGACTTAAAGTAAACAGGCTTGGAAAAACATCTTTAATGTTCAAACAGGCTTGGAGAAATGTCTTTAATGTCCAAACAGGCTTGGAGAAACATCTTTAATGTCCAAACAGGCTTGGAGAAACATCTTTAATGTCCAAACAGGCTTGGAGAATAACATCTTTCAATGTCCAAACAAAGCTGGAGAAACATCTTTAATGTCCAAACAGGCTTGGAGAAACATCTTTAATGTCCAAACAGGCTTGGAGAAACATCTTTAATGTCCAAACAGGCTTGGACATTAACGTTGCCATGCAGCTTTTTGGCTCAGCTTTTTGAAAGGAAAATGGTTAAATACTGCAGAAATTAAAATGTGGGCCCATTACTTTGTATGAATTGACCACATATTGAGCAGCCTTTGTAGTGTATAAATATGTGCTGTATATGAGAATGTTGTAGGAAATGGCAAGGTCAATACAATGTTCAGTGGATCTATTTCATTAACACACTCAGATCCCCCGTGTGTAAGCCGTTTTCACTGTCAGTTGAGATCTCAGCTGTCTTGGATCAAGGACAGTAAGCTCAGCTGTACCTTTGTTTTACCATCAGATGCATTCTAAATGTTGCATTGCTGTAAATTTGTGTTCTGTGTACTATAGTGAGCTTTACTTTCCACCACTTTGCTACAACAATATGCTTTTAAGTGATACCATGTTTTAACATACAATAAATTCTCATCAAGAGAGATGCATAAAACATGCACACAACTACCTGTTTGCCAAAAAGGAGAATTTGGATCCAAAAGCTAATAGTGGATGCAGGATAAGAAAGTGAGCTTGGTGGAAGGCGACGAGAGACAACAGCAATTGAATGAAAGTGAATAAATAAAAGCATGGTAAAGATTGTTATATTATGTCAGAGAAAGTGTGCATCCATTGTCCTCTCTATGGATTTCAGTGTTAGCCACAGTTGGCCTGGCAGCATGGAGGACTCTGTCTCTGTCAGTGTTATGGATGGTGCTGGCCCAATGCTGTTGCTGAGTGCTAGGCTTTTCACGGGACCCACAGAAGGTGTCATCACTATGATGTTGAAATGAGCTCACAGCCCAGACTCAGTACCAGGAAGCTCCTCTCTAAAGGAGAGATGCTCTAGGTCGGGAGGGGAACCGTGTAATATTGGATGTTTCATTTATTAATTAGAAATGTGAAAAAACAGACATGAGACCCTCAACAGTAACCCATTAAATATAAAGAATGTTGTTATTGGCATATTGATAAACATTGTTTTATTAATGCTGTAGAAAATATCAATGCAGCTCCTGCCTCTGGCATTTCATAACAAATATTGGACTTACGCTGTATGTTTATCTGATTCTGGTGGTGTTTGTCGATGAGTTATTGAGCAATTATACCAGCACTGTGTGCATGTCAGTGAAGTGTTGTCTTTTACTTCTTTCAATTAGAGGCTATTTGTGTTTTTGAATGTACACAGTGTTTYACAATGATGTAGATGTGGGTGGGATAGATGTTGAGTCTAGCATAGATATCATGGCTGATTGATTTGTCTGAAAGCTATACTACCCAGTACCATGAACACCATGGTGACATTCAGGATCTTATCTGCGTCATAAAGGATGCTGGCAGGATTTTGTTTCCACCACCTGAAGTGGTTAAACCATGATCTAGACTTTAGGTCTACCACAGAAGGTGGGCTCTTTCGTGAGGTCATGTAAAACAGAATTGTTTTGCTACACAACCCTTCTATAACAACACAACACTTCTGAAATAAAATGAATGTTAGTTGCAACAGAAATCAATGCCTTCTGTAATTTGCCATTAATATCAACTGGTGTAGCCTACCACCTCAAGACCAAGTATTGATACATTACAACCCAATTTTCTATTCTACCATATAATTTAAAAAAAACAGAAAGACACATTTTCCATTCAGAAATTGAGGTTGGCAAATGATTGTAGCCAAAACCTAATGTTCGTTTCAATGAATATATCTGAAACATGCTGCCTCTATTCAGCAGTCATTGAGATTTTGTTTTTTTTAAACGCAGCTCCACATTTGTTCACATACTCAACTATTTACTAACTAATTTATGCAATGTTCTGAGGTACATTCCCACTCTCTCTCTCTCTGTTGTTGTAAACTAGAAATAATAATAAACAACTTTGTTTTAGAACAGGGGTTTTCATCCTTTTCTTGTCTATGCAAACCGGCAAACCAGGGAACCCCCATCAAGTAATTAACATTTTAAAATGAATAGATTTGGTAGATAGTTTTTTATTATTTTGACCTCACCATGTTACAATTGAAAGTGTAAACTCTAACATAACCTATTAGCTAGAAAGGTAACTCTAAACTACGGCTGTGACGATTATGGAAGTTTGGGTAACAAACAATTAATTGTCATGCAAATCGACACTGTTATTGCCATAATTGTAATTTAGGATTTTTTTTCTTCTTCCATAATAC
This sequence comes from Salvelinus sp. IW2-2015, assembly GCF_002910315.2. Lineage (NCBI taxonomy): Eukaryota > Metazoa > Chordata > Actinopteri > Salmoniformes > Salmonidae > Salvelinus > Salvelinus sp. IW2-2015. Next base: position 21,270,057 of record NC_036856.1, read on the forward strand.
ATCTTTGAAAACCATACCTAATGAATACAACACAGCTTTGGTGACACCCCTGTCTCAAAAACCAATGGTTTTGATAGAAATGAATAGAAATTGGAAATGAAGCTTCTCCTCCTAACCCTGCCATTCTGCTCYTAAAATGATTACCAACTTTACCCACTTAATGTAAAAAGGAAAAAACTGCTATTGGGTAAACTATATCTAGTTGAATATGAAGTTGAATTACCCCTTCTCCTAAAATGAATGTAGTAAGACGATAATGACGATTAATATATGATACTGTAATTGTGCCAGCCATACTCCAAACACATCTTTGATAATAGCAGCTGTTAAGATGGTTAAACAAAGGTTAGCAATGTTTTGGATAAAATGTATGTCCAAGTCAAGAAGGCTTGCCATCAGCCAGCTTGACAGCCAGCTGGTATGTCAGATACTCCAGTGAGTGTAATTATCTTAAATCAGTGTATTTTGCTCAATATTAGGAGTTAAAAAATAAAGTTGACATCAGTAGAAAGAAGATATTCCCATCTTTTTGGTGAAACAAAGGTTAGCAATGGTTTGGCAAAAATGTATGTCCAAGTCAAGAAAGCTTGCCATCAGCCATTCAAAAGTTTGCACACACCTACTCATTCCAGGGTTTTCTTCATTTTTACTATTTTCTACACTGTGGAATAATAGTGAAGACATCACAACTATGAAATGAGACATATGGATTCATATAGTAACCAAAAAAGTGTTAAACAAATCAAAACATATTTTATATTTGAGATTCTTTAAAGTAGCCACCCTTTGCCTTGATGACAGATTTGCACACTCTTGGCATTCACTTAACCAGCTTCATGAGGTAGTAACCTGGAATGCATTTCAATTTCAARAGGTGTGCTTTGTTAAAAGTTAATTTGTGCAATTTCTTTCCTTCTTTAATGCGTTTGAGCCAATCAGCTGTGTTGTCAAGGTAAGTCCATATTATGCCAAGAACAGCTCAAATAAGCAAAGAGAAATGACAGTCCATCATTACTTTAAGACATGAAGGTCGGTCAATGTGGAAAATTTCAGGAACTTTGAAAGTTTCTTCAAGTGCAGTCGCAAAAACCATCAAGCGCTATGATGAAACTGGCTCTCATGAGGACCGCCACAGGAAAGGAAGACCCAGAGTTACCTCTGCTGCAGAGGATACGTTCATTAGAGTTACCAGCCTCAGAAATTGCAGCCCAAATAAATGCTTCACACAGTTCAAGTAACAGACACATCTCAACATCAACTGTACAGAGGAGACTGCGTGAATCAGGCCTTCATGGTCAAATTGCTGCAATGAAACCACTACTAAAGGACAGCAATAAGAAGAAAAAACTTGCTTGGGCCAAGAAACACGAGCAATGGACATTAGACCTGTGGAAATCTGTTCTTTGGTCTGATGAGTCCAAATGTGAGATTTTTGTGTCCTACCGCTGTGTCTTTGTGAGATGCAAAGTAGGTGAACAGATGATCTCCGCGTGTGTGGTTCCCACCGTGAAGCATGGAGGAGGGGGTGTGATGGCGTGGGGGTGCTTTGCTGGTGACACTGTCAGTGATTTATTTAGAATTCAAGGCACACTTAACCAGCATGGCTACCACAGCATTCTGCAGCGACTAGCCATCCCATCTGGTTTGTGCTTAGTCCCATTATCATTTGTTTTTCAACAGGACAATGACCTAACACACCCCCAGGCTGTGTAAGGGCTATTTTACCAAGAAGGAGAGTGATGGAGTGCTGCATCAGATGACCTGGCCGCCACAATCACCCGACCTCAACCCAATTGAGATGGTTTGGGATGAGTCGGACCACAGAGTGAAGGAAAAGCAGCCAACAAGTGCTCAGTATATGTGGGAACTCCTTCAAGACTGTTGGAAAAGCATTCCAGGTGAAGCTGGTTGAGAGAATGCCAAGTGTGAAAAGCTGTCATCAAAGCAAAGGGTGGCTAATTTGAAGAATCTCAAATCTCAAATATATTTTGATTTGTTTAAAACTTTTTTGGGGTTACTACATGATTCCTTATGTTTTGTTTCATAGTTTTGGGTTCTTCACTATTATTCTACAATGTAAAAGAGTAAAATAAAGGAAAACCCTTGAATGAGTAGGTGTGTCCACACTTTTGACTGGTACTGTATATATATATACACACTACCGTTCAAAAGTTTGGGGCCACTTAGACATTTCCTTGTTTTTGAAAGAAAAGCAATTTCTTTTGGTCAATTAAAATAACATCAAATTGATCAGAAGTACTGTGTAGACATTGAAGACTTGTGAGGCGCCTGTTTCTCAAACTAGACACTCTAATGTACTTGTCCTGTTGCTCAGTTGTGCACCGGGGCCTCCCACTCCTCTTTCTATTCTGGTTAGAATCAGTTTGCGCTGTTCTGTGAAGGGAGTAGTACACAGAGCTGTATGAGATCTTCAGTTTCTTGGCAATTTCTCGCATGGAATAGCCTTCATTTCTCAGAACAAGAATAGACTGATGAGTTTCAGAAGAAAGTTATTTGTTTCTGGCCATTTTGAGCCTGCAATCGAACCCACAAATCCAGATACTCAACTCGTCTAAAGATGGACAGTTTTATTGCTTTTTTAATTAGCACAACAGTTTTCAGCTGTGCTAACATAATTGCAAAAGGGTTTTCTAATGATCAATTAGCCTTTTAAAATTATAAACTTGGATTATCTGACACAACGTAACATTGGAACACAGGAGGGATGGTTGCTGATAATGGGCCTCTGTACGCCTATGTAGATATTCCATAAAAAAATCTGCCGTTTCCAGCTACAATAGTAATTTACAACATTCGCAATGTCTACACTGTATTTCTGATCAATTTGATGTTATTTTAATGGACAAAAAAAATGCTTTTCTTTCAATAACAAAGACATTTTTAAGTGACACCAAACTTTTGATCGGTAGTGTGTGTATATATATTTTTTCTTTTTTCTTCTCACGAACCCCTTGCAGTARCTCCGTGGATCCCTAGGGGGCCGCGGGCCCCGGTTGAATACCCCTTCTTTAGAAGGAACCATATAATGAGGATAAAGATATATCTCTTCTGGGTACGGTATCTGCAATCAGAACGAGCAATGTCTCTATTACACAGGTATAAGAGTTCAAATCTTGAGATTGAGATTGAGATTTGTCAAACTAATTTTATTTCCTCAATGAGGCTGGTCTTTTCATTTTATAAGAAGATCATTACAGTGTCAAAATGTTAAGGTCCTGAGAAAACAATCATGCATTTTCCTGCTTCAAAAAGTATTTACAAGATTGCCTGTTGAACATTTGATTCCATCTCCTCTTAAATTTCTTGATAGGATTAGATGAGGTTTTAAACAGAATATGATCCTGCAGGAACTTCAAACCCCTAGGGGGAAGGAAATACCCTGGGGAATCCTAGTCCTATGTGAAAACAACGCTAAGTCATTCAGCGGCTCAAAAACTGGGTTCTAAAGGTTCAAACATGTGCAAAATCATTTATATTATATTTTTGTTTTATTCTTCAGAATATTGCAGAGACATTCAAAGACAATGGTCAAAATGAATGGGTGTACATTGGGAATCTCTGTGAATGTATTCTAATAGACCAAGCTCAAATAAACGTAGCAGTTTCCCTGTAAATGTGAGATTTAACCTGTTTTAACAGCTGCTCTCGCCTGATTAAACATAGCACGTTCGCGCTGCTTTCTGCAGAATCTCACATCACTTTTGTTATGGCAGCGGAGATGCACCGCCTCGTTAAGATATGTGCGGTTAACTGCTCATCTTTCCATATCAACATTGGTGATTATAAGAGTTGGGTAATTRGTCTGGACTTGGTCTATCAACATACAGTTTATAACCATGTCGGCGACGTTCTCATTGGAACGTCAGAACTGACTTGGATTCTTCATCGGACTCTATTCTGCTTGTTATTCCGTTCACTGTCAAACACACAGCAACTGGCGCAGGAGCGGGAGTCGACTGTTTTACCTTCAAACTTAGGGAAGGTATAACGGTTGCACCAAATGTAGCCGGTCCAAGCAGCTGGTTCAAGACATTCTGAGAAAAAATGGTAAACTGACTGTTGATAAGCTTTTTGGGAGTATTTACGGCAGAAACCGGGTGCAGTTGAAAAACCTTTGCCACTCCCGTTGCTTCAGTCATCGCAACAGTCAACCATCATTAACTGTGTATTAACTGGGGAGACTCCTTCAAGGATTGCTCCGATTCGACGAGCAAAATAGAGATTCTCCCATAACTCAGGTACGTTTTATAAGCTATCAGCATATTTTACATTATTTAATGATTTATCTTAGATCATGTGATTTATTAGGCCTATGTTTTAAGGCCAGTCTCCATCCCTTATTATATTTGCATAATGCAACTGAGGATTCATGCCTCTTGAGGAAAACTATCAAGACGAAACAAAGTTGCAGTTTCTGATTGATTAGTGTGTGTGTGCGTGCGCCCGCGCGAGAGATGATGAGTAACTGAGTGACTGTGTATTAGGCTATATTACCCGGAGGTCGATAATTCCAAGTGAGATAATTATTACTACGTCAACAAAGTGATGAAATATTATTATATATTCTTATTTAGAAAGTCACATTTTTCCTCCACAACATGATCATCGAATTAATAAACTAGCTCTCAAGACAGAGAATGTTGCTTACAAAGAAATAAAACAAATCTGAAAATAACAGTTCGATCTACATTGCAAAATCTGGTGCGACATTTTGTAGTATCCGAGCTTTTATTAATTTTCATTTAATTAACAATTGAGACAATAAGAAGTAAGCAGCTTTGCTAACTTCCCCAGTGTTTTACGATTTCCCTCACATATTCCAACGTTGGGGCCAGGCCAGCTCTAGTCTCCCCTTTAGAAAACACTGCGTCGCTGTCCATGGTGCTGATTAAGACAGTTTGCGGGCCATGCGTGTAGTTCTTGTTCGACAGGAGCCATTTCTCCAGCCTGGCTTTTCGGTTGAAATCACCAGCACTGTGCGCAGAGGCACCAGCCACCAGGCAGTACGGCATCAGTTGCCTCATCTCTCTCTCTTTAAATGAAACACTAGCTTGAGTCCAATTTGACACGGTAAATCAGTACCACAACCAACCCCATCAACCATTGCCACACATACTGGTCGGGGTTGAGGCACTGGTTGGATACTCACAACATGAGATTCATGATTGTATGACACCTTCATATTCAAAGCATTTGAGATATTCCCTGCCTCGTACAACTACAGTATAGTTGATAGCTGAAAAGGATAGCATAAATCACAAAGCTCCAGTCTCTGTACAGTGGATAGTAGTGATAACACTATGTAGGCCTAAGCCCATCAAATTGCTTGCTTATCTCCCGATAACAGTGATTGTAATCATAAAGGATAGCTTGCGATAGGGTTTTTAAATTCACTCAATTAGTGCCACTGCCAAACTCACTGGTTGTTACCCTCAGGACTGTTTGCCTGTAGATGGCAGTACAGGTCAGATATTAATTTACACACAACACCATCAATCCTGATAGGCCATTGACAGGTCTAGTGTAATTGGGGTATCATAGCGAGATATTGTTGAATTATTCATTGTGGTATGGTGATGGACTAATGTATCTTTATCATGATTTATGTTTGGATGAATGGTGATGTAAAACACTGACCTCAGTGAATGCGCAGAGTGTACAGTAATGTGCATTCTAGGCCTTCATCTAAATTCTGTGGATTACACAGTTGTGCATTATAGACTCTTTGCATAATTTCATGTAGCAGACCTTGATATATTTTATGAAGGCCTGCTCACCAGGTTTCACAGCTGATGTACTGATAAGGTCAATACTGATTCAGTGTGAACTAAACTCACTATGAAATTAAGAAGTTATATTTAATTGATCTGGATTCGGTAAGCAATGCACAGGCTCTATTGGGTGTCTGAGTCACAGGTAACATGGTTTGGTGGTCTGTTGGTGACCCTGTGTTCCTCTTTGTAGAGATAAAAGCCAGACAGCTTTGACACCAACCACAATACAATTCTCTTTGTATTTTTCTGCTGGCCAGCTCCATGTCCATCATATAAATATTTAGAAAGTGAACAGCTGTGCTCCCACACTACACTTTTAATTTGTATTTTAAACAATAATTCCAAGGGGCATGCTGTCTGGCCACTGTTGATGTCTCATTGTTCATTATTATTGAATCCAGGGTTACATACTGTAGACTGCCAACAGAGATGAGTTGATTCAGTTTGAATTTCTACTGCATAAGGAGAGGGGGAAAGGGAGATAGACAAACATTTAAAAAGATATTCAGAGAAATAGAGAGAGCGAGCGAGAGTTCTCAACATCCTGTTGAGTACTACAGTGGAAGAAGTAAAAGAGTGAAGAAATATTCACCACTGAATAGCTACAGAGCTATGAGTTTACTTGATGGGCTCCAATTCTTAGTCAAGTTTTCATTGTCAAATTAAGTGGTGAGTGTCATTTAGAAGATTGAATGGTTCTGTTACACAAACCAGGGATTTTAGATAAACAAATATTGAATACAGTTGGGTTATTTGATTTTTGTTTGGTTGAAGGACATGGTGAGGGTTGATCAAAGTGGGTTGCTGGTACAAACATGTTTTTCAGGTTGTACATGAGAGCCTGCTTGGCTAATGGGCTGAAGGTAATGTATCACGTTTGTAATACTTTCTATGTTAAACTGCCATCAGTGCCATGTTGTAATTACATTACATGTTATGCTTCATGTTGTGCTGGAACCTGAGTCATGCTGTTGGTCTGTCCTGACTGTTTACTGGTTGCCGTAGGCACAGGAGGGTACTGTAGAAAGCTAATCTAAATAACAGCATGTTTTCTCTATGAAGGGTCACTGCCTCACTCTGCCTCACGCTCAACAACAAATCATATAACAAGCACAGAAACACAAAACGTTAACTAAGACGCTGCTTTATTTACTCATGTCTCTCAGGGTCACTATCGCTGGAGTGTCCTTTCTTTCACAATTTCAAACCTGAATGTTGTCTCCTTGACATACATGTACTGTATGTCCATTGTTAGTGAATCCACTCCACAGTGTGTATTGGAAACAATGCTTTCTCTTTTCTCCATTGAGTTAGACTAATGTGTAAGCTGAGTGTTCCCCATTCTTTCAACATGGCTGACTAGCCACCTCATGACTACTTTGACTTTCTAAACCTGGTTCACACGTGTTTGAGGCCCCCACAGACATTACAGGTTTATTTTTGAAGCTCATGTTCATTGTCCTAGTCATTTCCATTTTCTGACTTTGTGAACAGAAAATATGGATATCATTTTTGGGAAGAATAGGTAACTGTTCTGCAGTGTAATCTCATTCTTTTGGGATCTAGCTACAATGTGTTTGACCCCGCTAGCTCCATGGCTATCTCCTTGTTTAGCCCTGTCGCCAGGAGACTGTTTATAGTCACCTTTAGCTTTTGACGGTCCCGGTCACGTCAATATGAGCACAGCTCCTCTACCTCGGTCACACAGGCTTGAAACACGGCAATTAGCTGTGCAGTCACAGCTAATGTTAAGGCACTCTGTCAGAGGGAACAGGGGGATGAGACATGGATTGCGTCCCAAATGGAACTCTATTCCTGATATAGTACACTACTTTTGACCAGGCCCCATATGACTCTGGTAAAAAGTAGCGCAATGCAGGGAATAGGGTGCCATTTAGGATGCACACAGAGTCACAGAGCTGACGGATGGCAGAGGGCAAAGCCATGTTACGTAACACAGCTCTGGTGATGGTCAGACTCAGACTCATTGGGTTCATTTAGCAAATTGATAAGACAGCATTAGTCAAATTTGAATATTCCCCATTAGGGAAGTCACACATCAAGTGAATATGGGGAACGGATTCATTTAGTCTCTTTGGTGAGTATGACACTAATGAGCTCAGCTAACAGTTCTGTATGTATTTGGGTGAAATAGGACTGCATTTGCTGATATCTTCTTTACTACAGTTAATCTTTTTTGTATTCGTAAACCAATATAACCTACCTAGTCATTACTAGGGAATCAGACGCCTTAAAAGTCATATTGATCTATTTCATGCTCCCAGTACTGACATCATTACTTTCCTATTTTTCTGGACATTTTTCTGGTTCATGAAACCAGGCAGTTGAAACTTTATCTTTACATTTTGAATCCTCACCAGTACTCAAATACTTCAGCGTTGTATCATTATGCAACATTTCCAGGATCTGTCTCGATAATGTGATTCTAAACGTGGCTTGGAAAATTACAAGCGACAAAGCATTCAAGTATTGAATGCGGAGCTCAAGGCAAGATACAAAAAGTACATTTATTAAATTGTGCTTCCTACTAATTCATGGGCTGTAGTTATTCATTTTAGTCTGTGGTTTTGACTTGCAGCGTTGTTTGCACACACAGAGGACATAATGAAATAAGATCTGAGGGAAAGTAATCATGAAGTGAGGGTATAAAATGGCAAGTGTTCCCCACATTGATCATTCGACTCATATCCCCTGGGGGATACAGAAGACTGGAGTCAATTATCATCAAAACGTTTGTACATCTGCAGTCTATCTGAGTTATTACTGCCAATAAAGCACAGAAGCTCAGATGCAGATTTGCATTCAAATGCAGAGGATTTTTCCTCCCACACCGGAGAAGATAGCATCTTTTTGACTCACTTATGAAAATGGCTGCTTCGTTAGGAGCAGGGGGCCTCTGCCTGTACAGTACTTCAGTGTCATCGTCCAGGTCTTGTGGAAGAGAAGTGGAGGTCAACTGTTGTTTGCCAACAATCAATTGGGGTTGGCTTTAGCTTGATTCATTTAATGACAACATGAATATATTATTGAGATGTCSTGTTCAAAGATCACCCGGACCCCTACTGTGGCTCTCCACAGCTAATACAAAGGTGTGTGTGTGTGTCTGTGTGTTCGTGCTTGTGTCCTTATGTACTGGAACGATGGAACTAGTTGGGTGGTTGGTTGAGTGTTATTCAGAAAAAAAGGCTCCATATTGTCTGTATGATTTATATGTTCTGCTGCTTAGCTGATGTTGACGCCCTAGTGTGGCTGTGGCCAAACTAGTGTCATCTCAGCTGTCCGTACAGGACATTACATGTCCCCATGTCTCCACGTGTTTGGCTGCGTACGTTGTCACTGTGTGCAGCACGATGATGAGGACCGTGACCTATCCGCCTTGACCCATACAATGGGTCCATCCACCAGCCCTGCTCCTAACAGCAGCACTGCCCACTTCACCAGATTAAACAACTGACCGCCGCAGTAATACACTATATGGATCACTTGTCTATTGGCTAAAGATCTTTCTCACAGGGCCACTGCCAAGGTTATAGATGGCAACATATTGCACTACAGGCAGGCGCTCATGGCTAAAACACAGCCACGGACACTGACTGAGCCAGAACATCCTCATGAGATGGATGGAATAGCAACTGCTAGCTATCTACAGTGCACACGAGTGTAAACAGTACTAGTTTTACATTGCCTAAGGAATGCCTTTCCAAATACCATTCAGTATACATGCTACACTCTTAGAAAAAAAAGTGCTATCGAGACATAAAAGGGTTCTTCGGCTATCCCCGTATGAGAACCCTTTGAAGAACTGTTTTTGGTTCCAGGTAGAACCCTTTATGTGTTCCATGTAGAACCCTTTCCATAGTGGGTTCTACGTGGAATCCAAAAAGTGTTCTACCTGAAACCAAAAAGGGTTCTCATATGGGGACAGCCGAAGAACCCTTTTGGGATCCTTTTTCTAAGAGTCTATTTAGGCTGCCCTTTACAGGTAATGAAATTCTGTTATATTAGTTATATTTTTCTTTGCTGAAGATGTCACTAACAAGCTTACCCCAGAAGCAGGGTTCTTTCTCACTAGTGTTAAGGAGAGTTGGTAATGTAATTATTCTAATTGTTTATTCTCTCTCTCCATCCTGAGTAAATGGCCTGCACTCACTGCATTCATCTGAATTACCTGTACTGAAGCAGTTGTACATTACCTTCTATTCTCCACCACTCCTTCCCTTCTCCTTTCTCCATTTACAGAAGTGGATGTTTGACTCTAGTCTCAGCCCAATGCTCCTGCGGCCCTCCGCTCTCCCTGACAAAGTAAGCAGCAGTTACATTTTTTATTAAATAGCTCTGTGAAAAATGTAACAAATCAGTACTTCCCTGTGTTTTAGGGAAGCCTTGTCCTCTACCGATGGCTCTGTGGGACACCCAGAGAGAGAGGGCGAGGTTTGTACATTGATACGGCTTCCTCTTGCTTTTTAAGCCTAGAAACACTTGAAAACATGCCACACTCACTCATGTCTCCCCCTCGTTCGTCTCGGGTTGTTTTTGTTGCAAACATTCAAGACCTGAAAATGTTGTGTGAACCTTGTTGAACAGATCATGACCCTTCCTTCCAGGAAAAGTAGGCCAGGGGCCTGATAGATATGAGGATCATGTTCTCCCAGGCCTTTGTTGGTCAGTGTGGGGAGCAGAGCAGAGCAGTGGAGGGAGGAGTGGAATAGCCACTGGTTATAGGAGAAGTGCTGGGACATGGGTTATCACTGCAGTGAGGATGAGACCTCTTTCACCTAGCTATGTGATCTACTTACTGCCTCACTTTGAACTCAAATGAGCACCTTGGGTAGAGCCACCGCTGCCTCTCCACCGCGTATTCTGTTCTCATAAGCACTGGGCCTCTTAGGAGTAAGAGGGTTCTCCAAGGTTATCTCTGGGGAGAGCTGATATGAATATGCAAGTGAAATGATGGATATGAAGGTTGATCAGACAATTATATAATTCCTGCCAGCTAGAGCACACTTTGGCTAACACTGACCACTTTGCGTATGCTTTTATTCTCAAGCCCCATCTGTTCTATTTGAAACTTTTTAAGAGTAGGTTTAAAGAAATGCATTTCCTTTTTGAATAGTCAAATGCTTCCGTTTGACTTGCAGGTGAAGATCGTGACCTTTGTACGCCATTTGATGCATTCTGCAGTCTATATCTGGCTGACCTCCATTCAGCCTGGTATTAGAGTGAATCAGCAATGAGCTGAGTGGCCCTAATACGCAATTTTTCACTCTCAACCCTTACACAGCCCTCTAAACTTCTTTGGACAAACTTAATTAAGAGCTTGAAATCAATGCACTATTGCATAAAAAAAACACAAACAGTGAAGACGGAGGGGGAGAGATTTCGCCATATAGTTAATTATAGAGTATATATTACCAAACAACTACTTTATGTATTTTTTTTTTTTTTTGTGTGCCCCTCCTAAACTGCTCAGCCCTGCTTCACTTTGGGTTTTACAAACAAAACTACCACGTCATCCGTGTCAACGATAAAAGGGCTGGTCTATGTGTAAAAACGGCAACAGGATTGCAGATTGTTGGCCAGACCTGGACATTTACAGCTGATTATTACCAGTTCAATGTTGGTTTATTAAGTTGTTTCCCTTTTTCTGAGGCGTGGTAAAAATGTCAAAATGTTCTCTAGTTATTTAATAGGGCAAATGTGCTTACCAGTAAAAACAGCCTCTTGTGATTCCCTAAACTACAACTATGGTAAATCCCAAACAACCTGGTCATCTACAATAGGTCATTGTGTTGTGTAGAGCTCACTAGACACTGAGACAGTGTATAATCTGAATTTCAGAGAAGTGCAGATGGATTGTCCTCCTTTTTAGAAGCAGTAGCATGATAGACGAGGTGAATGTAAAATGGCTTCAGAAACCCTGTTGTAGTCAGACAGGTCGTATCAAATACGGCTGGGTTGATTCTATAGAGGCAGCATTAGTATGCCGAGCCCACAGTCATGTCCCTGCTTGTGATGATATCATCTGTAGTGCTCTCCGTCAAATGTCGCCCCATAGTTTACTTGGCCTTACAAAAATTACCCTGGAGCGTGGCCAAATGCACAGCGAACATGGTTGAGCAGCAGCCAACCTGCACCTGGGAGCAGAGCCTAGGAACACTGTTCGAATTTGCTGACAAGTATTCTTAAGCAGTGAGCCCTGGTGACTATTGGATTATGGGAAACAATAATGTTCTGTCCTACAAGTAGCTCTGTCCTACGGCAGCCAGCAGAGGAGCCGACACGGTCCTTAGACAGGCAGCTAACCAAGAATGCAGTGGTTGATTCTCAGTGGCATTGAACAACACTGAACACACGTCGGTGATTGTGAGACAGATTGGGATGCTGTGATCTATAATAGACAGCCATTGTGGCAAAGGATCAGGTGTAAATCACCGCTAACCCAGATCCCTCATCCCATGAACATCACATGATAGCTGCATGAGGCATTTGCAATGCATTATGTGAGGAACAGATGGTGCCATAATAAATCCCCTCATATCAAGTGCCTATATGTCACATCTCATAAAACAATCATGTGCACTGTCTTTCAAGTGGCTTATGGAGCCAGAATGTACTCGTGTGTGTTGCCTTCTGGCCCCATAGACTGTAAAGTGAAAAAAATCCATGTTGATTTGTCTTGGATATATATAAATATACAGTACATGTTAAATATAATTGTCTTACGTCAGATGGCATCACTCCTACATGACCCTCAACCGATATGTCAGGTAGGATGTGGAACTCATCTAAATAAAATTGAGATTTTGCTCATCTGCCTAACACAAGTTCCTAATCCACTTTTGGTAGCTATCCAGCTACTAGAGTAGCCTAGTGCAAGCTTGTTTGAATGGCCATACGGTAGCTAGTTTGCCAGCTTGTTGATTAAGTTGTACGGCACCAAAGTTATGGGACTGTTTTCAGAAATCAGCATGTATCTGACTCTGACAGCTGGCACTGTGCCTCGCTACTTTGTAACATTTGGCCAACGTGATAACGTGGCAGAGAGCAGTCGGCTGGCTCTGCTGTTGTACGCGACGCACTAATCACGGCAGAACAGTTATAATGAAAACTAATTTGCATTAGCTAGAACGTCACTTCACTACACTAGCTAGCTAGAGGGAGTATTAAGCATTGAGTGTGTGAACTGGCGCTGTTAGCAACCCTGCCTTTTGTTTCATATGGATTGATTTGAGACTGGTTCAGCTAGCAAGCAGACACTAGCTAGCTAACGCATTAACTAGCACATTTTCGTGTACATTCCGAATTTCATAAATACTAATTCTACCACCACAAAACACCTTAGTTAGATGTAGAATTAGGTAGTGAAGACTTGCCCATGAAAAAAAAACATCAATAGTCCCTACAGGTTTATAATTGTTGGTAAGATTAACACTTTTGAGAATAAAAGGAGTTCAGTGGACGATATCACCTTGGTAACATTTTTTAATTTTAGGACAGCATATTTTTTAGCTATCCCATGAGTGTTTGCGCGTTATCAGGCCGTCGCACTAGCCGACGTGAGACAATGTGTTAAATATATTAATCTAAATGACTCCAGGGTGTAGGATCAGAATAACGACCTGCAGTTGACCCAGTCATTACTGTGATTTGTTAATAATGAAGTATTGAGCTCCTACAGGATCTCCTTGGCTGGTAGCAGTCAGAGAGATGATGAACCCGGTGAAACGACTTGGCAGGCCACGCCAGCCACTACTGTCCTGGCTCTCAGAATGGACTTTGATTAATGTCCACTGTCCACCCTTACAGTCCCTGGGGAAGACGGACTCAGAGACCAGGTCATTGGTGTCACATTAAAGTGCTGTATATGCTGTGCATAGAGCTCCCTCTGGGTGCTCTTTCTTTACTTTGTCTGTGTGTGTGAGGACGCCGGAACATTATGTTTCTGTGAAGGGGTGGTGTGTGTTTTTTCCCAAACGCACACGTATACAGCAATGATTTATATATACATTAGGCTAATACATAGCATCAGCAATCCAGAGCTTAAATGCATCATTGTTATACAGTTGTTCTGTGCATCGAGGGCTGAGCGTGTTGTGTTTTTGAGTGTGTGAGTATTGTATGCTTTCCAGAAATGCCTGTGTATCTCAGATAGGCACTATTGGTATTGTACACACCACTGACACTGCTCACTGGTGGCTAAATGCTACACACTATAAACCACTTTCAAGCTGCCCTCTACAACATAGCTCATGGAAACTACCATGTGTGAAGAGAAAACTATTTTGCTATTGATTTGTGTGCTACAGCTTTCAAATCAAAGTTTATTGGTCGCATACACAGTTTAGCAGATGTTATAGCGGGTGCAGCGAAATGCTTGTGCTACTAACTCCTAACAACAAAATACAAAAAACAAGAAATCAAGAAATGTCAGAACAAATGCCAGTTAGCAACCCAAATAACACTGTATCAATAATCCAAATGCAATCTATGTGTCTATAAACCAAAAGTATATAGTGAGAATGATATGTACAGCAGTAGATATATTAGCTATGTCAAGAATACAGTATATAAATAAGAATCAAGTATATGAATATACGGTGTGTATAAACAGTGTAACAGAAATGCAATGTACGGTAGAATATATATTATAATGAGCTATATGAAGAGTATACAGTGTGAAAAACACTATAAAATAAACGGAAGTATCCAGTGTTTAATGTCTCTATATACACGGGACAGCACTATTGGCTGTTTGTATGTGTGTGTTCGTGAGAATGGGTATATGCTGTGTGTGTGAGTGTATATGTGAGTGCAGGAGTCTGTGTGTGTAATATGTGTGTGTGTGTGAGCTTGTGTGTGTGTTTTGTGTGAGTGTGTGGGAGTATGTGTGCAAAAATGTCTAGCCGGCTAGTGATGGCTGTTCAACAGTCTGATGGCCTGGTGATAGAAGCTGTTTCTCAGTGTCTCGGTCCTGGCTCTGATGCACTGTACTGTCTCTGTCTGCTAGATGGTAGCAGAGGGAACAGACTGGGGCTCAGATGCTTAATGATCTTCTTGGCCTTCCTTTGACACAGAGTGCTGTAAATGTCCTGGAGGGCAGGTAACGTGTCCTCCGAAGAGTCATGCTGTTGAGGATGGTGCAGTTGCCGCACCGGGCGGTGATACAGCCCGACAGAATGCTCTCAATGGTGCATCTGTAGAAGTTTGTGAGGGTCCATGACAAATTTCTTCAGCCGCCTGAGGTTGAACAGGCGCTGTTGCTCCTTCTTCCCCACAGCTGTGATGGGACGATTTTCTTTTGGGTCAACTTGTTCGTAAACAATTCGATTGAATATAGGCACAAAAAGTGGAAAAAGACAACAGCAAGAGAAAGAGAACAATTCTGAATGGGTTTAGGAAGAACGAAAAACATTGACAGTTATGAGCAATATGTGGAGCTTGCATTGGCGAGAGAAGACAATGTACCATCTACCTTTAGAGGGGATTAGGGGGAGTTTCAGTAGCCTGAGCTGGCTGAGACTGGTTGCGTTCAACTTAATTATGGAAGAAGAGCAAATTTGGCTTCCAATTTTAACTTCCGTTGGCTTATGGTGGATGGCTGATTAATCTGTGATTGTGTGGTGGTGTAGATGGATGTTGTGGGTAGATTTGATAGAAAAGATTGAACACATTTAGCCATAACTGTGGCCTAAGCTCCACAGCCCTCTATAGTTCTCTAGTCTGATGGAAACCTACAGTATGTGAATGGCTGTGCTCCAGTGATAACACAGACCACGAGCTCTGCCAGCCCCCTCGGGGTAAACAATGGATTCACTAAAGGTTTTGCTGTGTCCAGACTTCTCACATCTCTAGCCGGGGCCTGCTGAATACTAATGCTTTGCCGGCTGGTGTCCATGCATGAACAAACAGACAGACAGACAGACAGACAGACAGACAGACAGACAGACAGACAGACAGACAGACAGACAGACAGACAGACAGACAGACAGACAGACAGACAGACAGACAGACAGACAGCAGACAGACAGACAGACAGACAGACGACAGACGACAGACAGACAGACAGACAGACAGACAGACAGACAGACAGACAGACAGACACAGACAGACAGACAGACAGACAGACAGACAGACAGACGACAGACACCAGACAGAACAGACAGCACAGAACAGACAGACAGACAGACAGAACAGACAGACAGACAGACAGACAGACAGACAGACAGACCAGACAGACAGACAGACAGACAGACAGACAGACAGACAGACAGACAAGACAGACAGACAGACAGACGAGACAGACAACAGACAGACAGACAGACAGACAGACAGCAGACAGACAGACAGCAAGACAGACAGACAGACAGACAGACAGACAGACAGACAGACAGACAGACAGACAGCAGACAGACCAGACAGACAGACAGACAGACAGAAGACAGAAGACAGACAGACAGACAGACAACACAGACCAGACAGACAGCACAAGACAGACAGACAGACAACAGACAGACAGACAGACAGAACAGACAGACATAGACAGACAGACAGACAGACCCCCAAAAAAGAAAAAACAGGAACCAAAGAAACCCCAGACCCAAAAGAAACAGACAGACCCCAAGAAACAAGAACAGACAGACAGACAGACAGACAGACAGACAGACAGACAGACAGACAGACAGACAGACAGACAGACAGACAGACAGACAGACAGACAGACAGACAGGGCAGTAAGATGTCTGTTCCTGGTGATCCAGGAGGCCTGAAGGAGAGCCAGCAGCCAACCACATGATTAAGATGCCTGGTCTTGTTAGCAGAAAAAAGGCAGGGTTGCCATACACTGTGTCATTAGTTCAAACAGTGTGCTCTGCTCTGTGTTTGTTTCTGCAAATTCAGAACAAAACATAATCTTATTAATAATGAAGGCATATAAATTGCAATCGGGCTGCTGCTAGTTTCTCTGTCAGGTGTCAAGTTATGAATTTCCAATGAGGGCTTTAACAAATATCACTGGAGCACTCCAAGTTGGTTTGTTTGTCTGTGATTTTTCCTCCCTTCATCAAAGCGTGTGATACATTACAGGTATACCAGTAAAGAAGCAGGAAGTGCTCATGAGATTATTTGCTCCTGCTCGTACACATTCCCCCATATCACTCTAGTCCATACCCATTGTACGGTTTAGGAAGTGGCTCTCTATTTTTGTGCGCAAGTGTGTTCCCAGATGATAGTAGCAGGGGATTAACATTTTTAAAGGTAGTTCTTAGCAGGTCATCCACATTCTCATACAGCAGAGGCTCAGCTTGGAATAGAAATAAGGGGGACATTCGGTGGGATATTTAGTGGAGCATGTGTGTATTTTCAGACGTTGAATGGTGGATCATGCCATTTGCGCAAACTTCCCACATCGTTGTGTGATTATCTGAATGCTGGACATGAAGTGGTGGCCTCAAGCGTCTTTGTCGGTGAGGTGGGGAATAATAGCAGAGCTGGCTGATTTTTCAAGGACAAGAGGACAAAATGGTTAGCATGAAGTGCCATCTTCAACCGAGACGATATAAAGGTCGTTCCACAAAATGAGTGCCTTTTGATATTTTAAGTAGGAATTGTGCACCAATATTGCATTTTAAAAGCCTGTTATATTAAATGAAGTGCCCTTAATATAGACCACATGGAGAATTCAATAAATCAGTTATCGCTATTATTGTAAAGTTATTTTGTTGCTATTATTGTAAAGTCATTTCTGAAGATGATTATTTATTTCATGTGATTAGTGATTCATTTGTGTCTGTCCCTAATTTTAAGGACAACCCTGTTACGTAAACTGAACTTTTGTTTTAATATGGTGAAACTATTCCTTTTTAAATATGTTTTTTTCAAAAGAGACATTGAACATCTATCTAATAGTCAAATCATAGTGTAAAAGCAGGTGAGCTGGTTCTACTCTGTTTGCCAATTGTCTGGTGTTTTGTGGTGGAAAACTGAGCGGGTTGAGCATAACACGTCAACCCTGTTACCCATAGAAAGACAGGCTAGAAATGTTTTAACAAAAACAATATATATTTGAATTTTGCATTCAACTGCACTTCCCTGTTGCACAAAACAAGCTTCCATTCCCCCTGTCACAAGGGGATTTATGGGTGATTTAAGATTAAAACATCAACCCTGTTAAGGTCAACCCTGTTACTTTCTTTGGCACTTAATAGACTCTTACTATAGTCTTCTGGAGATGGGAAAACTTTTTTTTAAATTAATTTGAACCTGTGCTCTTTATGACAGAATGTAAAATATTTCTGAAATCAAACATGTATATTTTTTTATACCAAGTTACACTTCTCAAAAGCAACTGAATTGGTGGACCGCCACATAGATTAAACTGTCATCAGTGAAATGGCTGCTTACACTACATTTGTGTTGTTGTTGAATACCAATAGGAGGAGTTTGTTGAGATTCACAAATGTCGAAGATTCAAAGCAGTCAGAGCATGACTACCCTGAAGGCTTGAGAACTAACACCCAGACGCAGGCGGAAGCACAACCAAACAGACAATCCCAGGTGCTTTGGAGTTATGACTAATCAGTGGAGAGAGGGCATGTTCACTGATTTCACAGCTTCTCATACAAATCTACATTGTGCAACATACTGTAGAAGCTTTAGAGCCAGGCTCCTAACACTGGGACCACTATGTTCAATTTAGAAGCCAATAATATTGCTGTGCTTCCATTTAGAAGGAAATGTGTTGTTGGGCTATTTATTGATATTTTAATATTATTTAGACAGAAATGTTCCTCCCAGTCTGATGCTGTTGCTTGATTAGAATGCAGCTAAGCTAAGTGTCCAAAAACCGTCATTCGGTGCACAACGCCAGAAGTATAAAGGACAGAGACGTCAGAAGTGTTTCAGTCCTCCCTGGTGTTTGAGAGAGAGAGGATCCTTAGGAGGCCTGAGACTAGAGGAGTTAAAGCTACTTTGGCTCACGCTGTCTCCCTCAGCTTAAATCAGTAGAGCTGGATAGAGGACGGGACAGTTAAAACTCCTCTTCTGAGGAACTCACTGATCTCTGGCTCTCACTTCAAAGAGCCTCATTATGCTACAGATCCTCTGTAACTGCCTTTACAGGAAGTGGGTACTTATTGCGTTAATCTGAAAAAATCTGTCATTAGCAGTCAGACAGCTTTTGATATCCTTCACTGAAGTTTTGTTGGGATTTGAAACCAGTCCAGCACCATGTGAATGGATTATAACCCTTTGGCAGTTTTGTGACAAGCCATAGTCCCACATACCGTAATTCTGAATTCATGACACATCATATGTGTAAAAGTCAGGGTTGATATTGTCCAATCTTAAATGTCCTCCAGGCATATACTGTAGATGCATTCTGTCTCTACTTGATGTAATTTCATAGGATATGAAGATATGAAGAAAACAAAATACATGTTTTTCTCATGTTATTAAAGATGTTACCCACTTATTGATACCATATTTTAATACAGCCTGTCATTTACATGCCGTACAAAAGAAGACAATGTGGTTCTTCAATCATTAACATAGCTAATGGCCGTCTTTGCATTCAATCTTCCAAACTTGGTAGTCAGTTCAGTGGACCAATGTTCTCCTATACTATGAGAGGGAATGGTCAGAGCTCCATTGAACAAGGAATAGGTGCACCATTAATATTCCAAAACAGGTTTTATCCCCAGGTTAAAAAAAAATTGGAAGGCGGCAAAAACAGAAGAACATTTGTTGTCAAGGATGAACAGATTGGTTTCCAAACAGCGGCGAAGTGTATTAGATTACCCAGTGAGGAGTCTCAGCCTGACGTCTGAAATGAGGCCCGAACTGTTGAATGCCTAAAAACAAATCCATATTTGCTGGAGGGACCTCCACAGCTCCCCGAATCCCACTTTAATGTCTTTAAATATCGAAACCTCATTATTCTGTTGTCAGAGAGGGGCATTGAGAGCCAGAGGAAGAGGGATGCCATAGTGGGCATAGGGCGGTGCACAGGAGGTGCGCCGCAGAATGTACTCCAGAGATTATAAGGGGGCCGAGGGAGCAGGACTCCTTACAGGAGAATGAATAAACCCTAATACCTTTTTGTTGTGTTGGTTCTATAGATTCTGAACTGGTGTAGAAGAAGTATGTAAATAAACCTGGAGATGGAAAAAAAAAACTGCTTGTTTTTACAACAGTATTTATTTCCTGGCTTCAGAGTGTGGATCAATATTCCTTATTCTAGTACCAATAACTGTGGCTGTATGTATGTGGGTGTATGTACGTACTGTATGTGGCCGTATTTTTATAGACTGTGGCTGACAGAGCATGAGTATGTGTGTTCGTAGAGAGAGAAGTTAGACATGATAGTCTGACCATCACATTCTCTGTCTAGGAGTGGTGGGAAAGTGGCGGAAAAGTGGTGAATTTGTGGGATGAGGTGGAGTGATGCTTTTCCCACTGATATGAAACTGGTAAATTGCTCTGGGTGATTGGATGAGTACCATAGCATAGTGATGGGTGCATCCATGGCTCTGTCCATGCCTGTTCGAACAGTGGGAGGTGCTCTGACACTATACAGAGGGCTCCTAGGAGGGGTCAGGATTGGTCTCTAATTCTCCCACTTCAGGTAAAAATAATCTGTGTCCTGCTGAGCCTCAATCTGATAGGAACAGACGAGGCATGAAAGTACATGCAGGGGGATGAGGGCCCAGGGAGCTGTGGTGGCTGAGCTACCAGACAGCCTACATAAACACTGAGGCTCCAGGTGAGTCCATTCCCTTACTTCTGTGTGATATGGTGCCCTGGTCATGTGACTTGTGCCAGGTCTCCTCCCACCGTGCCTGCCCCAACCCCTCCTCCTCTCCTTGGCTGCAGCCAGGTCTGTTTGTCACTAATGGAGCTGCACCACTCAGACCTCAAGAGGAGGCACCAAGCCTTGAAATGGTGGGCATAAATCATGCATCCCGCGCTCACTACGCAGCCCCCTGTTAAAAATGCATGCTGTTGAGTACGGCCCTCTTACGGGATGAACACTCCCACCGAGAGAACAGAACAGGAGCATGGCTGAGACAGACGGGTGAGGCGCTTTCAACAGGGAGCCTCCTTTAAAGCAGACCTGCTGCTATTGCCGATTAATGAATGTCTTCCCACTTCAACGTATTGGCTTAGAAGGCATAAATGGCACTGATCCCATCGCTCATTTATGCCACTCTGACTGATATTGACAGCACAGCTCGTTGGCGATGTGTTATTTTACCTCATGCTTGAATAAACCAGGACTTGAGTCATTTATGCATGGTGTGAGCAGTCCTACCAGCTCCTGGCTCTCCTAATGGAACTGGGAGCCCCTTCGCTGACCATTAGTGCAACACAAACAATGATGGCCAGCAACAGAAAAATAACAGCAGATTGTGAAGTTCGATCCTTGGTTCGCACTCCTCTCTCTCCATCCATTATTGAGTCATGATGCAGTGTGTCACAGTGGTGGTCTGCTCAGAGAGGGGTTGGAGGCACACAGGTGGTGATCCACTGGCCACTGATTGGGTTGGGTGTTTTACAAATGGTCAATAGAGGCACAGTGGGGGTACACTGACATAGTCATTAACTGTGGAGAACCATTTCTCTATGCCACTGTAGGGAGGAAGATCCCACCCTGCTCGTTCGTGTTTCTTGTTATTAACGGCTGCTTCACACACACACACACACACACACACACACACACACGACACACACACACACACACACACACACACAACACACACACACACACAACCACACCAAATCCAAATTAAACTGTACCACACTACACTTAGGGACATTCTTACACCTGACTTACAGCATTATTTGGAGATGGGCGGTAATTGCTCATGAATCAGGTCTTGAGTTTTGTCTTGTTAATGTCCGTGATTCATTTTTAAAGACTAGAGAACTGACATGCTTCTGCATACAAGCACAATATCCCTCTAAGGTTTGGGGATTTTTTTTTCCTCCAACATGCGCGATAATGACATCTAAGCGTGGGCTGGAGAGGCCACAAAGAGACAGATTTGGCCGATATCTTTTAGCTGCTTTTGCACGAAGGTTTTCCATACAAACAGGAATTTGTTTGTCATGATGAAAAAGACTGGATTTCACAAGTAAAAACATTGTTTACTGTAAGCTTTACATCCCAAATTAATACACCAGAGAGAGGGGAGGAGGATTACCTTAAAATAGCTTTTTTTAACAAAGCACTACGATTTCGGGTTATGCTTATACGAATGTGTTTAAACACACACTAACATATAAGGACAAAAGTAAGGTAACCAATTGATACTGACCAACAGAAATGGATCCACTGAGATGAACAAACCCTTGTAGCCTACTGTTAGATTACACAGCACTTAAACTGGCAATTAGTGACATGCTCTATGTCTGTATGGAGTTTAGAGCTCTTCCATCAATCTACTGTAATCCTCTAAAGGGGTTCTTGCAGTTCAATCTACGCCTCTGCTGTACAAGGAAGTCCATTTGACCAAGCTATTGGAGTCAGAAAAAAATGTGGTAGTGCTTGGGTCACAAGTAAAGTAGTGCTTCTATTGGGCTTATCAAAACACATGTCACAGCCCTGACCAATAGATGCCTTTGTATGTTTCTATTTTTGTTTGGTCAGGGTGTGACTGTTGGGTGGGCATTCTATGTTTGTATGTCTATGTTTTCTATTTCTATTGTGGTTTGGCCTGGTATGGTTCCCAAATCAGAGGCAGCTGTCAATCGTTGTCTCTGATTGAGAACCATACTTAGGTACCCTGTTTTCCCACTTTGAGTTGTGGGTGGTTATTTTCTGTTTAGTGTTTGTTGCACCTTTCAGAACTGTTCGTTGGTCGTTTTGTTGTTTTTGTTCGCGTGTTCATCTTTATTAAAAGTATTATGGATTCGTACCACGCTGCACTTTGGTCCTCTCCTTCTCCTGATGACAATCGTTACAGAACCACCCACCAAGAAAGGACCAAGCAGCGTGGTATCGAGAGCCAGCGATATCTGGAGAAATGGACATGGGAGGAGATATTGGACGGCAAGGGACCCTGGGCACAGGCTGGGGAATATCGCGGCGATATGAGGTTAGGCAGCGCAACAGGCACGAGAGGCAGCGGGGAGGGCACACGGGGAGATTGGTGGAGTCAGGCGATAGACCTGAGCCAACTCCCCGTGATCACTGAAAGCAGCGCGTTACTGGTCAGGCACCGTGTAATGCGGTGAAGCGCACGGTGTCGCCAGTACGCGCTCATAGCCCGGAGCGCTATAGGTCAGCCTCCCGCAAGTGCCATGCGAGAATGGGCATCCAGCCAGGGCGTATTGTGCCGGCTCAGCGTGTTTGGTCTCCGGTACGCCGTTTCGTCCCAGGGTATCCTGCGCCGGCTCTGAGTGCTGTGTCTCCGGGGCGCTGGGAGGGTGCAGTGCGTCCTATGCCTGCGCTCCGCCCGTGCCGGGCGAATGTGGGCATTGAGCCTAAGGGAGAGGTGCGAGTGGTATGCACCAGATCTCCAGTGCTCCCCCACAGCCCGGTTCAACCTGTGCCTGCAATCTGGAGGATCCGGGCTAAAGTGGTCATCCAGCCTGGAGGAGTGGTGCCAAGGCTGCGCACCAGAGCTCCAGTGCTCCCCCACAGCCTGGTCCATCCGGTGCCTCCTCCACGCACCAGGCCTCCTGTAGGACTCCCCAGCCTGGTGGGCCCTGTGGCAGCGCCACGCACCAGGCTGTCTCTCCGTCTCCTCCCTCCAGGTTCTCTCTCCAGTCCGGAGCTGCCAGAGCCGCCCGTCAGTCCGGCGCTGCCAGAGCCGCCCGTCAGTCCGGAGCTGCCAGAGCCGCTCTCCTGTCCGGAGCTGCCAGAGCCGCCCTCCTGTCCGGAGCTGCCAGAGCCGCCCTCCTGTCCGGAGCTGCCAGAGCCGCCCGTCAGTCCGGAGGCGCCAGAGCCGCCCGTCAGTCCGGAGGCCCCACTCACTACAGACTCGACCATCAGTCCAGTGGCGTCCTCTAATCCGGGGTCGGCAGTGAGGGTTCCCGCTCCAGAGGAATTATTAAAGTGGGCCGAGCCAGAAGTGGAGCGGGGTCCACGTCCCTCACCGGAACCGCCACCACGGAGTAATGCCCACCCAGACCCTCCCCTATAGGTTCAGGTTTTTCGGCCAGAGTCCGCACNACACACACACACACACACACACACACACAAATCCAAATTAAATGTAACTCACACTACACATTGGGACATTCTTACAAGCTTGACTTACAGCATTATTGGAGATGGGGGTAATGATCATGAATCAGGTCTGAGTTTTGTCATTGTTAATGTCCGTGATTCATTTAAAGACTAGAGAATGACGATGCTTCTGAATACAGAACAATATCCCTCTAAGGTTTGGGGCATTTTTTTTTCTCCAACATGCGCATAATGACATCTAAGCGTGGCTGGAGAGGACACAAAGAGAAGATTTGGCAGATATCTCTTTAGCTGCTTTGCACAAGGTTTTCCCATACAAACAGGAATTTGTTTGTCAGATGAAAAAGACTGGATTTCACAAGTAAAACATTGTTTACTGTAAGCTTTACATCCCCAAATTAATACACCAGAGAGAGGGGAGGAGGAATTACCTTAAAATAGCTTTTAACAAGCACTACGATTTCGGGTTATGCTTATGAATTGTGTTTAACCACACACTAACATATAGGACAAAAGTAAGGTAACCAATTGATAACTGAACAACAGGAATGGATCCACTGAGATGAACAACCTTGTAGCCTAATGTAGATTAACAGCACTTAAACTGCAATTAGTGACATGCTCTATGTCTGTATGGAGTTTAGAGCCTCTTCCATTCAATCTACTGTAATCCTCTAAAGGGGTTCTTCGCAGTTCCAATCTACGCCTCTGCTGTACAAGAAGTCCATTTTGACCAGCTATTTGAGTCAGATGTGGTAGTGCTTGGGTCACCAAAGTAACGTAGTGCTTCTATTGGGCTTATCAAAACACCATGTCACGCCCTGACCATAGATTGCTTTGTATGTTTCTATTTTTTGTTTGGTCAGGGTGTGATGTGGGTGGGCATTCTATGTTTGTATGTCTATGTTTTCTATTTCTATTGTGTTTGGCCTGGTATGGTTCCCAATCAGAGGCAGCTGTCAATCGTTGTCTCTGATTGAGAACCATACTTAGGTAGCCTGTTTTCCCACTTTGAGTTGTGGGTGGCTATTTTCTGTTTAGTGTTTGTTGCTCCTTTCAGAACTGTTCATTGGTCGTTTTGTTGTTTTTGTTCGCGTGTTCATCTTTATTAAAAGTATTATGGATACGTACGACGCTGCACTTTGGTCCTCTTCTCCCGCCGACAATCGTTACACACCAGCCATTACCTCTGAAGGGTGTTGTGGCTGTTTGCTGCACTCCATTTCATTCATGCCTGCTGCTTTTTCCAGAACATGACATTTTCTTCCAGACAAAAAGGAGTTATTTTTTATTTTCAGTTTCTCTCCATGTTCTTTGAAAGTATATTTTCCGGTTCAAATCCCTCTAAAGTAACTTAGGGGTAAATAAAACCTTCGTCCTAAAATATGACGGGAACAAAACAACAAATGATATGCTTGGCTTGAAGCTGGAATTGGCTTGCCCTTTTTTACTCTGCACATTTGGGTCTTGCGGCTTGTGCTCACGGCTCAATAATCAGGCTAGTGCTCGGCCACAGACAAAGAGACAGAGATTTTCTTCCTTGTATCTGAACATACGACTGCACATACAGTACCAGTCAAATGTTTGGACAGACCTACTCATTCAAGGGTTTTTCTTTATTTTTATTATGTTCTACATTGTAGAATTATAGTGAAGACATCAAAACTATGAAATAACACATATGGAACCATGTAGTAACCAAAAAAGTGTTTAACAAATCTACATTTATTCAATATTTGAGATTCTTAAAAAGTGGCCACCCTTTGCCTTGATGACAGCTTTGCACACTCTTGGAATGCTCTCAACACCTGGAATACTTCACCTGGAATTGTCACGCCCTGACCGTAGAGATCCTTTTTATGTCTCTATTTTGGTTGGTCAGGGCGTGAGTTTGGGTGGGAATTCTATGTCTGGGTATTCTATGTTGTAGGTCTACGTTTTCTATTTCTATGTGTTTGGCCTGTTATGGTTCCCAATCAGAGGCAGCTGTCTATCGTTGTAACTGATTGAGAGCCATACTTAGGTAGCCTGTTTTCCCATTTTGAGTTGTGGGTGATTATTTTCTGTTTAGTGTTTTTTCGTCACCTTACAGAACTGTTTGTTTGTCGTGTTGTTGTTTTGTTAGAGTGTTCATATTTATTAAAATAACGTATTATGAATACTTACCACGCTGCACCTTGGTCCTCTTCTCCTTCTCCCGATGACAAGCGTTACAGGAATGCTTTTCCAACAGTCTTGAAGGAGTTCTCACATATGCTGAGCACTTGTTCTCTGGTTTTCCTTCACTCTGCTGTCCAACTCATCCCAAACCATCTCAATTGGTTATCTGATGCAGCACTTCATCACTCTCCTTCTTGGTCAAAAAGGCCTTACACAGCCTGGAGGTGTGTTGGGTCATTGTCCTGTTGAAAAACAAATGATAGTCCCACTAATCGCAAGCCAGATGGGATGGCGTATCGGTGCAGAATGCTGTGGTAGCCATTGTGGTTAACTGTGACTTGAATTCTAAATAAATCACAGACAGTGTCACCAGCAAAGCACCCCCACACCATCACGCCTCCTCTTCCATGCTTCACGGTCGGAACCACACATGCGGAGATCAACCGTTCACCTACTCTGCGTCTCACAAAGACATGGCGGTTGGAACCAACATTTTAAATTTGGACTCATCAGACCAAAGGACAGATTTCCACCGGTCCAAGCAAGTCTCTTCTTCTTATTGCTGTCCTTTAGTAGTGGTTTCTTTGCAGCAATTCGACCATGAAGGCCTGTTTCATGCAGTCTCCTCTGAACAGCTGGTGTTGATATGTGTCTGTTACTTGAACTCTGTGAAGCATTTATTTGGGCTGCAATTTTCGAGGCTGGTAACTCTAATGAACTTATTATCTGCAGAAGAGGTGACTCTGGGTCTTCCTTTCCTGCGGCAGTCCTCATGAGAGCCAGTTTCATCATAGCACTTGATGGGTTTTGCGACTGCACTTGAAGAAACGTTCAAAGTTCTTGAAATGTTCTGCATTAACTTCTCTGGGATATGTGGGACGCTAACGTCCCACTTGGCCAAAAGCCAGTAAAAATGCAGAGCGCCAAATTCAAATAAATTACTATAAAAATCCAACTTTCATGAAATCACACATGAAAGACACCAAATTAAAGCTACACTTGTTGTGAATCCAGCCAACATGTCTGATTTCAAAAAGGATTTACGGCGAAAGCACACATTGCGATTATGTTAGGTCAGTACATAGCCACAGAAAAACACAGCCATTTTTCCAGCCAAAGAGAGGAGTAACAAAAAGCAGAAATAGAGATAAAATGAATCACTAACCTTTGATGATCTTCATCAGATGACACTCATAGGACTTCATGTTACACAATACATGTATGTTTTGTTCGGTAAAGTTCATATTTATATCCAAAAATCTGAGTTTAGGCGGGACGCTACTGTCTCACTTGGCCAAAAGCCAGAGAAAATGCAGAGCGCCATATTCAAATAAATTACTATAAAAATCAAACTTTCATTAATTCACACATGAAAGATACCAAATTAAAGCTACCCTGGTTGTGAATCCAGTCAACATGTCAGAATTCAAATAGGCTTTTCGGCGAAAGCAAACAATGCGATTATCTGAGTTAGCACCATTGTAAACAAAGAGAGATAAGCATATTTCAACCCTACAGGCGCGACACAAAACACAGAAATAAAAATATAATTCATGCCTTACCTTTGACGAACTTCTGTTGTTGGCACTCCAATATGTCCCATAAACATCACAAATGGTCCTTTTGTTTGATTAATTCCGTCGATATATATCCAAAATGTCCATTTATTTGGCGCGTTTGATCCAGAAAAACACTGGTTCCAACTCGTGAAACATGACTATAAYATATCTCAAAAGTTACCTGTAAACTTTGCCAAAACATTTCAAYCTACTTTTGTAATACAACTTTAGGTATTTTTTAACATAAATTATCAATAAAATTGAAGACGGGATGATCTGTGTTCAATACAGGATTAAAACAATCTGTAGCATGCTTTCTGGTCACGCGCCTCTGTCTAACAGTACACAACAAGTGACCCTGATTCAAAATAGCCGTACTTCTTCATTATACAAAGGAAAAACCCTCAACTAATTTCTAAAAACTGTTGACATCCAGTGGAAGCGGTAGGAACTGCAAGAAGGTCAATTAGAAATCTGTATTCCCAATGAAATTCCATTGAAAAGAGAATGACCTCAAAAAAAATCTGAATGTTTTGTCCTCGGGGTTTCGCCTGCTAAATAAGTTCTGTTATACTCACAGACATGATTCAAACAGTTTTAGAAACTTCAGAGTGTTTTATATCCAAATATACTAACAATATGCATATCTTATCTTCTGGGGATGAGTAGCTGGCAGTTGAATTTGGGTATGCTTTTCATCCAAACGTGAAAATGCTGCCCCCTATCCTAGAGAAGTTAACTGACCTGCATGTCTTAAAGTAATGATGGACTGTCGTTTCTCTTTGCTTATTTGAATTGTTCTTGCCATAATATGGACTTGATCTTTTACCAAATATGGTTATCTTCTGTATACCACCCATACCTTGTCACAACACAACTGATTGGCTCAAACATTAAGAAGGAAAGAAATTCCACAAATTAACTTTTAACAAGGCACACCTGTTAATTGAAATGCATTCCAGGCGACTACCTCATGAAACTTGGTGAGAGAATGTCAAGAGTGTGCAAAGCTGTCATCAAGGGAAAGGGTGGCTACTTTGAAGAATCTCAAATATAAAATATTATTGTATTTGTTTAACACTTTTTTGGTTACTACATGAATCCATATGTGTTATTTCATAGTTTTGATGTCTTCACTATTATTCTACAATGTAGAAAATAGTAAAGATAAAGACAAACCCTTGAATGAGTAGGTGTGTCCAAACATTTGACTGTTACTGTACATCTCACAGCTGCCTTATGTAACATGGCCAGTTCTTTTTCGAGTGTCATAACCGTTGAGAGATTCTGCACCGTCATCCTCCCCTGACGCAAATCCATTGTTGACAGGTGGCACAGTGCAGAAAAGAGATGGCTGGTTGGAATTATCTTGTTGTTGCGTGTGCTGTGGCTTCCTCTCACCCTGAGAATTAGGCCAGGCACACATCATTTGTAGACCTAAATAGGGCAGACACGTCCTGCTCTGACTCAGAGATACATCTGAATTCTAATCCCCTTCACCGTGGGATCTTAGCGTTTGCATTATTTACTGGAGGAAGGCCATTAAACAAGGCTCTGTTAAGTTTTAGCCACTGACATGACATAGCCTGTCATTTGTGACTCTATAAACTATGACACTGAGTGGCAAAAGTCATGAGAACATTGAGATGTACTGTAGACTAGGCTATGTGATTGTTTTGTTAGGAAGACGGGGAGTGAAACGGAATGGTCACACTAACATTCTGAAGAGCTTCAAATTTCTTCTGGTGAATGCTCATCACAAACTGCTTTCCTTTTTTATTGACCTCATACGAAGCCAGACACTTTTTGAACACACCGCACACATACAGACACACATCCATTAGCCTCAGACTGTTTGGTGCCATTACTTTTCCTTATTCAATTTGCCAGTAAGTCTACAAATGGTGACCTTAAAAGTCTGAGGTCATGGGTCACATTGTACAAAAGGACATGGAACTTTAGCTTGCATTCTAGTCTCTATAAATATAAATGTAGAGAGAATTATTCATTACCAGTGGGTGAAGTTGGAAGACAGAATTTCCAGTAATATTTCATCCACACAGATGCCACCTTGCATACTGTAATAATGTATTGGCCACGAAACAGCCTCATAATGTGCATACTTGTTCTCTATGCTGTAGTAATGCAAAAATAGCTGCAGTCAGTATTATTTAACAGCAGATTATTATAACTCTTATTATTGCTATTTGGAAATCGGTGCTCAGTTAATTATTCTAAAAGGAGCTGCAATGTGCTCATTAAAGTGGAAGAATATTCACATTCATGTCTCAGGTCAGCATTTTTCATCCTTAATGTATTCCATGTGTAAAATACCTTGTGGAGTTGCAGTGACAGTAATAAATAATGGAGGGATGATAAATGAACATTTCTAGGCCAAGCTATGCAAGTATGATAAACACACAGCATATGTGTGAATGTGTAATGGCACCGCTGTTGCCACAATGTGCCTTGTAAGGTCCAATCCCCTGACAGAACATCTGTATCAGTGAGACTAGAGAACCCACACCCATACAGTACCACACACACACACACCCTACCCTTGTTTCAATTCACAATGATCCAGCTCAGTTTAATACGTAATTATTCTACAATATTATGTGTCTCACCTTGGTTTATGACCTGTATCTGCAGTAGATGAGGGCAGTGTACATAATCAACAAATGCGTCTCTTTGAGGTCTTTAATGACGGTGGACCAAGATAGGGAGGGAGTCCATATTAATTACCTTTAGAATGGAGGGTATTCAGCTCTTCACTCTCCCATTTCAGATTTAATCAGGCTCTGGAAGGACTGGCTGAGATTTACAGAGAACGAGCAGGATGAAGAGTGGAGGAGTGAGAGAGGAGGAGGGAGGGAGAGTAGGAGGGTAGTGTTGAAAAATAAGGCTTTCTCTGAGAACCACTATGATGCCATTTCCACATTCAGTGTAGCTTTTTAATTTCTCTAAGTAATTGTGTGTCTTTTCACAATGGGATTTATTTTACGGTGCAGCACACACTGGGCCTATGCCTATGCTTACTGCCCATAGAGCTCCTGTTGGCTGCTGTACTGCTCCACCGTGGCTGCCGATGCAAGCATAGCAGGCTTTCCCTGAAGTGTAATGGAATGATAAATTAACGATCATACATACAATACTAGGACATGAACGCTAGCACTCACACAAACGCAGCTGTGTCCTTCAGAGACAGCTGTTCCATCATGGGTCTCCATTCTCAGTGGTTACAGGAAAAATCCCTCTATCTAATAGTCATGCCCCCCCCCCAACCCCAACCCCACACGCCACACTATATCCCTGGACCATTCTGCATAACTGGGATCTTGACCCTCTGCTATTGATTTTTCCACTGTGTTCACCTGACTCCTGGCATAGGGGTAATTCTCTGATTCAGCAGCATTCTCCAAATTTAAAGGCCATGGCGTATCCATGGTGATGGCAGACAGCAGTCAGTTCTTCATGAAGGTGTGACAATTCGACACCCCTTTCCTTTACAGGTTAGAACTTTTCGTCTTGAATCTTGTTTTGGAAGCAGCTCTTCAGAGTAGTCACTAMCTGGCACAGTCACAAAGTCCCAAAATCTGATTTTAAACCTAACCCTAACCATAACCCTAACCTTAACCACACTGCTAACCCTAACGCCTAACCTAAACATTAAATTAAAAGCAAAAAGCTCATTTTTGTTTTCATACATTTTACAATAGCCATTTTTGTCTTTGAAGCTGGCCTATCTAAGGGGAAATCACTCAGTTCTGCATCCAGGACAAGACTCATGACAATAAACATCAACCTGCCTTTCCTTCACCCCACTTTCCCCACTTTCCCCTCTCCTCGTTACTTCTTGAACCCTGAGGTCTCATATCCTATTGTCTACTGTCATCTCTCATTTTCAAATGACTACAGCTTAATGTGACACTGCTGGGTCAATGAATACTGGACATATTGATTTCCAAAATACACCGGGCTTGACCTTTGTATTATGTGTGTATGAACACTATACAGTGCCTTCAGAAGTATTCATACGCCTTGACCCCTTGACTCCAAATTGATTACATTGTTTTTTTCTCGCCCATCTACACACAATGCCCCATAATGACAAAGTGAAAAAAAATCTAAAATGTTTGCGAATTTATTGAAAATGAAATACAGAAATATCTCATGTACATAAGCATTCACATCCCTGAGTCAATACTTTGTAGAAGCACCTTTGGCAGCGATTACAGCTGTGAGTCTTTTTGGGTAAGTATCTAAGAGCTTTCCACAACTGGATTCTGCAACACTTGCCCATTATTATTTTCCAAATTCCTCAAGTTCTGTCAAATTGGTTGTTGATCATTGCTAGACAACCATTTTCAGGTCTTGTCATAGATCTTCAAGTAGATTTAATTAAAAAGTGTAACTAGACCACTCAGTTAATGTTTCTGTCTTCTTGGTAAGCAACTACAGTGTAGATTTGGCTTTGTGTTTTAAGTTATTTTCCTTCTAAAAGGTGAATTCCTCTTCCAGTGTCTAGTGGAATGCATACTGAACCATGTTTTCCTCTAGGATTTTGCCTGTGCTTAGCTCCATTCCATTTCTTTTTTATCCTGAAAAACTCCCCAGTTCTTAATGATTACAAGCATACCCATAACATGATGCAGCCACCGCATTGTTTGAAAATATGGAGAGTGGTACTTTAGTGCCTTGTTGCAAACAGGATGCATGTTTGGAATATTTGTGTTCTGTACAGGCTTCCTTCTTTTCACTCTGTCAATTAGGTTATTATTGTGGAGTAACTACAATGTTATTGATCCATCCAGTTCTCATATCATAGCCATTTAACTCTGTAAATGTTTTAAAGTCACAATGAAATCCCTGAGTGCTTTCCTTCCTTTCCGGCAACTGAGTTAGGAAGAACGCCTGTATTTTTGTAGTGACTGCGTATATTGATACACCATTCAAAGTGTAATTAATAACTAATAAATAAATAATAAGTTCAAACGGATATTTCATGTCTGCTTTTAAAATGTTTACCCATCTACCAATAGGTGTCCTTCTTTGTGAGGCATTGGAAAACCTCCCTTGTCTTTGCTTGAAATTTACTGCTCAACTGTGGGACCTTACAGATAATTGTATGTGTGGGGTACAGAGATGAGGCAGTCATTTTAAAACAGTGTTAAACACTATTATTGCACATAGAGTGAGTCCATGCAATTTATTATGTGACTTGTTAAGCACATGTTTTACTCCTGAATTGATTTAGGCTTGCCATAACAAAGAGGTTGAATACTTATTATCAAGGCACAAGGCGAGACCCAGATGCAGATGGTTGGAGTCTTACAATGTTTAATAATCCAAAGGGGTAGGCAAGAGAATGGTCGTGGAAAGGCAAAAAGGTCAAAAGCAGATCATAGTCCAGGAGGTACAGAGTGGCAGACAGGCTCGTGGTCAAGGCAGTGGTCAAGGCGTCTCACCGTATACGCTGGCTGGCCACCGATAACCCGGGGGGGAGGGATGGGCCTTGAGACAGAAGACAAAGGACAATGAGACACAGGCTTAATCCTAGACACATGGAAGGTAGGGTGAATACAGAGGGTACGGGGTAACACAAGACAGACAGCAGTGGAACTCAGGACTCTGGAGATGGGAAAAGGATCAATGAAACGGGGAGACAGCTTGCGGGACTCTATCCGAAGGGGCAGATCCCGAGTAGAAACCCTCTGCCCAATTCGGTAGCGGGGAGCTGGGGTCCGGTGACGGTCCGCTGGTCGACGATACCTGGAGTTTGTCTTGAGAATAGCCGCCCTGACTCTTCTCCAGGTACGTCGACAGTGGCAGACAAACATCTGGGCCGAGGGTACGCTGACCTCCTGCTCTTGTTCCGGGAAGAGTGAAGGCTGATACCCCATGGAGCACTCGAAAGGGGAGAGTCCCATGGCAGAACTGAGAAGGGTGTTCCGGGCATACTCCACCCAGACCAGTTGATGGCTCCAGGTAGTGGGGTTGGTTGAGACCAGGCACCTTAAGGTGGTCTCCAGGTCTTGCTTGGCTCGCTCCGACTGACCGTTAGTTTGGGGATAGAATCCGGATAACAGACTGGCCGATGACCCAAAAGGGTGCAGAATGCCTTCCAGAACTGAGATGAGAACTGAGGACCCCGATCGGAGACCATGTCTACCGGGAGTCAATGGATCTGGAAGACATGCTGCACCATAAGCTGGGCTGTCTCCTTGGCAGAAGGTAGTTTGGGGATGAAATGGGCGGCCTTGGAGAACCGATCGACTACCGTCAGAATGACAGTGTTGCCATCAGACAGAGGGAACCCAGTGACAAAGTCCAGAGATATATGAGACCAGGGAAGATGAGGGACTGGTAGTGACTGAAGGAGGCCAGAAGGAGCTTGCCGTGGAGTCTTGTTCTGAATACACACTGTGCACGCGGCGGCGAAGGCAGAGACATCAGGGACCATTGTGGGCCACCAGAAACGTTGTCGGAGGAAGGCTAGTGTACGACGGGACCCTGGATGACAGGTCAGCCTGGAGGAATGAGCCCATTCCAGGACCTGAGACCAGACTGGATTAACCTCTAACGAGTCACAAACCCGGATCCGGGATCCCCCCATCAAAAAAGCAGACTAGCATAGCCTAGCCTAAAGCTACAGGGATATCATATAATAAAATGTTCATGAAATCACAAGTCCAAGACACCAAATGAAAGATACAGATCTTGTGAATCCATCCAAAAATCATCTGATTTTTTAAATGTTTTCAGGGAAGACACAATAGTATTTCTATTAGCTAACCACCATAGCAAAAGACACAACTTTTTTTTTCCACCATTTTTTTCCTGCATAGGTAGCCATCATAATTCGACCAAATAAGATATAAATAGTCACTAACCAAGAAACAACTTCAGCAGATGACAGTCTGATAACATATTTATGGTAATGCGCATATGTTTTTTTAGAAAAATGTGCATATTTCAGGTATAAATCACAGTTTACATTGCAGCTGCAATCTGAAATACCGTTGGAAGCAGCCGGAATAATTACAGAGACCAACGTCAAATACCTAAATACTCATCTAAAACATTTCTGAAAAATACACAGCGTACAGCAAATGAAAGCCCAACATCTTGTGAATCCAGCCAATATTTCAGATTTTTTAAGTGTTCAGGGAAGACACAATATGTAAATCTATTAGCTAACCACGTTAGCAAAAGACACCACTTTTTTTACTCCACCAGTTTTTTACTCCATCAGTAGCTATCACTAATTCGACTAAATAAAGATATATATAGCCACTAACCAAGAAACAACTTCATAAGATGACAGTCTGATAACATGTTTATGGTATAGCATATGTTTTTTTGAAAAAATTTGCATTTTTCAAGTATAAATCATAGTTTACCATTGCAGCCACTATCACAAAACTCACCAAAGCGACTAGAATAACTACAGAGAGCAACGTGTATTACCTAATTAATCATCATAAAACATTTCTTAAAAATACACAGCGTACAGCAATTGAAAGACACAGATCTTGTGAATCCAGACAATATTTCAGATTTTCTAAGTGTTTTACAGCGAAAACACAATATATCGTTATATTAGCATACCACATGAGCTAACATCACCCCAGCATTGATTCAAGGCAAAAAGCGCGATAACGTTATCACCACCAAAATATATTAATTTTTTCACTAACCTTCTCAGAATTCTTCAGATGACAGTCCTGTAACATCATATTACACAATGCATATAGAGTTTGTTCGAAAATGTGCATATTTAGCATCACAAATCGTGGTTATGCAATGTAATCTGTCAAAACATGGCATGCATTCTGTCCGGCGCCATCTTGGAAAGGCACCTAAGTTTACGATTATTTATCGATTAGATTGACAAACAAAATACAGGTTGGACAGCTAATGAAAGATGCATTAGTTAATGCAACCGCTGGATTAGATTTTTTTAAATTAACGTTACTAGACATACAGTGTGCGTTACAGCCAGACTAGTGCCGCAACAATGGCCGACAAATGCGTTTACATTTTTCCACATAATACGGAATAAAATCATAAATAGCTCTTACTTTTGGACGAGCTTCCATCAGTATCAATCAATCAATCAATCAATTTTATTTATTATAGCCCTTCGTACATCAGCTAATATCTCGAAGTGCTGTACAGACACCCAGCCTAAAACCCCAAACAGCTAGTAATGCAGGTGTAGAAGCACGGTGGCTAGGAAAAACTCCCTAGAAAGGCCAAAACCTAGGAAGAAACCTAGAGAGGAACCAGGCTATGAGGGGTGGCCAGTCCTCTTCTGGCTGTGCCGGGTGGAGATTATAACAGAACTATGCCAAGATGTTCAAAAATGTTCATAAGTGACAAGCATGGTCAAATAATAATCATGAATAATTTTCAGTTGGCTTTTCATAGCCGATCATCAAGAGTTGAAAAACAACAGGTCTGGGACAGGTAGCGGTTCCATAACC
Source organism: Salvelinus sp. IW2-2015 (assembly GCF_002910315.2). Lineage (NCBI taxonomy): Eukaryota > Metazoa > Chordata > Actinopteri > Salmoniformes > Salmonidae > Salvelinus > Salvelinus sp. IW2-2015. Next base: position 21,306,271 of record NC_036856.1, read on the forward strand.
GCAGGCAGAACAGCTGAAACTGGAATAGCAGCAAGGCCAGGCGGACTGGGGACAGCAAGGAGTCACCACGGGCGGCAGTCCCGACGCATGGTCCTAGGGCCCAGGTCCCTCCGAGAGAAAGAAAGAGAGAAGGAGAAAATTAGAGAGAGCCAAGATTTTCAAAATTTCCATAAATGACAAGCATGGTCAAATAATAATCAGGAATAAATCTCAGTTGGCTTTTCATAGCCGATCATTAAGAGTTGAAAACAGCAGGTCTGGGACAGGTAGGGGTTCCATAACCGCAGGCAGAACAGTTGAAACTGGAATAGCAGCAAGGCCAGGCGGACTGGGGACAGCAAGGAGTCACCACGGCCGGTAGTCCCGACGTATGGTCCTAGGGCTCAGGTCCTCCGAGAGAAAGAAAGAGAGAAGGAGAAAATTAGAGAGAGCCAAGATTTTCAAAATGTTCATAAATGACAAGCATGGTCAAATAATAATCAGGAATAAATCTCAGTTGGCTTTTCATAGCCGATCATTAAGAGTTGAAAACAGCAGGTCTGGGACAGGTAGGGGTTCCGTAACCACAGGCAGAAACGTTGAAACTGGAATAGCAGCAAGGCCAGGCGGACTGGGGACAGCAAGGTGTCATCATGCCCGGTGTCCTGACGTATGGTCCTAGGGCTCAGGTTCTCAGAGAGAAAGAGAGAACGAGAGAATTAGAGAGAGCATACTTAAAATTCACACAGGACACTGGATAAGACGGAGAAGTACTCCAGGTAACCAACTGACCCTAGCCCCCGACACAAACTACTGCAGCATAAATACTGGAGGCTGAGACAGGAGCGGTCAGGAGACACTGTGGCCCATCCGAAGAAACCCCCGGACAGGGCCAAATAGGAAGGATATAACCCCACCCACTTTGCCAAAGCACAGCCCCGCACCACTAGAGGGTAATCCTCACACCACCAACTTACAATCCTGAAGACAAGGCCGAGTATAGCCCACAAAGGTCTCCACCACAGCACAAACCAAGGGGGGGCGCCAACCAGACAGGAAGATCACGTCAGTAACTCAACCCACTCAAGTGACGCACCCCTCCTAGGGACGGCATGAAAGAGCACCAGCAAGCCAGTGACTCAGCCCCTGTAACAGGGTTAGAGGCAGAGAACCCAGTGGAGAGAGGGAACCGGCCTGGCAGAGACAGCAAGGGCGGTTCGTTGCTCCAGAGCCTTTCCGTTCACCTTCACACTCCTGGGCCAGGCTACACTCAATCATATGACCTACTGAAGAGATAAGTCTTCAGTAAAGACTTAAAGGTTGAGACCGAGTCTCGCGTCTCTCACATGGGTAGGCAGACTGTTCCATAAAAATGGAGATCTATAGGAGAAAGCCCTGCCTCCCGCTGTTTGCTTAGAAATTCTAGGGACAATTAGGAGGCCTGCGTCTTGTGACCGTAGCGTACGTATTGGTATGTACGGCAGGACCAACTCGGAAAGATAGGTAGGAGCAAGCCCATGTACGCTTTATAGGTTAACAGTAAAACCTTGAAATCAGCCCTTGCCTTAACAGGAAGCCAGTGTAGGGAAGCTAGCACTGGAGTAATATGATCAAATTTCTTGGTTCTAGTCAGGATTCTAGCAGCCGTATTTAGCACTAACTGAAGTTTATTTAGTGCTTTATCCGGGTAGCCGGAAAGTAGAGCATTGCAGTAGTCTAACCTAGAAGTAACAAATGCATGGATTAATTTTTCTGCATCATTTTTGGACAGAAAATTTCTGATTTTAGCAATGTTACGTAGATGGAAAAAAGCTGTCCTTGAAACAGTCTTGATATGTTCGTCAAAAGAGAGATCAGGGTCAAGAGTAACGCCGAGGTCCTTCACAGTTTTATTTGAGACGACTTTCAACCATCAAGATGAATTGTCAGATTTAACAGAAGATCTCTTTGTTTCTTGGGACCTGAACAAGCATCTCTGTTTTGTCCGAGTTTAAAAGTAGAAAGTTTTCAGCCATCCACTTCCTTATGTCTGAAACACAGGCTTCTAGCGAGGGCAATTTTGGGGCTTCACCATGTTTCATTGAAATGTACAGCTGTGTGTCATCCGCATAGCAGTGAAAGTTAACATTATGTTTTCGAATAACATCCGCCAAGAGGTAAAATATATAGTGAAAACAATAGTGGTCCTAAAACGGAACCTTGAGGAACACCGAAATGTACAGTTGATTTGTCAGAGGACAGACCATTCACAGAGACAAACTGATATCTTTCCGACAGGTAAGATCTAAACAGGCCAGAACTTGTCCGTGTAGACCAATTTGGGTTTCCAGTCTCTCCAAAAGAATGTGGTGATCGATGGTGTCAAAGGCAGCACTAAAGGTCTAGTAGCACGAGGACAGATGCAGAGCCTCGGTCTGACGCCATTAAAAGGTCATTTACCACCTTCACAAGTGCAGTCTCAGTGCGCTATGATGGGGTCTAAAACCAGACTGAAGCATTTCGTATACATTATTTGTCTTCAGAAAGGAAGTGAGTTGCTGCGCAACAGCTTTTTCTAAAATCTTTGAGAGGAATGGAAGATTTCGATATAGGCCGATAGTTTTTTATATTTTCTCGGGTCAAGGTTTGGCTTTTTCAAGAGAGGCTTTATCACTGCCACTTTTAGTGAGTTTGGTACACATCCGGTGGATAGAGAGCTGTTTATTATGTTCAACATAGGAGGGCCAAGCACAGGAAGCAGCTCCTTCAGCAGTTTAGTAGGAATAGGATCCAGTATGCCAGCTTGAAGGTTTAGAGGCCATGATTATTTTCATCATTGTGTCAAGAGATATAGTACTAAAACACTTAAGTGTCTCTCCGATCCCAGGCCCTCGCAGAGCTGTGCAGATCCAGGACAGCTAAGCCCTGGAGGAATACGCAGATTCAAAGAGGAGTCCGTAATTTGCTTTCTAATGGTCATGATCTTTTCCTCAAAGAAGTTCATGAATTTATTACTGCTGAAGTGAAGCCATCCTCTCTTGGGGAATGCTGCTTTTTAGTTAGTTTCGCAACAGTATCAAAAAGAAATTTTGGATTGTTTCTTATTTTCCTCGATAAGTTGGAAAAGTAGGATGAGCGAGCAGCAGTGAGGGCTCTTCGTTACTGCACGGTACTGTCTTTCCAAGCTAGTCGGAAGACTTCCAGTTTGGTGTGGCGCCATTTCCGTTCCAATTTCCTGGAAGCTTGCTTCAAAGCTCGGGTATTTATGTATACCAGGGAGCTAATTTCTTATGACAAATGTTTTTTCGTTTTAGGGGTGCAAACTGCATCTAGGGTATTGCGCAAAGGTTAAATTGAGTCCTCAGTTAGGGTGTTAACTGATTTTTGTCCTCTGACGTCCTTGGGTAGGCAGAAGGAGTCTGGAAGGGCATCAAGGAATTTTTGTGTTGTCTGAGAATTTATAGCACGACTTTTGATGCTCCTTGGTTGGGGTCTGAGCAGATTATTTGTTGCGATTGCAACGTAATAAAATGGTGGTCCGATAGTCCAGGATTATGTGGAAAAACATTAAAGATCTACAACATTTATTCCATGGGACAAAACTAGGTCCAGAGTATGACTGTGGCAGTGAGTAGGTCCAGAGACATGTTGGACAAAAACCCACTGAGTCGATAATGGCTCCGAAAGACTTTTGGAGTGGGTCTGTGGACTTCTCCATGTGAATATTAAAATCACCAAAAATTAGAATTGATCTGCTATGACTACAAGGTCTGATAGGAATTCAGGAAACTCAGAGAGGAACGCTGTATATGGCCCAGGAGGCCTGTAAACAGTAGCTATAAAAAGTGATTGAGTAGGCTGCATAGATTTCATGACTAGAAGCTCAAAAGACGAAAACGCCATTTCTTTTTTTGTAAATTGAAATTTTGCTATCGTAAATGTTAGCACACCTCCGCCTTTGCGGGATGCACGGGGGATATGGTCACTAGTGTAACCAGGAGGTGAGGCTCATTTAACACAGTAAATTCATCAGGCTTAAGCCATGTTTCAGTCAGGCCAATCACATCAAGATTATGACAGTGATTAGTTCATTGACTATGACTGCCTTTGAAGTGAGGGATCTAACATTAAGTAACCCTATTTTGAGATGTGAGGTATCACGATCTCTTTCAATGATGGCAGGAATGGAGGAGGTCTTATCCTAATAAGATTGCTAAGGCGAACACCGCCATGTTTAGTTTTGCCCAACCTAGGTCGAGGCACAGACACAGTCTCAATGGGTATGGCTGAGCTGACTACACTGACTGTGCTATTGGCAGACTCCACTAAAGCTGGCAGGTTGGCTAACAGCCTGCTGCCTGGCCTGCACCCTATTTCATTGTGGGGCTAGAGGAGTTAGAGCCCTGTCTATGTTGGTAGATAAGATGAGAGCACCCCTCCAGCTAGGATGGAGTCCGTCACTCCTCGCAGGTCAGGCTTGGTCCTGTTTGTGGGTGAGTCCCAGAAAGAGGGCCAATTATCTACAAATTCTATCTTTTGGGAGGGGCAGAAAACAGTTTTCAACCAGCGATTGAGTGCTGAGACTCTGCTGTAGAGCTCGTCACTCCCCCTAACTGGGAGGGGGCCAGAGAACAATTACTCGATGCCGACACATCTTTCTAGCTGATTTACACGCTGAAGCTATGTTGCACTTGGTGACTCTTGACTGTTTCATCCTACATCGTTGGTGCCGACGTGGATACAATATCTCTAATACTCTCTACACTCGCCAGATTTAGCTTTAGCCAGCACCATCTTTAGATTAGCCTTAACGTCGGTAGCCCTGCCCCCTGGTAAACAGTGTATGATCGCTGGGTGATTCGCTTTAAGTCTAATACTGCGGGTAATGGAATCGCCAATGACTAGGGTTTTCAATTTGTCAGAGCTAATGGTGGGAGCCTTCGGCGTCTCAGACCCCGTAACGGGAGGAGTAGAGACAAGAGAAGACTCAGACTCAGACTCCGACTCGCTACATAATGGGGAGAACCGGTTGAAAGTTTCTGTCGGCTGAATAAGCGACACCGGTTGAGCATTCCTACAGCGTATCTTGGGCAAGGTGTCCTTTGTCCAAAAMAATCGTTGCTTTGTTGTAAAACGTCCTCTTCAACTTCGGAACTAGCAGCTAACAATAGCTACGGGGCACACACATGTCCAAATCCTCAAACGCAATACTACGAAAATTCCGAAAATAGCAATATACTCGCATAAACTGATATAAATCGGTTTCAAATAACTTCGTTATGATGTTTCTAACACCTATATCGAATTAAATCACAGACGGATATATCTTAGGCCGATAACAAGAGCTTTTCAACATGCCATTCTGATGTCCTCTCTTGCGCCTTGGCGAGCGTCCAAAAGAACGGACATGTCACTCCATTGCCTTTTATAAACTCTGAGAAATACGTAGAGACTCCATTCCACTTCTCATTGGTTACTGACATCCAGGGGAAGGCGGGTGCAGTTCATTTCGATCCATAGGGCACACACAGAGCTTTAAACTGATCTGAGAACAGAGACTATTTTTCTGACCTTCGCATGTCCTGTCATGATTTTCGCTGTAGAAAGAGTTCTGGTTCACCCACAGACATAATTCAAACGGTTTTAGAAACTAGAGATTGTAATATGCATATTGTACGAGCAAGAATTGAGTATGAGGCAGTTTAATTTGGAGACGATATTTTCCAAAGTGGAAACAGCACCCCCTGTATTGACAAAAGGTTATGGCCGTTTTGGAGCAGTGGCTTCTTCCTTGCTGAGCGGCCTTTCAAGTTAGGTTGACATAGGACTCGTTTTACTGTGCATATAGATACTTTTGTACCTGTTTCCACCAGCATCTTCACAAGGTTCTTTGCTGTTGTTCTGGAATTGATTTGCACTTTTCGCACCAAAGTACGTTCATCTCTAGGAGACAGAACGCGTCTCCTACCTGAGCGGTATGACGGCTACGTGGTCCCATGGTGTTTATACTTGCATACTATTGCTTGTACAGATGAACGTGGTACCTTCAGGCATTTGGAAATTCCTCCCAAGGATGAACCAGACTGGTGGAGGTCTACAATTGTTTTGTCTGAGGTCTTGGATGATTTCTATTGATTTTCCCATGATGTCAAGCAAAGAGGCACTGAGCTTGAAGGTAGGCCTTGAAATACATCCACAGGTACACCTCCAATTGACTAAAATTATGTCAATTAGCCTATCAGAAGCTTCTAAAGCCATGACATCATTTTCTGGAATTTTTCAAGCTGTTTAAAGGCACAGTCAACCACAAAAATATATGGGGGATTGGAAATTATGCAGACAATTACATAGATGGTAGCAACAATCTATCTGCAAATTAAAGCTGATTTTTATTTTATAAAAAAAAAATATATATCTTACTCAATCTGACTTTGCTGATAGCTACTTTACTGAGGAAAAATGTACTTACTATGACTTGTGATATGTGGTTGTCCCACCTAGCTACTGTATCTTCAAATAATGCACTAACTGTAAATTGCTCTGGATTAGAGCGTCTGCTAAATGACTAAATTGTAAAATGTAAAAATGTTATGTTATTCTCCAGCAGTATCTCAAAGATGAACTTTTTGAGCAGTCAGTAATCCTCTTGTAATGTAGTATTTATTATCCATTATGGAATCAAACAAGATAGAGCTCCATTACTGACATATATGTACCTGTAATTTATACAATAGTGTGTTGTTAGAGCTTTTTACAGTTGTCAGAGGCCTCACATTCTCCCCATGCCACGACCAATTACATCAATGAAGAACTTGAAATCTAATACAAAATTCAGACTTCCCTTTACACTTGAAATTATGAACAGTGGAATATGTAAGGTATCTATCAAGTTTCACAACACATACTGGAATTTTAGCCTAAAATGCATCATTCGCAGGGTAAAATCCATTTAGGTCCATTTCACACTTTCAGGTTATTCTATCTCTCTGGTGTAATTTTTTTCCACTCAGTTTAAACACATTATGCTGCTCGGGGGAACTTAGAGTTCTATGGGGTTGACAAATTCAGCAGTACTTTTCCCAAGGTTTTCCCTTTATTTGCCAAGGAAGAGTGAGTCAGACCGGGAGGATGAGGGGGAAGAGGCTGTGCACTTTTTCCTCTGTTGTCAAAAACTAAGTAAGAGGTAGTTTTTTACATCAAAGAAGATGGAAGGCCCAGGTTTCATAACGCAGTCTCATCAACCTGGTGTCCTGTTTGTTTTGGAATACAAATGAGCAAAAGGCGCCGAGCAAAAACAGTTTCCCCGCAAGGACACTGAATGTGATCTCAATGTCAGGCAAATGTTTCGGGAAGAGGTTGTGCAGAATTCTGAAACAGCCATATTTGCTTGACCTTGCATCCAATGAGAAACACCACTTCTGCCTTACTTCCCCTGGTCACTACTTTATTTATCAGTTGTCGATGCATCATCATGTCCACAATGCAGACACATCCTACTAAGTTTAGCAGCACAGTAAGCCCAGCTTTATGGCCAGACCAAACTTCCTAGACTCATTGGCAAGTGGAAATGGGAGGTCAAGAAGCTAATATGTCCTCGACTGTCTCAGATAAAATAAAATAAAACTGTCTCAGATAAAATCTTTATAAATTAATTTAATTTTGTACTTATTCCAGACACTGTCTGGGACTCCTGATTGAGGGATCAGGTCACCACTAAACCAGGCTTTTGTATATCATAATAATTTCCCTACAATAAACCACACTTTTATTTTTCAGATAGATTCAGAGGTTTGTCCCTTGCCCCCTGCTTCAGAGACACTTCTGTCATCTCTTGTAGGCACAGAAATACTCCCAGGCACATTATGTGAGTCAGTGGCGGTCAGTGCCGTTTAAGATGAGAGAGGAAAAATTTGAGGTGACAGACAGTGACACATGGACAGACAGTGACACATTCAATACCGCCTTGCACACTCTTGCCTGCCTCTAGCTGATATAGGGTGTGATCATTAGCCCAACAGTTGCAAACGAGAGTTTGGACAAATTCAGGTATGTTAATCRATTTTCAACAGAGTCAGCAGAATTATTACACTCCTGATCACGCGTAAACACAGTTCACTTTCATAACAGCCACGTTGTATTCCTTCTCGCATGTATGCACTCTCCTCCTCTCACCTTGTCCCTTCGCTTGTGGACTTCAATGCACAAAACATCAGCTGTATGTGACCAGGCAAAAAAAACAGCCTACATCGTTGCCACAATATTAGATAAAGTAACGTCATAGTCAACATAGCTAATATAATTAATGAGTTAGTAAACCTGCTACTATCATGCAGTGGCATTACAGTGTACAGTCAGTAAGCAGTTTAGCACTTACACCGGTGGGCCCTGGTGGCAATAAATTCGGGAAAATCATAAGCTTACCTTGACTTGGAAGTATTGGATAGTCATAGGCAGCTAGCTAACATAGCATCTATCTGTTTGAGCAGGGTGTTTGAGGAGGATAAACTAGCTAGCTGCATTTGCTACCTAAGTAAGTGAAACTGAAAGTGAAATAAAATGACAATCTCTCTATCTCTCTCTTGCTTCTCCTTCATTTTGGAAGAAATGAATTTGTTAAAAACTGTTCAACTATTTTCTATCTCTGTCTGAGTCAACTACTTACAACATTTAATGCACTGCAATGCTAGCTAGCTGTATCTTATGCTTTCAGTACTAAATTCATTCTCTGATCCTTTAATTGGGTAGACAACATGTCAGTTCATGCTATAAGAGCTCTGATAGGTTGGAGGACATCCTCCGGAAGTTGTCATAATTACTGTGTATGTCTATGGATGGGGGTAAGAACCATGAGCCTCCTAGGTTTTGTATTGAAGTCAATGTACTCAGAGGAGAACGGAAGCTAGCTGTCCTCCGGCTACACCTTGATGCTACCCTACAGAGTGCTGTTGAGGCTACTGTAGACCTCCTCTGAAAAATAGTATCAATTATTTGGTGGCATGTGATTATATTTAGTATAGTTTTATCTAAAAAGGATAACTTTTTAAATGTTTTCCAATTTACATTTTTCTGAAAATCACTGAGGATGGTCCTCCCCTTCCTCCTCTGAGTAGCCTCCACTGATGTGAGTGTCTCTAAGACCATGCCTCTGTCAGTCTGGACATCAGACAGAGTAGAAGATCTAGCTGATGCTCCAGACAGAGAGAGGCTGAGGAGGGCTGGAGGCTAGAGGCTTCCTCTCCCATCCCGTGGAAATCTGTTTTGCCAGTAGTGGGCCGCAGCAGTCACACTTGTTGACCCCGTGGCGCGGTATAAACAAGATTTAGTGGGCAGTCAATATGTGCCAGGCAGCTCCAGCCCCTTCCCCGTTCTGATGTAATTGGAAAGGGCTCTCAGATATGGTGGATCCACACTCTCCCAGTTCCTCACTCAGTGATAAAGGGAGAGATCCTGCACGACCAATGAATCCCATTTCACTCTACATGATGTAGGGCACAGACAAAGTCCCTTATGACTCAATGGGTGGTCAAACTCCTAAATAATATTGGACTGTATATAGACCATTCATAGTGGTTAGCTTGGATGGTTCAGCATCATAAAGCTTTTAGACTTTTTGTTGTAGTACATTTTTAACATCATATTTAAATGCAATGCATTAGTCCCCCTTTGAAAAAGTTACGACACATTTAGTTTTTCTTGTTGTTCTTTCTGTATTGACTGTGCCAATGAGAGAGGATTGTTGTGCTTTGGAGTTGAAATGGCTCTGTAAGACGCATTTAATTTCACTCTCTCCTCTCCCCCCCATATAGATTCATTACAGTTTGATGATATCAGATGATTGCTCTCTCACTCCTGGAACAATAGGCTGCCGGTCCCCCTGGCATCAGATATAAATTTGATGGGCTTTTCGCTCAGACATCAATGAGTGAGTCACTTTTGCCAGAACGTCTGCCTCTAACCATATCCTACTAGAGATGAAGGAAGAGAGAAATTAAATTCAATGACTTGAATGCCAAATGAGTGTGAATGGTATTCTGTTAAAAAATCTTTTGGGTTTACAAATATACAGTAGAGCAGTGTGCACATTGTCATCACTACTCTTTTAAAACTTGCATGCCTTGATTAGAATGTTGTGTAGCTGACATTCTATTGATACGTATTTGGCACAGGGGAATTCATAGCCTAAAGAGTTTTGTTACAATAGCCTTCCATATTCAGCTCATTGGTAAATGTTGCAGATCCTCTCATGCTATGTTTTTCTTATTTAAACATGGCTAAAGCCGGTGTTCTTTGTTTACAACATACACCATGGCAGTTGTAAATTCATTTGTAGACACTAATGTAAAGTGATTTACTTTGTATTACAGAATAGAATGAGCAGCACTATTTGAGAGCAGCCAACAAGGACACAAACCACACTGTCATTACAGAATACCTGTGGAACTGATTATGGCTGACCGCACACTCCGACACAAGGGAGGAGCAATCACAAATGGAAGCATTTTCATTTCCATTAATTTAGTTATAGATAAAAACCGGTTTCAGCAGGGCCTGTGCTCGAGACCTAGTTGGTAGACAGATTACACCATTAGACTATCATACCTTCTCTGTATGCGGAACCCCCTGGAGGTGGTATCCAGGGAACAAGTGGTCGGTGGGGCTTTAAATCAATCACAATACTTTTAGAGAGATAAAGAGACCTACAGTACTTTGCTGTGCTTTGCAATATGTAGTTCATAGTGGATTGGCAGGCAGTTGAGTGGTGGTATATACAGTATGTGACGATGGTGTGGCGTGGGCTCTATTTTAGATTGGTGATCTTTTCAGATTTGCTGGAAGGTAACTAAGTGGGTGAGGAGAAGAAGCAAGATAAGGTGGAGGAAGAGGAGAAGAAGCAGGAAAAGGAGGAGACTGTGGCAGCGGACAAGGAGAGTGGGTCAGACGACATGGGGGTTGGCCACAGCAGCGGCAGCTCCTCGTAGCCAGGCATAGGCAGGCCGATCATCAGAATCAGCCTGAGGGGGGCCTGGTTATTACACCAGCGTGTGCTTGGCACCATGCTTTCCTCTCTCCTCTCGGGGCAATGGAGCCACGTGGTGCTGTACCCAGCCTCTCTGTGTCTCCTCCAACATCTGTCCACATGCTTGTTCCACATTGTGCATAGGAAACGACCAGTCTGCATGATGGCAGGCACCTCAGAATGACAGCCCAGGCTGACATATGGAAAAGCTGGCGGTGTTTCATGTAATTCTAGAGAAGACCTCTCCAGCTTGGCCCATTGTACATGGGTGGAGAGAATGGCAGGGTGAATGACTAACATTTGAGTCAATTTCAAGTGTCTCCCTATACAATAGCCACTTTCTGGGAGATCATCTTGTTGCCCATGAAATACAGTATAGACAGGATGGATGCTGTTGTAGTTCTGAGCATGAGTCATATGATGGGGGTGTCCTCCTCTCAGGCTTTGAAGAGTGAACATGGATCCACAGAGGAGAAGTGGGTTGGTGTAATTTACATTGTTCGTGGTTCTTAACAGATATTAGAATCCACAGTCTGCGCTGAATGCAGAGCTTTCATCAGAGTATCCACAGGCAAAAAGCAGCTTTTAGATTCAGTGGGTGGAATGAATCTTGGATGAGGTCAGGGCAGCGTTTCACTGCTAATGACCAAAGTGCATTAATGTGAAAAGTGCATTAAAACTTTCAATGGGTTATCTGGTTGTCTGTGATAAAAATGGAGCACGTCAATTAAAATATGCAATATTTATGAAATGATATAAGAGACAATGACACTGAACAAGGAAGACCCAGTTAGCTGGAGGCTATTTTTTATTTTCAAATGGTTCAGCTCACTCAAATGGGAAACAGGCTGTGCATTGTCTTTCATTCAGTGAAAGCAACAAGCAACCACAGCATGTGGGTAGCTAGCCCAGTAGTGGCCTTTTGTGACGACACAATAGTCTTCAAGGACAGCTATGCCCACATGAGCCAAACATCCTCCATATCACAAAGGATTTACAATGCAGCAACCTCTTTGGCAATAGACAGTGGCGCAACTTTCACTGTGGACGGGGGGGCATGCACCCCCCCACACGCATGCACCCCCCCACACGCATGCACCCCCCCACACACACACATACATTCTAAAATTGCATTTTTGTCCCCCACAGTTTTATCATTGCGCTGTGATGCAAAAAAACGGCATCGGTGTGCTTTAGGACCATGTGGACGCCTCAGCGGTTGGGTAGGCTGTTGGGCTGTTTTAGCCGGTTGGATTTAGGACCACTCGGACCCCACAAAGCGTGCGCACAGGCAAAGCTTCTGACCAGCACGGTGTTGCTGTCTGCAGCTGCAGTCTGTGTGTTGCGCTTTTTCTCAGTTGTAAAAGCAAGCAGAGCAGAAACTGGCTACTCTTTATTTGACTGATGTAGCTGGCAAGGTAACTACTGTTTTACTTTTTTCCCAGTGCAGTGCTGAGCTAGTAGTGTAACTGACATGTAATGTTAGCTAATGTTTCATCCCTTCTCGACTGAAGTTCCGTCTGAAGAAAATCAACTAGCTAGTTAGCTAGCTAGTAGCTACCACAGCCAGTTCAGCTCTAGCCTCTAGCTATATGTCAGATTGCAGTATCTAACAGCTGTTGTGTGTATGGAAATGTTTTGTAGCCTTTTTATCCTGTTTCAACAGAAGTAAATTAATTTGGCTAGTTGTCATCAGTTGATGTACCATTAGAGCTATCCAAAAGTTGGCTAACTTTAGCTAGCTAGCTCACTAACTTTCAATATTATTTTTACCTCAATCACACTAGACCTGAATCAAACGATGAAACCAACGTCCAAACGCTCGATATTCTGATGTTTTTTGACATAGCAATGTAACGTTATTGATCTGTCAGTTTCTCTAGCGACTTCCCTACTTTTCATACTGACATGGCATAAACAGCTCTACAGACTACACTGTCATGGTGCACACTCAGTACACAACACAATACTGATGATGAATGAATACAGATACTGTATGTTTGAATGCCCAGTCATGTTTATATAATCTCAGACATAAATTACTGCAGTTTAAGACTATCCACAGAATGTACTATATGCCAGTGAAACTGAATATCATGCACTCAGAAATGTAAGTCCTCTGCTGGAAATGTAAAACCAAAAGAGGACATATTTGCATGTTATTGTCTTGTGAAGGCAGGCTAAATTCTGGCAAAGAGTATGATCTGTCTACAGATTCTCCCTTCTCTCTGTTTTTATTTGCTTGGAAATGTTGATACTGGAGACTGTTATCAAAAGAAACGGTGTAACCTATTATTGATAGAGGTTAGGAAATGTATTGCCATTAATTGGAAGGTTGGTTATGCTCCCACAATGTCACAATGGATGGCAGAAATGTCAAGTTATGTATCACTACTAGATTTGATTTATTACAAGATTAAGGGTAAACTATGCAACTTTCATAAGGTCTGGGTGCCTTATATGGAATAGCCTACTGTATGACAAAAGGGTCTGTATTGAAAACATGACAGTCACAAATAGATATTTTTTTTGTCATGGCACACGAGAGACCTGTTTGATTTGCGCCTGTCTCAGTAAACTAATCCATTGAGGAGGCCGCGGGGACGCCATGGTCCAAGAATAAGGGCAGTGTGGCTCAGATGCACAAAGAACGTCTCTCCAGAATGTGCTCACTCCCGCCATTTCGTATACATTGTTTCATAACTTCATTGTGTGCATTGTTTTCTGTGTCTATCAATTCCCCATTACATATATCACAAGTAGTAGCCTGCATTTGTTTAATTGCTAAATTAAATTAAACCAGTGTCTAATTGCTAAATTGTAATTATTTCGCAACTATGGCCTATTTATTGCCTTACCTCCCTTATCTTACCTCATTTGCACACACTGTATATAGACTTTTCTATTGTGTCATTGACTGTATGTTTGTTTATTCCATGTGTAACTCTGTGTTGTTGTTTGTGTCACACTGCTTTGCTTTATCTTGGCCAGGTCACAGTTGTAAATGAGAACTTGTTCTCAACTAGCCTACCTGGTTAAATAAAGGTTAAATAAAAAATTACCATCATTTCTAATCTGCAATGATTGTTTGGTTGTGGTTATTTCTGTTGATGCATTCAATATATTATTATTACAGTCATTTACCGTTCTCATTGTTGGAGTGGACATGTGTTTTACAGAACTCACAACCTATGCTACACTTGTGAGAAAAGTTGTCAATTTATTCATCATCTTTTGTTTGAAACGCTCCTGTCAATGTTGAGTAAGGATGCACACCTGATTACGCATGTAGAAGTAGGACTAGTCTACCTGGCCTGTGCGCAAATGTATGCCTGTAAATGTGCCCATTTGAGGATGTCTGGTAGTATTTCTGCTTGTCTTAACTCACCACCACTAATGAGCTGTGGAGCTTCTCAAAGTCATTTTTCTTCACCTCAAACAGCAAGTAAACAAAGTCTGTTTTTAGAATCAATTGATAATGACAATAGTTCATCAAAGTATTTACACAATATTTCCAGCTCTATCCCTTTCGATAACCACTCGGCATGAAACTGAAAAATGTAATGCTCTGATAAGGTGGAAACCTGATTACTTCTTATCCCTTGCACAAATAGCCTACAGTTGTGTCTTTTATGGGCTCACTGGCGCAGCCCAGAATATTTCATACAATGTTTCGAGTTTGCTAGCAAGAGTTTTGGGGCAACCCGGTTAATAGTTGATACAATGTTTCAAGATCGTTGCAGACAGACTGTGCATAGCCAATGTGATTTACAGGTTATTTATTTTTATCATGATATTTTCTACCTGCATGCCGCAATGTTTTTGTGTTGGCTTTATGCAGGTTATTATTACATAGTTGGGAATGGCAAGAAAAGTTACTTTTAGATTTGTATAATTTTCATTTAGATTTAGATAGAATGTGGATTAACCACAGACAATGATTTTCAGATACAATTACTTTTATAAATTAAATTAAACTGTTCTATGAAAATGTGCATATGAAAATCATAACTGGCATGGAGATTGGTAGAAATTGTAAGATAAATTGGCACTCCAAATGGAAAAGCTTGTCGAGCACTGGTGTAGCCTATTACCGGCAACTTCAGGAGCATAACAGCAGGAAGGAGAAGGAGGGTTAGGAAACAGGTTTTCTTCTTCTGGTTAGGCTATCTTGATCTCTGTCTCCTTCTTGAGTCATTTGTGTGTATTGATTTTTTAATCGAACAGCTTGTTTAAGCATCAGACAAATTCAGTACATATAGCCTAGTTGATTTTATTAAAACACATAGGGTGTGTCTATATAGGCCTATGGAATAATACACATTTTAAAATGGCGATCTATTGATTGGTTGAAAGAAAAGACTACTATTGGTGGACCTAGATTTTTTGGAAATTACCTTTAGATGCCCCAAAAAAATCTGAAGGAGGAACCCCTGCCAGGTTATGTCCCACCCACTTCTAAAACCAAAGTTGCGCCCCTGGACAGTGGACGAAGAGTGGCGTTGTTTCCCTTATTCTTAAAAAGAACTTCCATTTTCCAAGTCACCATATCAACTGTAGCAGCTGAGTTGCTTGATATCTGTCAGTGCAGTTATCACAATCTAAAGTTCTGTTCAAGTGCTTATTCAGTTTCTGGTTCCCTTGAATAGGCAGCTGAAAAAAACATGGAAAATATTCGTACTTTCTTTATGAAACACCATTTTCCACCACCATTTTTGTATTTTCAGACAGGATGTTGCACACCCTTGGCTGTACACAGTGTGCAACATCCTAAATTGGCTGGAAATCTGAAAATGGTGGTGGAAAAAGGTGTTTCATAAAGAAAGTACTTATATTTTCCCATTTTTCCCACCTTCTCGCAATTAAAGCTAGTTAAGGAGGAAAATGATGCCTTTGCAGCCTGAATGGAGGATGCACATCAAGTATTACCGGGAATGCACATCAAGCCTAGACGTTTGTGCAAATCTAGCGCCCATGCACTATTGGCTGCCTAGGCTACTGATTCCCAAGTTATCTGATGACTGTCAACAGGACAGCACTGTTTAAGATATCACGGACATTAAGTTGCTCTATTATATCCGTGTAGTTATACCAACTGAATTACTACAGTCACAACATTGTACTATGTTCTGTGTTACCACGTTAATACAATGTTGTTATTAGTGTAATTACAGCATTTCTACACGTTTAAGAGCAACTCAATGTATACTGAACAAAAATATAAACTCAACATGCAACAATTTCAACGATTTTACTGAGTTACAGTTCATATAAGGAAATCATTCAATTGAAATACATTCATTAGGCCCTAATCTATGGCTTTCACATGACTGGGAATACAGATATGCATCTGTTGGTCACAGATACCTTAAAAAAAGGTAGATGCGTGGATCCAAAAACCTGTCAGTATCTGGTATGACCACCATTTGCCTCATGCAGCACATCTCCTTCACATAGAGTTGTTCAGGCTGTTGATTGTGGCCTGTGGAATGTTGTCCCACTCCTCTTCAATGGCTGTTCAAAGTTGCTGGATATTGGTGGGAACTGGGACATGCTGTCATACATATCGACCCAGAGCATCTCAAACATGCTCAATGGGTGACATGTCTGAGTATGCAGGCCATGGAAGAACTGAGACATTTTCAGCTTCCAAGAATTACAGATCCTTGCGACATGGGGCCGTGCATTCTCATGCTGAAACATGAGGTGATGGCGGTGGATGAATGGCACGACAATGGGCCTCAGGATCTCATCACGGTATCTCTTTGCCATTGTTAAAATGCAATTGTGTTCATTGTCCGTAGCTTTGCCTGCCCACACCACAACCCCACCACTACAATGGGGCACTTTATTCACAACATTGACATCAGCAAACCGAGCACCCAGACAATGCCATGAACTTGGTCTGCGGTTTTGAGGCCGGTTGGACATACTGCAAAATTCTCTAAAATGATGTTGCAGGCAGTTTATGGTAAGAAATGAACATGACATTCACTGGCAATATCTCTGGTGGACATTCCTGCAGTCAGCGTGCCGATTGCTTGCTCCCTCAAAACTTGAGACATCTGTGGCATTGTGTTGTGTAAAAAAACTGCACATTTTAGAGGGGCCTTTAATTGTTCCCAGCAAAAGGTGAACATGTGTAATGATCATGCTGTTTAGTCAGCTTCTTGATATGCCACACCTGTCAGGTGGATGGATTATCTTGGCAGAGGAGGAATGCTCACTAACAGGGATGTAAAAAAATGTGTGCCAAAAAGTTGAGAGAAATAAGCTTTTATTGCATATGGAAAATGTCTGCAATCTTTTATTTCAGCTCATGAAACATGGGACCAATACTTTACATGTTGCGTTTATATTTTTGTTCAGTATAAATTGAGATTCTTATTTTGTGACCATGGCTACACAATATAATCACAACTGAAAGTCCCTTTGAAGTGTAGAAATCTATTAAACCTAGCCTTCTCTGACTTCTCTGCCCTATTATTTTAACATTAATAGGGTACAACTTCAACGGTTGTTTGTACCCTCTATCTTTCTCTACATGGAAAGGCTGTCCGTGTTGCTGAAAATATCCTTTAGGTGAAATCATATATAGTGGCAGTCCCACAATGCTTGTAGCAAACAGAGCAATAGTCTTAGCATTCTCCATATGCCTCAAGTAGCCTATCAATTGTGAAGTGCTTGCAGAACAATGGCTCTATATGGTGGCTAAATCCAATCCAGGGTTTAAATAATTATCCCTCTCAGGTGGTATATGCTCATATGCACTGGTGATCATTCTGTACTACAAAATAAATAACATTCATGCAAATAAAATGCAGTCAAAAAGTACCTGTGAATGTGATGCAACAGCAGTAAATCCAGGGAAGTGATTCATTCTGGGAATAATAGCTACTTCAGAAATGCCCACACATAGAGATACAACACAATAGGTAACCTATAATGGGCTAGAGTAAAATCGTGACTTGAAAAGAGGAAGTTAAGTTGCAGACAAACGGAAACAAATATTCCTTGTCTCTTTAAAAAATATTTAGCAGCTTTATTGAAGTTCTTTCCACGGCCACTAGGTGTATCTCTGTTCCATTTTTCGATCAGCGCATCCTCTCTCCAACAGGGATGAGAAGAGACCTCGGCATTTTATCAAGCAGGTGCACCTAGAATCGTGAGGAGCAGATAAAAAATATTTCAGTTCTTTAGTTTTCATGTTGTTAAGACAAGGAGGGTTGCGCAAGACCCAGAGCAAATGGTCGTCTCTGATGAAGGAAAACATTTTGGATTAAATACACTTATTCCGGCTGAGGGGGACCCTTTAGTTTGTCTTGATTCTGCGAAATTGGACCGAATTACGACGAAGTATGAAAAAGCAAGTTTATAACCTTTGAAGTGAAAAGTCTTATTTTTTCTGGCAAGGTTTGTGTCCCTGATTTTAAAGAGCAATGCACTCTGAAATAACGGGACATGGCACTAAGGAAAATTGTCTGAGGTGACGACGAGTGGTGGAGATCAAGCCTTATGGTAAATATACATATACGCAAATATGACTGTTTAAACATGTTATTCGGTCCCAGCTTTTGTGTACTTTTATCAAATGGGGATTTTAAATGCGAGCCTTTGTGTCGAGGTCAATTGTAATATATTGGGAAGGAGGTGATAAACAAGTTCTAGACTGCCTAAATGTATTTAATTTCATGCATAATGTCTATATTGCATAGCCTATATCATTATCCTAGAGTTATGACGAATTTCATTTGGGGATGATGTAATTGTGGCTACATTAAACGATGGAGCATATGTTGCTATAGATGCTTGACAATATGCTCCTGTTCAGCTCTCTGGTGAAATCTCTCTGTTGGAAGCTCACACACTCATGTGCCTGTATGTTGAAAATGAAAATGTGATTAATCTACTTTCATAAGGGTCAGTTGTGCTGATGCCAGTTGCACAGGTGCTTAGGTCCAAAATCCCCTGTCCATTTTAACACCAGCTGCAGTCCTGTGAAGAGACCTAACCCTATTCAGTGAAATAAAGATAGAACACCATCCTCACTTGATGAAGGAAAATCAATTTCCACCCTTAATTGAAATTAATCAGCCAAATGACTTGATATTAATTGACCCATAATTAAGGATATATACCTCACGTTGAGTCGGGAATGTCTTAGCCTTCATTAATTAATGTCAATGGGTGTTCAGAGACGACTGAGTAGACAATTAAAACATTCAGCTGGTGGCTAAACATTTTATGCTATGAAGAACTGAATGTATTATACAGTAAATCGAGTAGGCAACGTTTGATGGGAAAGTTCAACACTATTGGCTATAGGCACCGGGCACCAGAAAACTGGATAAATGCGGTATTTATGTGCGCTCAATTCATAGCCTACAGACAGGACTTGCTATTCATGGCAGTAAAAGACTGGATTAGTTTATTTGGCTTTGGCAAATAGTCGTTAATGATGTTATCTACAATATGGATGTTTGAGGCATGTTTGATATGGGGGATAAACCCAGTTATCATTATGTGATCTTCAAGCTATTGGTCATTGACTTACATCGATTGCTATATGCATAAGTGGGCATTTTTCAGATAGGCTCCTATACAGTGCGCTCTGGCGTGGTGCCGTTAATTACAGTTTTATTGACATGAACACTGCATGTTGTATCGTTTTAGCCACATTGGATTTTGCTCCTGTAAAAGCTCATAAAATGAGGTAGTAGGTAGGCCTACCCAATCAAATCGTACACAATATTAGAGTCAAGGACACAGTTGAATGTGATTTGAAATAGAGAGCCATATGATTAGTTGCTCTCAAGCATTTCGCTACTCTCGCATCACCATCTGCTAACCGTGTGTATGTGACCAATACCATTTGATATTGTAACGCAAGCACAAAAAATGATCAATTAGGTCTACTGATTTGTGAGAGCAACGAGTAAAATATTAGCTTTTTCCGTAGCCATTTAAGTTAACATCGTTAACATTGAAAGTAACATTCAAAATTGTTCATATAAATGTTAATTTAAATGGCTAGCTAAATAAAGATATGACTTTTACTCACTCAACTCAACTAAAATGTATGGTAGGAGCCAAATTGATTTGAAACAATGGGATACAATGTTGCTAATGCTTAGGCTACTGTTATTTCTTTAAACATTTATTTATGTATTTATATTTTTTAACATCTGTGTCATCAGTAGTTCATACCCCCAAAAGTCTCAAACCATTGATCTATTGTCAAGCCAGTAGCCTGAAAGGTTAGAGCTTCTTACAATAATCTACCTTCTTTCCTTTAGCCCCTGGCAGCCTCTAACTCAGCTACCCACTCTGTACATGGGAGGGAGCTAGTTCATAAATAATGGAAGTGTTGACTGCGTTCCTGTTGTTTCAGGTGCGTTACTTTAGAATTATGTGACCGATTTAGTGAACTCACCCTCATAATGTTGGTTCGGACATTTTTGGAACACTTTCTTTTTCAGTGCATTATGCACAGTGCCTACGGTAGTGCTAAATCAACAGCCTATGACAAATGAGCATTGATGGCATATTCTATTGTTCAAGTACAGAAAGTCAATTCTAGGTCTCATAATGCATTATTCATCTAATTTCCCTTGTTACAAGTATTGCAAAAAAAAGTCTGATCGCCAAATTGTCATTGGAATAATACTCTTTTCATTACAGTATTGGCAGAGAGCCTCCAACTGTCGCATGTCTTTGTACATAACATTCTCTGTCTGGGCATTTATATAGCAAGATGACCTTCACCAGTTTTTCTTTCTATACTACTATTTTAGATTAATTCTTTTTTTTTTAAAGCAAAATATTTTCCCTTTACAGCTTGCATGGACAGTATTGGCACGTGATCACAGTCAGACAGTGTGGCTTTTAGTTTCAGATAATAATTCCACAAGCTAATAGACATGTGGGAAGCACACCTGCTTTTGCTATGGGATGGAGAATATGGAAGATATCTGCTACCCTTTCCTCCTTAGATGATTGCTGTGGAGTTTTCTGTTACAAGTTCTGACATGGTGTTGTTTAATTTGGGGCCATTTTGGAACTGTCTGCATTCTTCGCAAATTTTCTAGCATGGGCTCCAAATGGCCCCTCTAAAGAAGGCTTTGTGAGTATCCTGTGTCATGGATGGTGTTTGGGATTTGCCATGGTAGGTGGTTTTGCATGTAAACTAGCCATTTGCTGGTTATTTAGCCCTACAGTCTTTCTTCAACTCAAGTGGACTGATCACCGATGGTCTCCTCTTGTCAATATGAGGGCTGAGCTTAATGGTTATTTGCTGTGTTTTTGGTCAGTTCATTATGTCTGACTGATCTGAGGTGGGAAATGGGTGCAGCGAGAGCATCAGCTCTGACAGGGAACACAGCAGGCTCTGGGAAATGGGGCATTAATCAGGTCGGAAGTGTGTGTGTGTGTACCCAATGGAGGGACGCTGGAGCACCCAATCTAATGAGTGGACAGAGGCACAGTGCTCTCCTGTGGGACCTGACCAACCCTCTGGTCTGATGACTCAGGTTCTCACCTGAGGGCATCCAGTCCTTTTACACTTCTTTTGTCCATTTCCTGAAGAAGTGAAGCACAGTATGTGCCAGGGACTCAAAGTGCAAGACAAAGCTAAACGGCCTTAATGGACTTTTATCTCTGTGTCCCTGTGAGGAGTGCAGTTTTTGCTTGCTGCTCGCTTCCTCTCATCTGTACTCCACTTCTCACCTATCCACAGCTGCTGGAGTGAAAGGACGACTCAGCCAATCGATCAGAGTCCTGTAGCTCTAAAGGTGAGAGAGAGCTGGGCCACAGCAGCGCTCTCACACTTTCCAATTCAGTAGGCTCTGTGTTTTCACAAGAACACCTGTCCTTCCACTCAGGGGGGTGGCTTTTAAAGCCAGATCAGAGCAAAAAATATTGGATTCATATAGAGAATTAACACCACAAATGCTCCACTAAAGTTTTGACTCATTTATGTCTCTTAAAGAAAGTTTTGCCCTCTATTTGTGCCCATTAAGAAACCAAACCCAAGTTTGAGTCCCACCAGGGGAAACTAGCTGAGTGTAGGTTCTGTGTTTACTCTCTCCAGCTCACAGGCTTGGCCCTTGAGGGCATCCCAGTCCCTTATGAGCTCTGCAGTAACTAACTGACTAATTATTGCTTTGATGTAAACCAATTTTAGGGGGCCCCCTGGATCCTAAGGGTGGGCTAAAGTGGAGCCGTAAGACCTGTCTGCCCCAGGAGAGCTGGGCTGGGGAGAGCCCGCCACATTTGTATTAGTGGAAAATATTATCTAATAGTGGAGTTGATAATTTTCCAAGTATGATAATGACTTTCCCACGCATCCTCCTGACCAGGCCTGTTCCCTATGCCCTGAAGTGAGAGAGTGGGAGGTAGTGTTTCTCACGGAGCACAGGGACTCTCGGAGAGAAGGCAGGAAGCTTTTCCATTTTTTATTTTTTTCACGCCAACCTAGTGCTTTAGCTGTGACCCCTGGCAAGAAGGCACGAAGATGGCAGCCAGGTGAACCAAGTGGAGGGAAAAAAACAGATGCCCTCCCACACAACCATCCAGCCATGCTGCATAAATGTAGTCAAATTATGAAAACATGTTTTCTAAATACAGGCTCTAACAAGGGCTGTGATCAGCTGATCACTGCCTCTACCACCTCTACCACCTCTACCACCTCTACTCGCTACCTGTCCCTGTCTTTATCCATTGATTGTGTTATCAATGTTTATTCAACTTGTATTCCCTTTTCTTGCATTGTTTTGTTTGGCAGTTCTTGCTTCATTTTGTTCAGTGTCTTGACACCCACGTGAAATGCAGTTAAATATAAACTTGATTTGAGAGAATTGACCCGATTTGCTAAGTAGAAGCACCAATGAAGCTGTCCAGTTATGATGCTGTTTATCATCTTGGTAAACAGTGTAATGTGGGGATGTGAGACCAGAGGAGGAGGCTTTCTTAAGGCGGCTAATTAAGGATAAGGGGGTAAAGTAAGGAGTAGTGTAGGGAGTAGTGTAGGCTATAGTGTGCAGTGTGATGCAGGACTTCACCAGAGCTGCTGCAGACGCTGTGAGTAGAGCAGGCTGAATAATGCGCAGCCACGTCACCCCTGTCGTCATGCACTTCAGTGCTCCGCCACGAGCTGCAGGCGTATGCTGGGCACCATACGCCGTGTGTTTCTCTGTGTGTGTGTGTATATGTGTGCAGTTTGTGTGCAGTGTGTGTGCGCAGTGTGAAGCGCTCACGGCTTGCCATTACAGTTTTAACTCCTCCATGTTCCCAGTACTCCAGAGCACTGAGGGGCCATCAGAGTTGATGTGACATGACAGCACACGAAAACCTGCTACAGTCAGAGGGACTTAAGCAGTAATTGAGTAAATCATGGAATTTGTTAAGTGTCATTAGCCATAATTAAGATGGTAGTAATGATGGAAAACCAAAATGGTGGATACTACTACTTGTATTAGTGATTCTACTACTACCGCAGCTACCAAATGTAATTGATGATATTATTGGTATCAGCGCTCTATCATTTTTTATTAGTAGCACACATAGTGGTGGTGGTCATTTGTCATATGATCATTATTGTTTCTTAATCATAATTTCCTCATGGATTTACTATAGATTGTAGATTTCTTCTTATTAATGCATGGATGCTGGATTTATTCATCAGTCTTTATTAATAACCCCAGCCCTGGGATTTCCCCCAGTTTGGAGACAGGCCTCAGTGGAGCTGCTGCAGTCAAGTCTAGTTACTCACTTCCTCACAATGTGACTGACATGTTTTACTAAAGGATGGTGATACAATGGGCATTGTCACAAACGGTACTCAATTTGTTATGAGCACAGAGGAGGCTTCTGACTCCTGTTCTTAATTCACAGCGACATCTCACTGTCACACCGCAAATCCCCAAATCACACTCTGGCCATGGCGGACCTGCTGGCTAAGCATATCCACTGAAATAGTCATAAGCAGTCGTCTATAAATTCCCCAAAAGCCTTTATTGGAGGTGAAATTAGATCATTAAGGTCAGTGGGAGCTCGCATGGATGTAAACCACACAGTGATGGAAGGTTTAGTCTGTTGACTGACTGCCACCATAACTCTGCTTTGTGCCTCTATGTTCTCTATGCTTTACAGCTTGGGCTCAAATAATAGGCCGTTTGTTTTCCAGAGTACACCTCTATATAATCGGGGACCTTCCAGTGGCTCCTATGGGGAAAAATGTGCTGAACCTCATTAAACGCTGTTCATCTACCATCATCTCTCAGTCTATGTACTGTATAGCCATGCCTTTTCTGTGGTATTTTGCCACTCCGTATACCCATCAGTTTATTAATAGGGTAATAAATCAAGTGGTGATGACGTATTGTGATGCATCAGGTATAGATTGTCTATAAGTGAACAATTACATATTTTTGACATAACATACAGTCATAACATTGCGTCCCATTTCTAAGCTTCCCATTTCAGCATTGACACTTGGCTGTAGTGTCCCTGAGCAGGTTAGTGATTCGACTCACACTGGGACAAGTTCCTGCACTGGATCTGCAGATGAATGCTTCTCCATGTACTCTGGGAACCAACAACATACTAACAACATGGGAAAAAACGTGGAAAAACAGGGTGATACATGAGTTACTCCACATGCTAAATAAATGGCAAGGTTGATTTCATAGATCACCTCTTTTTGCTTGATCCGCTGAGCTTATTATGGTGGGGTTCTTAAGCAGGGGATTTTCAAAGGATTTGTTAAATGGATATCTTGGCCACGTGTGAAATTTGTTCTCAACACCTGGAAGGGTTTAATCACACACAGAAAGTATGGAAATTGGAGGCAAAGTGGCAACCATTTTCTGTCCACGTTTAGGTAAAGTGAGGAAAATGGAATGAGAAATAATTTTCTAGAAGGAAAACATGAGCATATAGTACAGTATTTAATTGATTTCCCTTTTGATTCAAATTACATCAGGGTGACACTATTGTTATGCTGCAGGTATGACATAGATATTACAGAGTGTTAAGGTAGCTACCATAGGTTTGTGACCCAGTGTTGCTGGGATGTGCATTACAGTACATTACCACCCCAGAGAGATTTAGCTTTGGGAGAGACCTCAATAAACTCCTCTCACCATAGGCCTGTTTGAGTTAGATTGTCATAAGGATTAAAGGACACAATCTGATCTCATCCTCTGTGCACACACTCATTTACTTCATCTCCCTCACACAGTGCAGCACAACAATGTTACCAAATCCTGCTTTGCGCCAACCAGCCAGCTATCATCACTCCAGCCAAACCTCGCCCCTCCTGGATTCTGAAAAAAGATTAGAGCCAAAGCCTTGGTTTTTATTTGCCTGTCTGCAGTCTAAATATTTGTCTGGTGTGTCAGAGATGACAAAGGCTTGCGGCGAGGTCCATGTGCAGTTTTTCTTAGTCTCCCCATTGTAAAAACCTCACAGTAGTTTTATAGCCTCATTAACAATACAGTACACAATCAATGCCAGAGGTTTTCATTTCGTTCCTCTGTTTATCTGTTTGCCTAATTATTCCAGGGCGCAGACTGCTTGCTATGCATTTGTTTGGATGCATATCATTTGTACGCCTTTGTCGATAGATGCGATTTGTTTTGAAATATGGTTTTGTTGCAAGGGTTGACGTGAGAGTGGTACCAGTAATGAATGTGTTTGGCAATATACGAAAAAACAAGTGATTGCAAATATTACCATTGGGTACACCTGGACATCTCATCTGCTGTGTCTGGGATGGTTTAAAACTATCAGACCACTGCAAAACTCCTCCAACCCAGAGCATTTCATTTACATTTACTATGGGAGATATACAGCTCTGTTTCAACCCTGTATTCTTGTATATTCACACACACATAAGTGTACTTAGGTCTACAGGAAGACCAATAAACTGACAGATCTGCTTGACCAACCTAAGTGTTTCTTTCAACATGCTCACAGCTACAGGGTATTTTTAGTACTGCTGTCTAAAAATGTCCAACCTTAGGGTGTGCTTAATGTCTTGGGGTTGTGGGTTGTTAGGATCACTTCATCTCCCCATGGTGTCAACCTACTTCACCACTGGGCCACTCATTTTAAAGTCACTTACTACAGTACATGCAGAGGCATCATGCCCATAGGGGGAGCAGGAACACTTGACTCCTCAGATTTGTCCTGTTTAAAATATATATAGATACATCTTTTTTTTATACATTTTGTTGTTGTTGTTGTTTCTCTGTAATACTACTAGCCATCTAGAAATGTTCTGAAGTTGCCTTTAGCTAGCCCAGTTATGTTCCCAATCTTCAAATCTCATAACTAGCTACTAAGAAGCCATTTCAGCCTAGCAATCAAGTTAGAGTAGCTAGTTTGTCTAACTATCTTAGCTGCCATTCCTGCTGGCAAGGTTGGTAGACTTTAGAAAAGCAAGCAATAACTAAATGTACTGAATAAAACTACAGTACATACAAATATAAAGTACATTTCTTTACCCAGATTATAGCATTATAGATACCGAGCAGCATATTCCAGTCAGGAAGATACAGACAGCTCAAGAGGTATGCTTAGATATGCAGAAAAAAAATTATATTTTTTTACATTGAATTAAGCGTAATGATTATGACTCTAGATTGCAGGAAACGTGTTTGAAAAATGCTAAATTCTTCAACCTCTTTGACTCTATGTGTGGCGGACCCAGTACAGTAATATTGAGGACAGGCATCCCATATTGGGAGGACATAAACCCATTTTGTGTTTCGCTGGGAGATCTGGCGCTGTTTTCATGTGCTGGTCTAAATGAATGGCTGATCTGAATCTGCCTGTAACTGATTCCCTTGGAGAGAGAGAGCGAGTCGCTTCTAGTTACAAACTAACCTCCCATTCCTCATTAAGACTTGTTTTCTAAAGGCGGGTTGGTTGTTTAGCAACAAAACCGATGTGTGTGCAACTATGGGGCAATACACAAAGGGTTGGCTTAGATCGTGGACAACATGTAAACTATATTTCATCTCCAATGTTTATTGAAAACATAAATACATTTGCACAATGATTTGTTTGTTAGCTAGCGAATTTTAGACATATTAGCATATAATTGTCATCCCAGCTAGCAATGAGGAATTGGCCCAGAAGCGGCCCTCTTCCGGGGGGCCGGAACTGATTGAATCGGCCCGGAATCGGGTGTCGGACTCGGCCCGGAATCAAAATGAGTGACTGCCCAGAATCGGCCCAAGTACATCGGGCCTTTTCTGACTACCGGAATTCAGCCGACTTTGCCGGCATTTTATCAGAATCCCTCCAGAAGTGGACCGATGCAAATTGAAATAAATGTATACAAAATTACCCAATTTAGTAATTTTAAATATGACTATTATACATTTTATACATACAAATTATACCCATCCATAAAAAAAAACATTTTGTGTCAGAGGGAAATACCATACACCTGGTGACTTTGTCAGCGTGCATGCGCTTTGCCCGCCACAGCGCGATGGGACAAGGACATCCCGGCCAGCCAAACGCTCCCCTAACTCGGGCGACGCTGGGTCAATTGTGCGTCGCCTCATGGGTCTCCCGGTCGCGGCCGGCACGCGTCAGCTCGGGTCTCGAACCAGCATCTGTAGCGAAGCAGTTTGCACTGCGACGCAGTGTCTTAGACCGCTGCGCCACTTGGGAGGCTCCAGCCACAAAGTTTTTAATGCTTATCAATTGCGTTGCACAAAGCATCAAAACACTAAAATACTACACAGGACTCTTAAAGAATTTAATTTAAATGCTAATTGTATTTTTTGATCACAGAAACAATGAGAAAATATGGAAAAATAAATTATGAAATGTTAATTATATAAAGCAGCCCGTGTAGTCATCTGCCAGAGAGTAGCCCAGAGCCCCAAGTAATACATTTGGGACAGATAAATGTCACTGGAATCGGCCCAAGCCCCAAATAATTCATTTGGGCCACTGGAATCGGCCTGAGCTCAATCCCGGCATCCTAGCCATAAGTAATACTGCTGAAGGCAGCACAGACTCGGGCCACATGACTCTCAGCCGAGTGCCCCGACTCTCAGCCGAATCGGCCCAGATCCTCTGTGCTAGCTGGGATCAGTCAAAACACCTCAAAACAAGACATGGTATTAAGAACAAGATGAAACTAGCTTAAACGATCCACCTACGATTCCCCACATGGCAGCTTCTTGTCATTGTTGCTAGCTATCTGGCCATCCAGAATCACAACAACACACAAACTTCTGCCTCATTAAATCATGCGTAACGTTTTCGGGACATCAGCTAACCCGTCTATAGAGGATGATCCAAATATAGCTTTCAAATATTTGTTTTATGTACCGTACTGTTTGCAAGGTTGAAAGGTTTCTCTCCTAAGATTTGGAAGTAGCCAGTTAATGTGCAAGGAGAAGCAAGTCAACATGTCGCATTACCTCAAGGCTCGGTTTGCAACTTTATTATGTTATTCTTCTGAGCATATTTCCCTAATTAACGTCAATCTCCTTGTTGAGTAAACATGTTCAAAAGGGTGCTCTAGTCATAAGAATATGGATGCTCTTAGAGAATATTTTGATCTCTTTTCCCATTTCCATGCTAACACTGTCATAATTGAAGTTTCTTTATGTCCCCCACTATGTGTCTATGACAGGTGTCATCGCATTGTAAACAAATAGGATTTCCTTCTCTCTATGAACATGATCTTCTTAATTCTCCCTCCCTGGTCTGGAAGAGGAGGAGAGATCCCTTAACTAATACCCAGTCAGTCTGCTACTTGCACATGATTGATGAGGTGTCACTAGGCAGACTGTGATTCCCCTGTGCTCTGCTTGATGGCAACATAGCCAGAATGTAACAGCCAGTAAAGCCCTGCTCTGTTCATATTTCTTCTCTCCACCTCAGTACTAATTAATTATTTTTTATTTCCTGCAGGATATAGACCCACGCCTCGACTGGGGTTGATTTATCTGTGGAAGACCTGCTGCAAATGGCTGCCCTGCCTGCGTCGCCAGGATGGAAAACAGGACTGTCAATAGGATGCGGCCTGACGAATAGCAGCAAGTGAAGATGTTGCCTCCGCCAGTGTGAAATCAGTGGGGAGTACTTGCCATGCAAAGAGCCTTTGAAAGTTTTGACAGCCGCACGTTTGGGAGGCCTCATACTTTTCCTTTGATTGTACCCCTTTCTGTGGGCGGACCTAAAGTGGATTGTTGCTGCTAGCGCTGCGGTGTGGTGAGCCCTAGTTGGTGTGTGTGTGTGTATCTACTGGTGTGGCAGAGGGAGCATGCCCCTGCAGAGGCCTGGCCGTCTGAGGCTGCACCCTGCCTGGAAGGCCATGCAGCCCCGGCTAGGCGTAGGCCTTGGTTTGGGCCTGGACCTCACCTTCCTGCTATGGATACTGAGCCTAGCGCAGCAGGCCCTGGTCACGGCCTCTCAGAAACTGGACGAGACGGACCCCGTGGTCACCACCGTCTACGGCAAACTGAGGGGCGTCAAGAAGGAGCTCAACAACGAGATCCTGGGACCCGTCATTCAGTTCCAGGGGGTACCTTATGCCGCACCCCCCACGGGCGAGAGGCGCTTTCAGCCCCCGGAGCCGCCCATCTCGTGGCCGGAGGTCCGTAACGCCACGCAGTTCGGCCCGGTCTGCCCTCAGACCATCGTGGAGGGGCGTCTGCCAGACGTCATGCTGCCTGTGTGGTTCACTAACAACCTGGAGATAGTGTCTTCTTACGTACAGGACCAGAGCGAGGACTGCCTTTTCTTAAACATATATGTTCCCACTGAGGATGGTGAGTTAACAGCAGGACCAACAGGAAAAACAGACCTAAACCAACAACCCCTTTTTAAATATTTTCCTGTCTGTTTTGTACTGACAAGAGTGAGAAAAGCATGACCTCTGCATGTTTACGTGCATGACACTGCTTTTATGTGTGTGAGTATGTATGTGTGTGTGCGCCTCTATGTGTGTGTGTGTGTGTGTGTGTGTGTGTGTGTGTGTGTGTGTGTGTGTGTGTGTGTGTGTTGTGTGTGTGTGTGTGTGTGTGTGTGTGTGTGTGTGTGTGTGTGTGTGTGTGTGTGTGTGTGTGTGTGTGTTGTGTGTGTGTGTGTTGTGTGTGTGAGTGTGCGGCAGTTCATCAGTCTCCTGATCCCTTCCTCACGCACATCCTCCTGTTTACCTCAGCACGTCCATTCAGGTGAGACTGGTTCCTCCTTTCCCCTCCTCCTCCTGCTTCTCCTCCTCACTCCTCACTCCTGACTGATAGCGGGTCATCATCTGTCCATTGTGTGTAGACACAATGAATAGGGCTCATCAAGGAGGAAGCTCATGTAAATAATGATTATTGATTGATTTACTGACTGATTGATTAATGAACTAAGCCAATAAGAGCAACCCACTGGGCACATACGTCAATTCAACGCCTATTCCACATTGGTTCAACGTAATTTCATTGAAATGACGTGGAACCAACGTTGATTCAACCGGTGTGTGCCCGGTGGGAACTCTCTTTGCTACCACATTCTCTCCTTCCTCAGCAGTCAGATAGTGGTGTTGCATGCTCCAACTGTCCTTAATGGAGCTCCATGTTATTTTTTAGTCTTCTATTCATTTTACAGTAAAAAGAATATCCAAGGAATGTGCCAGGAAACCGGGCAAGAAAATATGTAGACAAGGAGGTATGTATGCACTGGAATAAATAACAGAGAAAACAGAGAAGGGAGGGCCGGTGGCATGGGGCCCCAGAGAGAGGCGTCTCCCCTCCCCAGTCAGCAATCCACCGAGAGGTGAGGAGAGGAAGTGGGGCCCTCTGATTGGCTGCCAGGTCCCAGGTCAGAGAGTATCCTGTAATTGATGACGTGTGTGAGGAGTTAACTGTGGTGAGACGTCGGCCACTCTTAAATTAGATGGGCGCACGGTGAACTTGCAGAGTCTAATCTCAATTAAAAGGGATGGTATCGCTGTTCCATTGGCTTGCTCTGGCTTTATCGATCATGGCTTCATCAAGATAATGTCCTCTAGGCTCCTTCCCTCCCCACTCCTCCCTCTTTCTTTCTCTCTCCTTCCTTCTCGCCCTCTCTTCTGCTGGCTGGCAGAGTGGCAGTGCATTGTGCCTCTCAGGGCCGGTGACAGCGCCCTTGATAAGGCGTGTGGTGTTAATGCAGCCACTCTGGCAGGCAGGAGGCTGGGGGGGGCGCTCATTAAACATCCTCTCTCTGCGCCCTCTCTCCTCTCTGCTGAGCTACACACACAAGGCAGGGCAACCCCTCTCCAACCCTCCTCCCCTCCGTAGATTTGGGTTCTGGCATATCAGGCTCCGACACTGTTATAGCATTGCCAACATATTCCCACATCATCTCAGATATTCCATCCCACTAGCAGTCCTCCAAGTCCCTTAAACATATATACCCAGAGGTAGTCACACATATAGTATTTTGTAGACATATACAGTAGCTCCAATGTACAGTTGAAGTCAGAAGTGTACATATACCTTAGCCAAATACATTTAAACTCAGTTTTTCACAATTCCTGATATTTAATCCTAGTAAAAATTCCGTCTTAGGTCAGTTAGGATCACCACTTTATTTTAAGAAATGTGGAAAATTCAGAATAATAGTAGAAAGAAATTATTTTTCAGCTTTTATTTCTTTAATCACATTCCAGTGGGGTCAGACGTTCTACTACACTCAATAGTATTGGTAGCATTGCCTTTAAATTGTTTTAACTTGAGTCAACTTTTCGGCTAGCCTTCCACAAGCTCCCACAATAAGTTGGTGAATTTGGCCCATGTCCTCCTGAACAGAAGCTTGGTTAACTGAATCAGTTTGGTAAGCCTCTTGCTTCGCACACACAGCTTTTTCAGCTTCTGCCCACAAATTTTCTATAGGATTGAGGTCCAGCGAGCTTTGTTGAATGGCCCACTCCAGATAACTTGACTTTGTTGTCCTTAAGCCATTTTCTGCCGGACAACTTGGAAGTATGCTTGGGTCACTTGTCCACATTTTGGAAGACCCCAATTTGAAGACCCGAAGCTTTAACTTCCGAACTGATGTCTTGAGATGTTTGCTGTCAATATGATCCATACTACAATTTCCCCTCGTAATACCATCTATTTTTGTTAGTGCACCAGTCCCTTCCTGCAGAAAGGCATCCCCAACAACGATGATTGCTGCCACCCCCGTGCTTCCGGTGGGATGGTGTTCTTTGGGCTTGCAAAGCGTCCCGCCCTTCTTTCCTCCAAAACATAACGATGTCATATGGCCAAGATCAGTTTTCTATGTTTTGTTCCTCAAGCACAGAGGACATTTCTCCAAAACAGTACGCATCTTCTATCCCCATGTGCACGTTTGCAAAACTGTAGTCTGGCTTTTTTATGCCGGCGTTTTGAGCGAGTGCCTTCTTCCTCAGAGCGGCCTTTCAGGTTATGGTCGACTATAGGACTTGTATTTACTGTGAGATAATACAATTTGTACCTGTTTCCCTCCAGCATCGCCCACACAGAGTTCTTTGCTGTGTTCCGTGGATGTAATTTGCACCTTTTCACACCCAAAGACGTTCATGCTCTAGGAAACAGAACGCACATTCTCCTTCCTGAGCGTATGATGGCTGCATGGTCCCATGGTGTTTTATACTTGCGTACTCATTGTTTGTACAGATGAACGTGGTACCTTCAGGCATTTGGAAATTGCTCCCAAGGAGATGAACCAGACTTGTGGAGGTCTCTACAATTTTTTTGTCTGAGGTCTTGGCTGATTTTCTTTTGATTTACACATGATGTCAAGCAAAGAGGCACTGAGTTTGAAGGTAGGCCTTGAAATACATCCACAGGTACACCTCCAATTGACTCAAATTATGTCAATTACCCTATCAAAAGCTTCTAAAGCCATGACATCATTTTCTGGAATTTTCCAAGTTGTATAAAGACACAGTCAACTTAGTGTATGTAAACTTCTGACCCACTGGAAATTGTGATACAGTGAATTATAAGTGAAATAATCTGTCTGTAAAACAATTTGTTGGAAAAAATGACTTGTGTTCCAGCACAAAGTAGAGTGTCCTAACCGACTTGCCAAAATTATAGTTTGTTAACAAGAAATTGTGGAGTGGTTGAAAAACTAGTTTTAATGACTCCAACCTAAGTGTATGTAAACTTCAGACTTCAACTGTATATACCCAATATACCTTTACTAACTAATCATATCATAACTTGTCCTCTCTCCCTGTCCTCTTTGCTTAGTCATTTTGACCTCCTTTCCTGCCAGTCAGAGCCACCATGTTGACCCCCCCCCCCCCCCCCACTTAACATGGAAAATTAGAGTATGACAGATGTCACATGACTCTGCACACCCGCCAGAGTGCAAGCAATGAAGTGGCTGATTCACACCTTAATGTCTCTCTTAAATGTTCACTTGATGATGACAAACTGCAACAAATAGTTTACTGTGTTTTGCTACATTGTCTATTTCCATGTGTTCTTATTGCCTAAAGAAATGACACAGCTTCCTCTAAGTTAGGGCTAGAATTTATTGATTGCAGTGCTACATGGGTAAAGCAGTGTTGATGAGATGGAATGATGTTTTTAGTCACCACAAGCTGCAACAACACTGATAGTCTGATTCATTTTTTGCACTGATCCACACAGCATTTTGCCACTGCAATTATCTACTCACTCTATATCTCGGGTCACTGTGGAAGCACACACAATTCAGGCAATGAGTAGAGCTCAGGACATCAGTAATGCAGTAAAGATTCATGTTTTGTGCCTCTCTTTATATGTTTGTTAGTAGGCTATTTTTCATCATTCCAGACCACATTGATAATAGGATTTCAAATTTACAGATCAGAATGTCTCAGTCACCTTGATTGTTTCAGGGGAGAGCTAACTCATCCTCTATATCCTCTGTAATACTGCAGAGCTTTTCAGTTATGGTTTGTATTCATTCAATGTTTTGTTCCTCTTTGGGCATATGTAAAAGAGAGGCATATTTGAAGTTGAGTGTTTGTGTGTAATTCATGTTGAACTGTGATAGTGTGGTCCTTCTATTCTACATCGGGGTTCCCAACACTTTTCACTCGGGCCGCCTTCCAGCTTTTAGGAACACCCCCCCCCCCCCCCTGCGCGCGCATTCACCACGTCTATTTCTATGGGCACAAGCACTGTCCATGACACAAACTGTTCAACACCCCTCTTGTTGGCGGAGAGAATTTTGCAGGTTTAAAGCTTATTTCTTGCAATTCTACACATTTTGTCATGGGGTGCAAATAAAATGTTGCATTTTTAAAGCACATTTTCTTGCAATTCTATACATTTTGGCCATGTCTAATGTGTAATCATGTGATATTTGAGTGACTAAAAAACAAAACAAAATCTATAGGTAAAAAAACTAAATCAATGTTTTTTGCTAACATGGGCTAGTTGATCTGGACATTTCTGACAAGTTATAAATAGCTCTCTAAGGTATACAATGACTAACATGACAAGAGGAACTCATGATGCACTACACAATGTGCGTTCTACTATTACAACTTTCAAGAGTAAGTTTAAAGCCGGACTGAGTTCCATGCATTTTTTAAAATACCCCCCATCTAGTAAGATATTAGTTAGTTTGTTCTCCAAATTTGCATCCACATTGAGGGTACGACAGAGCTGATTTAGAATAGATC
The DNA here is from genome assembly GCF_002910315.2 of Salvelinus sp. IW2-2015. Taxonomy (NCBI): domain Eukaryota; kingdom Metazoa; phylum Chordata; class Actinopteri; order Salmoniformes; family Salmonidae; genus Salvelinus; species Salvelinus sp. IW2-2015. The sequence goes on from NC_036856.1 coordinate 21,340,920, forward strand.
TGTGTGGTTGGGGAAAGTCGGTGAAGCTTAAATAAAGCTCTTTAATCAATTTGGGGATGGTTTCTATGAGCTGCTGTTCAGTTGTTACAGTAGTTCTGCAGTACTCCAAATAACTGGAACTCAGTGTAGTTAGTGTTATGATGAAGGCTGTTTCACACATAGAGTAATATATAGTTGCCCTTAGCACCCCCACCCCCCCCTTTCCATTTATGAGGTCTCGTCCCAGTTTTGTAATGGTTGAAGGGGGCTCCTGGGGGAGGTGCAGGTCCTCAGGAATAGATTTTTACAGCTCCAATAAGTTTCCAGCCTTCTCCCCACTGTCTCCCCGGAGAGAAGCTGTCTGTAAAACCTGGGCTAAAGTTTTAGTTTTAATGGTGTGCTGTAGCTTTCTTTATGTGGGCTGAAGCACTGTGGGTGGGTGGGTGAATGTGTATATGGTTGTATGTTCCATGTGTTTCACTCTTTCTCTGTAAGATAGATCAAAAGAGGCAAACCTGTGTGTTTGTGTTTGTGCAGGCAAACGTGGGTGTGCATTTGTAGACTTTTCTGTACACATACAAACTGCCTTGTTCTCTATCAGGAAATCAGAGATGAATTGTTCCAGTGGTGACTGTGAACATCACCTGTAGTTTGTGCTAAGTGTATTCAATTTGAGCAGAAGTTTACAATGGTGGGCTCAGCATTTATAAAAAATCAGGCTGTGAGTGAAGTCATTAGAGCTTGGTAGAGTTGGGAAAGGCCCTATATGTTATGCATGGTGGATTGGATTCTCTCTGCGGATTGTGCTTGCACATACAGAGGGTTTTAACTGCTGTGGTGTGTAGTAAGTATGTGTGAGTCGTGGGACTGCTCTGTAGACTTAACGAGGTGCTTCCAGACTTTGTGGGAAATCTGTTAATTTTCAATTGATCGATGTTGATTCCACTACTGAGAGCCACACTTCAAGTGTATTTTCAATCTGAAAAAGTAATACCTCACCTGGTTTTGATAGCTCCGTGCTCTCACCGTGAGTTTCCATCAACTGAGGTATGAAAATGTTGATTGGAAAAGTCTCCCCTGATCTTTTATGCTGTAGCAGGAAGAATGGTGGCTGAACATTTACTATTGTTGTCATACTGAGAGGTTTCTGTGAAGGTACAAATGGTATTCCAAGGTTCCAGTGTTGATAGCTTCAGTTAAATATTAATGACGACTGTATTATGATAAATAAATGAGTATCTTAATTTTTGAATCTTTAATAAAGGGCATTAAACTGAAGTTAACAGTCCAGGCATGGCACTTATTATAGAGCTCCTCTAGTAGTAGGGAACAATGGAAAACAACAGACCTAATATTGCTTTCTGTGCTGTTCATTTCTAAGAAATGGTCTTTTGATGCAGTGTGAAATGCATTGCAAGCTCTCATGCATATTTAAAATATACTGTTGAATCAACATAGATATTGCTGCCGAGAAGTAACAGCTTTTTTACCATAGTTTCAATTTCATATTCACAGACATTCTTTATGGGCCTTTCCAAAATGTGCTTATACTATGTAATGCATGAGGCTGCAATGATGGAGAACATTCAACAATGATAATGCAATGAGTAGAGAAGGAAATGTTCCCACATTTAGAGTTTGTTTTCTTTCTAACAATCAGTGTCAATACCATGTACTATAGCCCTAGTGTTGATGCACAGACGTACACGCACTGTACAGTATGCACATCTTTGCACTTTTACACATGCTAACATATGTTCATCGCAGTAGGGTTTGATTCTCTCACTTCATTTTTTGTGATCTCATGGCCTATTCATCGGAATTCAGAGCAGGGTTGAATAGAGGCTCTTTAAGAAAACACAGGCCCGGATGTGCAATGCTGCAGTGAAGGAGAGAGAGAGAAAGAGAAAGCGAGGGATAGAAAGAGGGAGAGAACGAGAGAGAGAGAGCGCCAGTGGGTGATATAATGTTTGGACCGACTTGGTCGGTGGCAGCTGTGATAAATTCTGAAACGCCAATTCACTGCGGCCCATTTTAAAGGGCCAGGCCACACTTTAGTGCAGAGTTGCTGTGTGCCTCATTTGAACTACAGTGGGAAGCTGTTAAACATCATCTTCCTTGACATACAATCCACTAATTGCCCAAGGACATGTTTGCTATGTGTCAGAAGACTGTGAGGTATAACTCAAACAGAATGGTAATGCCAATGGCAACCTGTAATGAAATGTGATGGTACAGGAACCTTGATTTCAGGATGATGCAGTATTGGAAAGTGGCTTGTTTGTTGGTTCTGTGATGAGTAAAACCCCATAGGTTTTATGTAGGCCTTACATCATGGATACCTGGGACCGTATACTCAGGATACCTTGTACTATACCTGACAGAGGAGATGTGTTTTTTTCTATTTGAACTATAGTCCAAAAGTGTCAATATATCGTACATTAACCAAATGCCATTGATAGTTGTACATCAGTTTGAACGTATTTAATACTTGTCAGGGTGGGCATTTAAATAACAAGTCCACATCATCAGGCTCATTTTTGGCTACCAACTGCACACCCATTCTTGTGATCAGGGAGTATGAAATTTGGTTTTAGCCGACTGCCAAGTCACTTTAATTATGGTTTATGCTAAATTAGGGAGTGTCGGATGAAACAGATTCCGTGCCGCACTTGGCCCTGTTCCCGGTTGAGCACAGTGCATTTTCTCAGTAAGTGACAACTATTGAACCTGAAGAAGAGGGGGTAAGAGAGAGAGAACGAGAGCGGGTTGGAGTGACAAGCTGTTGCAGATGGCCACCGTGCAGGGGAATCTAAGTAAATGCAGGTTTCACCTTGACTTGATAATGGGAACAAAGCACCTGACCCAGAGTGTGTTAATCACTGGGTTTAAGTTCACCTCCCAGCTGCTACCTCTTCTACAGTCTGTCTGTTTACTGTAGAAAGGTCATTGGCACATTTTCATTCCCATGTAGAAACTCATTTTTAATACTTATGGTTCCCGTAACAAATATGTTTAAATGACAGAGGTTAGTCTTGGAATAAGAAGTAATAAACTGTAATTTTCACATACAGTAGTCCATAAATCACTTAGCCAGGAGCCACGTTCTACTGAGGTGCTCCATATCAGAGGGTGTCATTAATAAATGTTTAACCCCAGCAGTTGTCGAGGCGGCTTTCAGATGCATAATAAAGATAAATCCATGAGGATTTGAAATCATTAAGTACCTTCACCCTGTGTTCACTTGTTTTAATGTTTAATTTCAAACCAAAATCAGGAGTGGTCGAGAATGGTACATGTGGGACTTGAATACTTCGGGGACCAAGCCACAAATTACCCAGGTCTCCCATGCTCCCACTTTCCACCAAACATTTCATTATTGGCCTGGAGTTAAAGCCAGTAATTAGTTTCACCAATCCACGGAAGTGTGACTAATTGGAATTTAAGGCTTCTGTCGGTCAAAGGGACAGCAGATAACTTGCTCCCCTGCCCGGCAATCTCTTACACACTCATATACAGTACACACACACACACCAATACACCCTGAAGTGTCCAGATACAGTCCACCACAGCAAAATCAATGGTCCTCTTTATCTGCTGTCACTGCCAAGGCTGCAATAGACACCTCAGTGCCTCTAATTAGACGAGAGCTGTCAATAACTCATCACTCCTGTCATTAAGCATATTGGCAACCAGGAAATGTGCCGCAGTCAGGTTTTTTTCACTGGTTCAGCGGCTCGCCACATCGTCCGTCTCCCATCTGTGACAGTGCACATTGTCGTTATAGCGGGGGTCATTTAATCACAGAGTTCATAATGTGTGCACGCAGTTAAAAAAGTAACATGTATTCTGGTGGGTGGCCTCTCCACTCATCTTGCAACCAGGCGACGCTCTGGTCTGACAGGTAAAGGCAAAGGTGATGATTAATGGAGGGGTGGAGGAGTACATTAAGTGACGATCAGAAAACAGGCAGACTGGGAGAAATCAGCCTTGAGGTCCGGCCGCGCCGAGCAGGTTCCACAAGCAGTTGAAACTATGAGGAGTTCACCTTGAATATTAATGGCTGGGCAGAGCCATCAATCCCTGTGGCAGCCAGGCAGAGGGAGAGAGGGAGAGAGGTAGGTAGGGGAGCTTCAGTATCAGACCGCTGTGGTTATTCTGTGTCAACTGTGCAGCCTGCTTACAGCAGAATTGTATGTGGACATGATAGACAAGTCAAACCAAAATATTTTCAATCCAACTGCAACTACATTCTAAGAAAAAAGGGTGCTATCTAGAACCTAAAAGGGTTCTTCGGCTGTCCCCATAGGAGAACCTTTGAAGAACCCTTTTTGGTTCCAGGTAGAACCCTATTCGGTTCCATGTAGAACCCTTTCCCCAGAGGGTTCTACATGGAACCCAAAAGAGTTCTGCCTGGAACCAAAAATGGTTCTACCTGTAACCAAAAAGGGTTATCCTATGGGGACAGCCGAAGAAACCGTTTGGAACCCTTTTTTCTAAGTGTGTAGACAAGAAATATCAAGATGTCCTATAAGTCAACTAAAGTAAATCCTGGACAGACAATTTGTATCTATTTCTTTTCATTAGAGAGATATTCAATGAGGATACTGTACAGGTCAAATCCCTTTCTTACTCAGTTTTAAAATTGAAGAACAGGAATGGTGGCATAATCCTACATTAGATATACCTTTCTGCCTTCCAGTGTCAATAAAGGATCCAAAAAGATTCACCTATGATGAAAGCAGGCATTTGAAGTCACCAGAGAGAGTTAGATTGGGGCTGCTGGACCCACTGGCTAAGAAACAGTATCTCCATTAATATTCATTCAACAAGTAGACATTCTTATGAAAAAGGGGCAGAGGGGGAAAAAAACTAAATGTATATTGTTTTACAGTGTGGTAACTCAAAAATAACCAATAATTAGTACACTACAGTGCATGAAACCAAAACAACCTCAGATCTATTCAGCCAAAACAATCACACAGAATCTTATTCGTATATGTGTAATTCCGACAGTCTGCAGAGTGGAGACTTGTTTGAGCTGAGTATACTCCCCTGAGGTGTTAAAGGATGTCAGTGCAGAGTTAAAAGCAGACATCAGAGTCCGGCTGCGCCAATCACATGCCTCACTTTGAGTCAGTAGTCGACTCTATATAGATGGTGCACCATTTCAAGTCTGAGTCACACTCCTTTTTGTGTGTGACTAACTTTGGATCATCCCACTCAAACCGCACCCCGAGCTAGGATGTGATGCTTTGTTGTCTATTTTATGTTTGTGGGTGTTCGCCAGAGCTGAGTGTATCAGTGTCTCTGTGTAAGAGATCTAAGCCCAAAGAATAATTCCATAAAGCAGAATTTCATGTTGAGTCAGAGGGTAGCATCATAAAAAAACAGTGCATTGGGAATGCGTTCCAGCCTCCTTTTGTGCTGTCACTTTGTGACAAGAAGGGCTCTATTCAATCCGTAGCGCTGAAGATCCGCTTCATAGTGCGATTGACAATTAAAGGCAATGTCTCAAGCGGCAATTACCTTTATATTTTATCTTCCGCGTTCCGGGTTGAATCCAGACGGAAGAATATGACAGTATATAGCATCATCTACTGTAGTTACATTATTGTCATATGATTTATGAATTTTTCTGTTGACCCCGTCAGTGTTAGTAAATCATACATTTGTATGCTCTTGCATGTGGTATACAGATGTAAGATCTTAATTTGACCACTCTTTTGTTGCTGAGAATGTTCCTGCATTGCAGGAAATGCAGATGAGCTTTGTGATTTACATACATTTACTGAAAACCCACAGTAACAGGGTTATATTAACAGTACTGCATTTTTCATGTAGCCTATTTTGGCCAGTTAATAATAGCCTAACCACGGATCAAGCAAAATTATGGACTACACGTTCAAATCCTGTTGCTGCAGGATTATTTTGCTGTGAAATTAAAGTCAAATTAAGATCCAACACCTACATCTGTACTATTATGCCACTTTTTGACACCCTCTAGCTACAGTAATTTTAGCATAACCTTTAAAACAGCAGGATCTTCTCTATGAATTATGCTTGAATAATCTGTCTGACTGTTGCAGGCAGCACAGGACCCAGGAACTGCATTCATGCCATCAGAGTTCATTTTGTGGGATCACTAAATTCAGTTCTGCTCAGGGTCACAGTGAAGAATTCCAATAGTATTGGACAGGCAATGGTCAGGGTCACGTTTGCCATCTCCCTCCAGCGCCACTCCATAAAGAGCTTAATCGGAAGCCTTAGCACTTAGACCAAAGGTCAACACAGACCAGAACCACAGAGAAAAACTGCAACAACATTCAGACTCTAGAAACATTACATTCCTGTAGGGCCAAATCATGTTTGTTGGAGATTGTAACAAATGCAAAGAGCATATTTTCTGTGTTTATTTCAGGAGGATTTATGACTTGGTGATATAAAACGGCACGCTATACTCAAATAGCTAGCAGCGATTTAGCCACTAAAGCTGTCAGGACTCCAACTGTTGGTCCTTATTAACCAGTGTAGTGGCATTTAGGAAGCCACATGACAAGCTTGGCTAATTCTCTACCTCCTTCCTCGTAAAAGAAGAAGAGAATAAAACTCAGGCTGAAAATCAGGTTAGCCCAGTCCACAGATTTGAAATATCAAGATTGTTAATCACACTGGTCTTTTGCTGGTCCCTGACGTTTGAATAATCGCAGGAAGACAGCCTGGCTTTGGCTTTTAATGTGCTTGATGGTAGTCCACTGTGACTTGGCCCTCTTTGTTCTGCTGTTTAAATGTTCTATCTAGCTGCTGACACAGAGGCCTGTGTTTAATTGTATTCAGGGCTCTTTGTTTGGGATTTTGGAGCGCCATTATGCCAGGAAGTCGGGTTAATTGGTGTTTCTGCTGATAGGAAGGACCTTTAAACAGCTCAAACTGAGTTTGACATCTCTGACCAGATATTGCTCAATGCCTCTCAAGCCACTGCTATAGCAGATCAGTAACAGGATGCTAGTTTCACTGAGGCAGCGTGGAGCAACAGTTCCCACTGTACTGTATAACACAGGATATCGGAACAGCGACTTGTTATCATTTGCTCTCGTGACACCTGTCTCAGTGCACTCAACTCCTGATGTCTCAATAATGGGAAAGAAGGAAACCTTAACTACTCACAAATTGTGTTTGCCAAATGTTCCCATATATCAAAGGAGATTTGCACCTGGCTGATACCTTGCTTTTTATTTCCAAAGGCATTTCAAAGTTTGTCAGGAAGATAAAAAGCTCCAAAGAAATAGGGTGAAATGCTGTTTCTCTTCAAAACATTGTATTTCTGGCATTCCTCTTAAGCCCTCAGAATTTATGGTCGCCTGCAGTTCTTAGGCGATGAAGCTGAGGCTCACCACATCCCAGTGCCCCTCCCATCTTGCTCTCTGATATCTGCCACTGTCATCTTCCTTCAGCCAGTCATCGATATGCCTTGTTCTCAGTCACAGCAAACAGGCAGCGCAAATCAAATCAAATTAATTCAAAAAAATTGTCACATGCGTCAAAAACAACAAGTGTAGACTTTACCGTGAAATGCTTACTTACAAGCCCTTAACCCAACAGTGCAGTCCAAGAATATTTACCAAGTAGACTAAAATAAAAAGTAATAATAAAAAGTAACACAATAAGAATAACAATAACGAGGCTATATACAGGGGGCACCGGTACTGAGTCAGGTGTGGGGTGCAGGTTAGTTGAGGTAATTTGTACATGTAGGTGGGTGAAGTGACTATGCATAATTAATAAACAACGAGTAGCAGCAGTGTAGAAAAAGGGAGAGAGGCAATGTAAATTGTCCGGTGCGATTTTATTAATTGTTCAGCAGTCTTATGGCTTGGGGTTGAAGCTGTTGAGGAGCCTTTTGGTCCTAGACTTGGCGCTCCGGTACCGCTTGCCATGCGGTAGCAGAGAAAAATTTCTACAAAACTCTACCACTTGGGTGCTGGAGTCTCTGACATTATTGGCTTTCTCTGACACCACCTATTATATAGGTCCTGGATGACAGGAAGCTTGGCCCCAGTGATGTACTGGCTGTACGCATACCTCTGTACGCCTTACGGTCGGAGGCCGAGCATTGCATACCAGGCGGTAATGCAACTGGTCAGGATGCTCTCAATGGTGCAGCTGTAGAACCTTTTGAGGATCTGGGACCCATACCAAATCTTTTCAGTCTCCTGAGGGGAAAAGTGTTTGTCGCGCCTCTTCACGACTATCTTGGTATGTTTGGACCATGATAGTTCATTGGTGATGGAGACCAAGAACTTGAAACTCTCGACCCGCTCCACTACAGCCCCTCGATGTAATGGGGGCCTGTTCGGCCGCCTTTTCCTGTAGTCCACAATCATCTCCTTGTCTTGCTCACATTGAGGAGAGGTTGATGTCCTGGCACCACACTGCCAGTTCTCTGACTTCCTCCCTATAGGCCGTCTCATCGTTGTCGGTGATCAGACACTTTGTGTCGTCAGCAAACTTAATGATGTGTTGGAGTCGTGTTTGCCACGCAGTCATGGGTGAACAGGGAATACAGGAGGGACTAATTACACACCCCTGAGGGGCCCCAGTGTTAAGGATCAGCGTGGCAGACGCGTTGTTGCCTACTCTAAACCCTGGGGCGGCCCGTCAGGAAGTCTAGGAGGGAGGTGTACTTAGCTTAGTGATGAGCTTTGTGGGCGCTATGGTGTTGAATGCTGAGCTGTAGTCAATGAACAGCATTCTCACATAAGTATTCCTTTGTCCAGGTGAGAAAGGCAGTGTGGAGTGCATTGAGATTGCGTCATCTGTGGATCTGTTGGGCGTATGCGAATTGGAATGGGTCTACGGTGTCCGGAGGATGCACTTCATGGCTACCGATGTGAGTGCCACAGGGCAGTAATCATTTAGGCAGGTTACCTTCGTTCCTTGGCACAGGGACTATGGTGTCTGCTGAAACATGTAGATATTACAGACTCAGTCAGGGAGAAGTTGAAAATGTCAGTGAAGACACTTGACAGTTGGTCCACGCATGCTTTGAGTACATGTCCTGGTAATTCGTCTGGTCCAGCAGCTTTGTGACATGTTGACCTGTTTTAAAGGTTTTGATCACATCGGGCTAACCGAGAGCGTCTATCACCACAGTCATCCAGATACAAGCTGGTGCGTCTCGAATGTGCTGCTATTCAGTGTTAGCCCACTGTGAACCTCCAAAGCACGAGCATAAAAGGCATTTAGCTCGTGCTGTAGGCTCGCGTCACTGGGCAGCTCCGAGGTTTCCCTTTGTAAATCCGTAATAGTTTCAAGGCCTGCAACATCGCAAGCGATCAGAGCCGGTGTAGTAGATTCAATCTTAATCCTGTATTGACGTTTTGCTTGTTTAATGGTTCGTCTGAGGCATATGCGGCAATGTTTACCAAGCGTCCTGATTAGTCTCCCGCTCCTTGAAAGCGCACTCTAACCTTAGCTCGTGCAGATGTGCCTGTTAAATCCATGCTTTCTGGGTTGGATAATGTACTTACAAATCACTGTGTAGTTGGATGACGTCGTTGATTGCCTTATTGATGAAGCCGATGACTGAGGTGGCTGTACTCCTCAATGCCATTGGATGAATCCCGGAAAATATTCCAGTCTGTGCTAGCAAAACAGTCCGTAGTGTAGCATCGCGTCATCTGACCACTTCCGTATTGAGCGAGTCACTGGTACTTCCTGCTTTAGTTTTTGCTTGTAAGCAGAATCAGAGAGGATAAGATATTGGTGCAGATTTGCCAAATGGAGGGCGGGGAGAGCTTTGTATGCATCTACTGTAGTGTGGACCCAGGTAAGAAGTGGTTCTAAGATTCTTTTTCTCTGGTTGCACATGTGACATGCTGGTAAAAATGTGGTAAAACTGATTTAAGTTTGCCTGCATTAAAGTCTCCGGCCACTAGGAGCGCCGCTTTCTGGGTGAGCATTTTCTTCTTTGCTTATGGCTTTATAGAGTTGGTTGAGAACCCTTTTAGTGCCAGCTTCGCTCTGTGGTAAATAGACGGCTACGAATAATATAGATGAGAACTCTCTTGGTAGATAGTGTGGTCTACAGCTTATCATAAGGTACTCTATCTCAGGCGAGCAATACCTCAAGACTTCTTTTATATTAGACATCGCGCACCAGCTGTTTTTGACAAATAGACACACACCCCCACCCCTCATCTTACCAGAGGTAGCGTCTCTGTTCTGCCGGTGCATGTAAAATCCCGCTACCTCTATATTGTCCGTATCGTCGTTCAGACACGTCTTGGTGAAACATAAGATGTTACAGTTGTTGATGTCCCTTTGGTAGGATAATCTTAATCGTTGGTCCTCAATTTTATTTTCCAATGATTGCACGTTAGCAAGAAGAACGAATGGCAATGTGAGTTTACTCGCTCGCCTACAGATTCTCAGAAAGTTGCCCGATCTGCGGCCCCTTTTCCTGCGTCTTTTCTTCACGCCAAAGGCGTGGATCTGTGCCTGCTCCAGTGAAAGCAGGATATCCTTCTCGTCGGACTCGTTAAAGGAAACAGTTTCTTCCAGTCTGAGGTGAGTAATCGCTGTTCTGATATCCAGAAGTTATTTTCGGTCATAAGAGACGGTAGCAGCAACATTATGTACACAATAAGTTACACAAAATGCAAAAAAACTAACAAAATAGCGCAATTGGTTGGGAGAATGTAAAACGTCAGCCATGTTCCTTGGCACCATATTCAAGCGTTTAGAGGAAATATATTTTTGACACAATAAAAGGAGGGCTGAGCATTCACTGTGGTCTCTTTAATTATCCCAGGGGAGAAGAGGAGCTGGTGATTAATGGGAGCAGGGACCTTTTGAAGGACAGACAGACAGGCAGACAGACAGGCTGCCAGCCCAGCAGGAGAGGTGAGGGGAGACAGGCAATGACGTGTCGGATAGAATGTTCCCTCTCTCGCCCCCCTCAGCTCTTTGACATGCCTACTGTTTAGCATAGAAGCGCACCTGCTGTGAGGGTCCCTCTTAACTTCTCTGCGCTACGGATCCCTTTTACGGGATCATTTTCCTAAACAACCGCTGAATTGCAGGGCGCAAAATATTACTAAAAATATTTATAATCATGCAATCGCAAGTGAAATATACCAAAACACAGCTTAGCTTGTTGTTAATCCACCTATCGTGTCAGATTTTGAAAATATGCTTTACAGAGAAAGAAATCCAAGCTTTTGTGAGTGTATCAATCAATGCTAGAACAGCTAGCCCCAAATTAGCATGGTCACGAAAGTCAGAAAAGCAATAAAATGAATCGCTTACCTTTGATAATCTTCAGATGTTTGCACTCACGAGACTCCCAGTTACACAACAAATGTTATTTTTGTTCGATAAATATTACTTTTATAACAAGAAAACGCCATTTGGGTTGCGCGTTATGTTCAGAAAACTACAGCCTCGTTCCGGTGCTGAAAGGCAGAAGAAAATTCCCAAACGTATCAGATTCAAAAATATTACAAAAAATATTTATAATCATGCAATCACAAAGTGAAATATACAAAACACAGCTTAGCTTGTTGTTAATCCACCTATCGTGTCAGTTTTTGAAAATATGCTTTGTAACGAAAGCAATGTAAGCTTTTGTGAGTGCATCAATCAATGCTAGAACAGTTAGCTTATATTAGCTTGGTTAGCTTGGTCACGAAAGTCAGAAAAGCAAATAAATGAATTGCTTACCTTTGATAATCTTCGATGTTTGCACTCACGAGACTCCCAGTTACACAACAAATGTTCTTTTTGTTCGATAAATATTACTTTTATAACAAAAAACGCCATTTGGGTTGCGCGTTATGTTCAGAAAACTACAGCCTCGTTCCGGTGCTGAAAGGCAGAAGAAAATTCCCAAACGTATCAGATTCAAAAATATTACTAAAAATATTTATAATCATGCAATCACAAGTGAAATATACCAAAACACAGCTTAGCTTGTTGTTAATCCACCTATCGTGTCAGATTTTGAAAATATGCTTTGTAACGAAAGCAATGTAAGCTTTTGTGAGTGCATCAATCAATGCTAGAACAGTTAGCCTTATATTAGCTTGGTTAGCTTGGTCACGAAAGTCAGAAAAGCAATAAAATGAATTGCTTACCTTTGATAATCTTCGGATGTTTGCACTCACGAGACTCCCAGTTACACAACAAATGTTCTTTTTGTTCGATAAATATTACTTTTATAACAAAAAAACGCCATTTGGGTTGCGCGTTATGTTCAGAAAACTACAGCCTCGTTCCGTGCTGAAAGGCAGAAGAAAATTCCCAAACGTATCAGATTCAAAAAATATTACTAAAATATTTATAATCATGCAATCACAAGTGAAATATACCAAAACACAGCTTAGCTTGTTGTTAATCCACCTATCGTGTCAGATTTTGAAAATATGCTTTGTAACGAAAGCAATGTAAGCTTTTGTGAGTGCATCAATCAATGCTAGAACAGTTAGCCTTATATTAGCTTGGTTAGCTTGGTCACGAAAGTCAGAAAAGCAATAAAATGAATTGCTTACCTTTGATAATCTTCGGATGTTTGCACTCACGAGACTCCCAGTTACACAACAAATGTTCTTTTTGTTCGATAAATATTACTTTATAACAAAAAAACGCCATTTGGGTTGCGCGTTATGTTCAGAAAACTACAGCCTCGTTCCGGTGCTGAAAGGCAGAAGAAAATTCCCAAACGTATCAGATTCAAAAAATATACTTAAAATATTTATAATCATGCAATCACAAGTGAAATATACCAAAACACAGCTTAGCTTGTGTGTTAATCCACCTATCGTGTCAGATTTTGAAAATATGCTTTGTAACGAAAGCAATGTAAGCTTTTGTGAGTGGTATCAATCAATGCTAGAACAGTTAGCCTTATATTAGCTTGGTTAGCTTGGTCGCGAAAGTCAGAAAAGCAATACATTTAATTGCTTACCTTTGATAATCTTCGGATGTTTGCACTCACGAGACTCCCAGTTACACATAAATGTTCTTTTTGTTCGATAAATATTACTTTTATAACAAAAAAACGCCATTTGGGTTGCGCGTTATGTTCAGAAACCAAAGCCTCGTTCCGTTCGACGAAAATTCCAAAAAGTATCCGTAATGGTCGTAGAAACATGTCAAATGTTTTTTATAATCAATCCTCAGGTTATTTTTAACAAACATAATCGATAATATTTCAACCGGACCGTAACCTATTCAATAAGAGAGAAAAAGAAAATGGAGAGCTCCCCTCTCGCGCGCTGGAACTATTCAGAGGACACCTGACTACTTTTGAAAAATCTTGCTCATTTTTCAAAATAAAAGCCTGAAACTATGTTTAAAGCCTGTTCACAGCCCGAGGAAGCCATTGGAAAAGGAATCTGGTTGATACCCCTTTAAATGGAAGACAGACGGGCCAGGAAACACAGATAAAAAAAAGAAAATCACGTCCGGGTTAGATTGTCTCAGGTTTTTGCCTGCAGAATCAGTTTTGTTATACTGACAGACAATATTTTGACAGTTTTGGAAACTTTGGAATGTTTTCTATCCTAATCTGTAAATTATATGCATATTCTACGATCTGGACCTGAGAAATAGTCCGTTTACCTTGGGAACGTTGTTTAAAAAAAAAGAAAAATCTGACCCCTAGCGTCAAGAGGTTAAAGCAGAGACAGAGCACTAACTGTCCAAGGGTTGGTTCAGGCGTCTAATGGTCAAGTTAAAGGAAAATACCACCCAAAAATTCTCTTTTGGTATTTTAATTAATTAGTTCATTGTTGACATAGTCCCAAAATGCTTTGCTTGTCAGAAATCAAGTTTTCAAGATATGTAACTTTCAAAATACAGAAATCATCCCAGTATGATACAAAACGCGGCATCATATGATGCAAAATGCATCATATGGGGGCAATTTCTGTATTTTGAAAGTTACACATTTTGGACTATGTCAACAATGGACTACCAAAATATAGTTTTGGGGTGGAGTTTTCCTTTAAGCTTTGCACACATCACACCAAATGTGGATCTAGCGTTCCTCTGTCGATCGTTCAGCGAGCTGTGTTTTAGGGACCACCCGCTGTAGACGTCTGACTGACATCGGTCAGCAAATTACGTTCAACAGTGCTAAATACTCTCGGCCAGCAAACGCTATTGGTGTGTCTGAGCCCTTAGAACCTAGCTATAATGATTGATGTGTATAATTGATTGATAAGAAACGCTGTGTCTGTAACATATTATAGATGAATTGTAAATGACAGAAGGGCACCAAGCTTTGCAGTTGTCATCTATACATTCAGTACAGTAGATTATATTGGGACTCCATGAGGCTTAGATTTAGCAGATTAAGTTTTCAGAAATGTATTCTGCATTGATATCCCACAAAACCATACGATGGCAAAGCAGCAGCCTCTAGGGGTAGGCTGAGTCTGCCAGAAAGCCCCTCTGAAAGCCCCTTCTTTCCCCTTCTCCTTCCCTTCCCTCCGCTGGGTCGGAGACACACACAGGAGACCATCAGGGAAAGCACTTCCCTTTTGTTGAGAGAAAACAAGCTTGAAGAAATGTGTGAACTCAGGGGCGGCGTCTGACACATCGGGCCCAGCATCAGGCCCTGCAGCCTGACCTGCCAGATTGGAGCTTCTGGGGAGGGGAAGCGAAACAGCGATTTCCGCCAATGTTTGGTATTTAAGACTTGGGAGGAGAATAAAAAGAGATTGATGTTGTGATGGATTGTCATTGACTTATGACCTTTTCCCCCACATTTCAGTACGGCGAGCCGTTGTCAAATGGCAGAGGGAATTTGCAAAGCTATTACCTTAGTGTCTAAGGTAAATCATATGCCTCTGAGTGGAGATGGCTCCCATAATACCTGCCATTTACTGGCCAAATTATCTATTATATTCCTGCTTCATATTTAGTTTGCTCCAGCCTGGCTCTGAGTCTGAGTCTGAGGGTAGAGAGGGGTGGGAGAATGGGAGCCTCAGCATTATTCACACCATGCAGGCCTGACTTCTATAGTCCTCTTTTTTTCCTATTCAGATATTTCTTTGTGGATGGCTTTTGATACGCTTTGAGAGACAAGTTCAAATGCTTTTTTTTTTACTGCCACAGAGATTTATCAGTTGAGATTTTCACCTTTGGAGATTTCAATTCTGTTTCGAAAATTAAAATCATCCCCAAAAGGGACTTCAAACTGAGGGAGGCTTCATCATATTGTTTTTGATGGCCTGGTGGAAGCAGCAGCAGCGTTTGCAACAGCTGTGGATTCGCAAAAACTGTATTTGTGTGATGAAAGGAGCATAATTGAATTCAAGGATGTAGGAGGCCACGTTATTAAGCCCTACCCTGCCTGTTTGTAAGGAATTAAAATACCTAAAATAAACCAATGGCGGGGATATTAATTGAATCAGAAGTTAGACTTTCTGAGCAGGAATGATCTCTTTCTTATGCTAATCCGACGTCATTAGCATGCCTGTGGTAATCTTTCCCCATGCAGACTGACTCATCTTTCGGTCCATCTGAAAACATGATGCTGTCAGCGAGGGTAAAGCTACAGTACATGGTCTTGTGCTCCATACTAGCTACTGTGTGTTCATAAAAAGAACACAATCAATTAGTTATAATGGACATTGAGAACCTAATGTCAGCTTTAATTATAAACACTGAACCATTTTTAGTAGTACTCATACCATTGTTTATGTTTCGAGTACCAACAAATTATTTATTATGTGTGATATACTGTCTCTTAGTTCATAGTGTTCCATTTGAAACCAGGTTGCATTTTGCTTCATGGGTTTCCAGGTAGTCCAGACTAGGTGCCTGTAATTAAGGGTGTCGTGATGCTCGATCCCAGTCGCTAGGTCCTTGTTGCTAGGTCGAGACACTTTTAATGACTTTGGAATATGAATATATTAAAAAATAATTAGCTGATCTGTGGCGATAATCTCAGTCAAGAGTCAATTAGTAGTTTTTTTTGTTAACGTGACAAAGGTTCCAGAGATAGAGAGGTGACAGTTATTAATTACCTCAGTTTGTCAGGCTCTCTATAGAGAAACCCAGACTCAGAGACCAGGGTAAACTGTCTGACATGCCAGCCATAGCCCCAAACAATGGAGAATTGAAGATATTTGACATACTGTACAGGCTGACTGAACACCCTCTCTCCTCTGGTGCTATTCTATTCTGGGAGCCATTTGTTCCTTTCACTGGGCTTATCTATGCCTCCTCCTGTCCTGCCATTCTTAGTTGGACTGTGCCTAGGTGTGGGTAATGAGGATCCTCAGACCTCATTGCCCTTCATTACCACTCATCCTGATGGGACTGTTTCTCTGTACGGAATGTCACCCTCAATGTGTTATCCATTGACGCATCTGTGGAAAAGAGCCCTTACAATTTTCTATCTCTATGAAGGTTTTAGTGATCAGGTCCTCATAGGCTTTAGAGTAGAACGATTACACCTAGTCACCCATGTACTGTATAGAGTTATTTTAAAGGAATTGCTCTAATTCAAGCTTGATTGTAATTTTTTTGTGGATAAAGGTTCTCCTATATGCAAAAGATGTTGAAAAGACAATAAATACTGTACCAGTCAAAAGTTTGGACACACCTACTCATTCAATGGTTTTTCTGTATTTGTACTATTTTCTACATTGTAGAACTATGAAATTACAAATATAGAATCATGTAGTAAGTAAAAAAGTGTTATAAAAATCAAAATATATTTTATATTTGAGATTCTTCAAAGTAGCTGCCCTTTGCCTTGATGACAGCTTTGCACACTCTTGCCATTTTCTCAATCAGCTTCATGAGGTAATCACCTGGAATGCATTTCAATTAACATGTGTGCCCTGTTCAAAGTTAATTTGTGGAATTTCTTTCCTTCTTAATGCGTCTGAGCCAGTCAGTTGTGTTGTGTACAGAAGATAGCCTTATTTGGTAATAGACCAACTCCATATTATGGCAAGAACAGCTCAAATAAGCTTTAAGATATGAAGGTCAGTCAATGCGGAACATTTCAAGAACTTTGAAAGTTTCTTCAAGTGCAGTCACAAAAACCATCAAGCGCTATGATGAAACTGGCTCTCATGAGGACCGCCACAGGAAAGAAAGACCCAGAGTTACCTCTACTGCAGAGGATAAGTTCATTAGAGTTAACTGCACCTCAGATTGCAGCCCAAATAAATGCTTCACAGAGTTCAAGTAACAGACACATCTCAACATTAACTGTTCAGAGGAGACTGCGTGAATCAGACCTTCATGGTCGAATTGCTGCAAAGAAACCACGACTAAAGAACACCAATAAGAAGAAGAGACTTGCTTGGGCCAAGAAATGAGCAATGGACATTAGACCAGTGGAAATCTCTCTTTTGGTCTTAAGAATCCAAATGTGAGATTTTTGGTTCCAACTGCCGTGACGCAGAGTAGGTGAACGGATGATCTCCGCATGTGTGGTTCCCACCGTGAAACAGGGATGAGGAGGTGTGATGGTGTGGGGATGCTTTGCTGGTGACACTGTTGATGATTTATTTAGAATTCAAGGCACACTTAACCAGCATGGCTCCCACAGCATTCTTCAGCGATACGCCATCCCGTCTGGATTGAGCTTAGTGGGACTATCATTTGTTTTTTAACAGGACAATGACCCAACACACCTCCAGGCTGTGTCAGGGCTATTTGACCAAAATGGAGAGTGCTTCATCAGATGACCTGGCCTCCTGAATCACCCGACCTCAACCCAATTGAGATGGTTTGGGATGAGTTGGACTGCAGAGTGAAGGAAAAGCTGCCAACAAGTGCTCAGCATATGTGGGAACTCCTTCAAGACTGTTGAAGGTGGTTGAGAGAATGTCAAGAGTGTGCAAAGCTGTCATCAAGGCAAAGGGTGTTTACTTTGAAGAATCTAAAACACTTTTCTAAAACACTTTTTTAGTGACTAAATGATTCCATGTGTTATTTTATAGTTTTGATGTCGTCACTATTATTCTACAATGTAGAAAAAAGTACAAATAAAGAAAAACCCTTGAATGAGTACGTGTGTCCAAACTTTTGACTGGTACTGTATATTTTTCCCACATTCCTACTATGATATTGATATTTGCCTTTGTGTCTAAGCCTCTCTACTCATAGCATGTTCACACATTATATGCCCTATAATTATATGCACATTATATGCCCTATATGCCTTTTGTGCTGAATAATACTGTGAAAGTAAAGAAGAATTTGTCCTGTTGTAGCCTCGTTATAAACCATTCTGTTCTCGTGAACATCAGGTTGGTTTGTACGAGGCTAGTCCTGCATTACCCTCACCAACACACATGGACCCAGATGAGGGAGGGGAAATTGGATTTGAGCAGAGAAAGATGGATGCAAAGAACTCCAGATATTTGTTTTGATATAGGTGGTATTTATTTACAGTGCAGGTCATGGAGAAAACTGGATCCCGAGTTACTTTTACAAAAATGAAGGCTACAAAATGGCAAAAATTACTTAAGAAATTTTCAAGAGAAAAGCTGACAAATTAAACTTGGTTAAAAGTTTGGTTTAAGGCAATACTATTTGTTTAAGGCAATACAAGGCATCATTTGCATAAGCATGAATGTTTCTAATAATACTGAACAAAAATATATACGCAACATGTAAAGTGTTGGTCACATGTTTCATGAGCTAAAATGAAATATCCCAGAAACTTTTTCAAAAGCACTGAAATCTTATTTCAAAYTTTTTGGGGGCACAAATTCGTTTAAATCCTTGTGAGCATTTATCCTTTGTCATATCAAGAAGCTGGTTAAACAGCATGATCATTACACAGGTGCAACTTGTGCTGGGGACAATGAAAGGCCACTCTAAAATATGCAGTTTTGTCACACAACACAATGCCACAGTCTCACGTTTTGATGGAGCGTGCAATTGGCATGCTGACTGCAGGAATGTCCAACAGAGCTGTTGCCAGATAATTTCATGTTCATTTCTCTTCCAAAAACTGCCTCCAACATCGTTTTAGAGCATTTGGCAGTACGTCCAACGGCCTCACACCAGCCCAGGACCTCCACATCCGGCTTCTTCGCCTGAGTGATAGTCTGAGACCAGCCACCCGGACAGCTGATGCAATTGAGGAGTATTTCTGTCTGTAATAAAGCCCTTTTGTGGGAAAAAACTCATTCTGATTGGCTGGGCCTGGCTCCCCAGTGGGTGGGCTCCCCAGGACCACCCATGGCTGTGCTCCTGCCCAGTCATGTGAAATCCATAGATTAGGGCCTAATTTATTTATTTCAATTGACTGATTTCCTTATATGAACTTTCACTCGGTAAAATTGTTGCATGTGGCGTTCATATTTTTGTCCAGTAAAAATGTGAACACCACCTAAACGGTAGAAATAAATGTAAAACAATTGGCATGAACCTGTGGCCAAATCCGGGTACTTCGCCCACTCACATTCACATCGGAGCCAGTTCTCTGAGTAGCCTACAAAAAAGGTTGGCGATACCAAACAACAGATATACAATTTAAACATTTGTATAAATGATACAATTACCAGTCTCTGGCATGTGTTATTTTATAATGCAAAGCAAAATGTTTGATGGGACCAGTGTTAGAATAGGTTAGTTAGTAAGCAATGTGTAAAGCGAACAATTAGTCCGTTCATGTGGGGAGAGAAACGGAGAGAAATATCCGATTTGAGGAGTTCACATGCACATTCATCATCACAGGCGCCTACATAGAAAAATTGCATCAGCACATGCTTTATTGCCAGAAGCTGAAGCAACCCCTTGTGCCCTCTGCAATAAATTAGGTGAAAACAATCTGGAGGAGTTGGAGGAAACAAATCTGGCTACCAGAATCAGTGCCAAGCAGAGGGCTAGATAGAAGGTAAGTGAGGTGAGCGCGCTAGTGAGGAGCAGTCCTGGGGTGTATTCATTAGTCGGATTCTCCAGATGGAAATCGTTTTGCAACAAAACTAGAGTTTCTATTGGACAAATTCATGTAGGACCCTCCCCGTTTGGGTTTGTTTGGTTTCGTTTGGTTCCTTAACTAGGCGGTTTACCTTGCAAAATGTTTTGCAACAGACGAAACGGAATTGGTCTAATGAATACACCTCTGCTTTATACTGAAACTGATGACAGCCTCTGATTGGACTGTGTTTACCAAATATTCCAACGTTTATTGGGATCTGTATTTTGATTGGTATATAGAGTGCTTTTTAGAATGCTTTTTGTCTAATTTGTTGGCCTTTACCAGTACTGCAGGGTTTGGGTTTTATTATTTGCTAAGCAGGGTGGATTGCTGGCGAGAGGCTTTATTGGTATTTGCGCAATATTGATTAAGTGACACCATGGAGAGCTCTCCTCTCACCTTCAGTGGCTGTTTTGTTATTGGTTTGATTACTGTAATACCATGGTGACTGATGCACTTTACATTTAGTCATCATCCATATCTGCAGAGAGTACACAAGAGGAGGTGCTTTCAACAGGCCAATTTTTATGTTCTCCTGAACATTTTTATTGTTTGTCTACTGATCATTATCTTGTCATTTTGTATGTTTTGAACAAATGTTTTTGAAATAGCTTTTCTGTTCTCTACCGGATGCTGATAATGGTTAACAACAGCAAAGCGAAAGTTCCCAGAGTAGAACATATCAAACCCAGTACCCAGTCATAATCCCATGCCAGTTCTATGTGGCTTTATAAAAAAAAACTGTGCCCAATCCAGCCCAATCCCCTGTTTTATCACTGTAAATGGATATCCCTGGGCCGTGTGTTCACCCTGCTGTTCTGCACCTGAATCCCACGGAAATAATTCTCCACTCTGTAGTGTTGAGTCTCAGGAGAGCTGGCCATTGTCTAACCTTACTGCTCGTTTAAGTTCAGGGGTTTATTGTCATTAAGGGAAGGGGCAACAAAATCCCTGAAATGTTCTCCCTCTGTGTTCAGCAATGAGTTGCCCTTTGATGCTGGGGGTGTGTGTTATTGATGTTATTAGCGGTGGGTATTGAGCTTTAGAGAATATATGGGGCCCTCTGTTTAAATTTAGAACCGTTTTTTTTAAATCTCACCTGTCTAATTAGCTGCGGTAGAGACTAATTGTTAATGGCACTGCCATTATTGCTCTGGGTTCTTTTTTTTATTCCAAATGGAGCGGGCTGCTTTTGTGAGGCATAATTAGGTTTTATAGTGTTACTCAAACCAGCCCTTTTTGTGGTGGCAGACAGTCCACACGGTTTTATCAGCCACTATTCTAGAGAGCAATTAGTACGACTACAGCATTTGTAGTTCTTCCGTCCCTTTCTGCTTAAACCAATAGATTAGTATTACTGTGTTAGAAGCACTGCTGTGTTTTTGCTCTCAACCTGCTGTTAGACAAGCAATTATCCAGTAGTTTAGCTTGTGGGTGGAGCCTTGCTGATTTCTAGAGAGTCTTGGTTCTGAATAAATAAATTCTTAACCAGATCTATGGACTGAAGTGTGGAATGCCAGGGATTAGGAGATGGGATTCCTCCTCATTTGTAATTTGGCGTTGTTCTCTACTAATTTGACGCTTTCCATGGTTTCTCAATTCCGCTATGTTTTGCCTGCTCATATATTTCACTTTAACTCCAGCCCATTAGATGTAGGCCTATACCCCCCACACACTATGGTGTTGTTTGACCCGTTTCCAAAGTTGAAAAGGATATTTAACAAACCAAACAAAAACAAACTTCTTCTTCATTGTGTCTCTACTTAGACGGTCTCACTCCAAGAAGTGTGTTTTCTCTATAATCCTGGCAAGCGAAGCGACTACTGAGAAAACAGCAATTAGAGGGAGTCATGGAGATGATCCATACTGTCTCCCAGTATGGAAACCAAATGTAGTCTTTCCCATTGCTCCAACAATAGGAGAGTTATTGTACTGTTTATCTCTGTGGGCTGCAAGCTGTTGCATCCCACCAGTTAGCATATACATTGATCCCCAGCTAACCAATTAGTCCAAACACACCATTTCATCTACACACTGAGCTCAGTGCAAATACAAGTGGATTGGGTTAAGTCAAATGACACCAAACGCTTTGTCTTTTCTCCCTTTGTTAAATTCACCTGCTGGATTGTTTGAGTGAAAGTATGAGTCCCCCAGCCCTCTGTGCCCTGGTCCAGGTATCCTCTTTAATGACAGAGTCGTCCTAGCCTGGACATAGAGCTGGAGCTGGGAGTCCTGAGCTGAGCCCTTTAAACCATGTCAGTGGGAGGCTTAGCACACAGCATTTTCATCTCCATCCGCAGCCCATGAAGTGGATCTCCTAAGGGCTTATCGGTTACACATCAGAGTAGCCTTTCATGTCCCTTCCACACTACCATCTGAACCCAAGGAGCTGGGTGTTTTTTTAAGGTGGTGGAACAATGTAGGTACATGTACAGTACGTAGATGTTGATGCAATCAGTTGTTTGATTTAACAAATATTTATCAAATATCAAAATGTTGTTTGTGGTTTTGGTGTCAGTCAGAGAAGTTGAAGGTATTGTTGGTGAAAGATTCACACGGATGGCTGAAGGGAACAGGTATAAACGATAATGCACATCCGTTAGAAACTGTAACACCACTTTCTTTGTAGGTTTGATTATCATCAAGCCTGCAGTGGATTTGATTACGCTGCAGCTCAGGCTTATTTAGTTGAAAACCCTATTATGAGCTAATAAGTGCTACGCCTGTCTTTATTTCCTGTGTGAGAGTTAGCAAGGACTCTTTAACTCCGAGGTCGGCGACTTTGTGGATTCAGACGGTCTGGACACATTAGGCTACACTACATTGCTTAAACTAAATTGATTGTGAGCCTTGAGCCATTCTCAGGAGATTGTCTCTCTTTGTCATCGTTTTTCACATGTCGGCTCCACTAATTGATGTAATTAATTTGCTTATTGATGGAACTCACTTGCCTGATGGTTTTAACTTTTTTTTTTATCTGACATTTTAGTCAACTAATGAAGCAATCGTGAGAATGATTGTGTATATTTTACAAGTAGTTTGTGTGAAACTAATAGCTTGACTGCTATAATTAATTGACCCCAACAAACCTGAATAAGCAGACTTTTAATGAGATGTGACAGAAAAAAAATCCATTCAGCGCAGTTTACTGTAAAGGAAAAGCACTGAGTCATATGCTCTGTCAGATGAATAGGAAATGTCCCTTTAAGGTTGGTCCAAGTGTACATTGTACATATTAATAACTGTTTTAGAATTAAGTGTGGATTTTGCTTCTAATGGGACTTCTGTTATATTTTCAAAACGTACTACACTGACTGTGTGCTCTGAGCCATCTCAAGGACTTGGGGAAGGGTGTAATCCATGGAAATTCCTCACAATCCAAAACACATCTGTGTGACAGGCCTACATGTTTTCAAGGCTCAAGCACTTCTCTGCTTGGGCCTTGAAAACATGTAGGACCAAAAGGTCCGAAGCAAATCTGAATATTACTTTCTGAGAATATTGTAGCACACTATTAAGGTGTATATTTTTGACTTTTTCTATGGCAGGCTTCATGTGTTGACAGACCCACCATGCCAGTGACTCCGATGTCCACATAGTATAAAAAACACATGTAGACATCAATTTGCTCCCGAGTTGCGCAGCGGTCTAAGGCACTGCATCTCAGTGCATGAGGCATCACTACAGACATCCTGGTTCGATTCCAGGCTGCATCACAACCCGGCCGTGATTGGTAGTCCCATAGGGCGGCGCACAATTGGCCCAGCGTCGTCCGGGTTTGGCCGGTGTAGACAGTCATTTTAAATAAGAATTTGGTTTTAACTGACTTGCCTAGTTAAATAAAGGTAAAAAAAAAAAATCTGATGTGCCAGGATACATGTGTATGACGGATTTCACAGCTGTAAAGGAACAGGTCTCTTTTCTCCAGAGCTGAGGGGCCAAGGGAGGGCTGACATCAGCACAGTACCAAGGTTAGCGGGTTGCATGTTGATCTGCAGGTTTAGACTTTAAAACCATGTCATGCTCCTCCATCTCAAAGCAGGGCTGAGATATAGATCCATTGGGTGGGAGAACAAAAGGCCGCCATAAACCCAAGGGAAGGGCAACGTCTTTTTTTTCACCTCTCTTCTCTCGTTTTTGCAGAGTATGCACATTGCCTTCATCCTCCCATCCCACAATAATAGAGAGAGAAACATGAAAGGCTGCCACATGGAATAAGGATCTTTCTTCCAGTATAGGAGTATGGTGTAATTGGATGAAAGCGGATGACCTTCGCCTCATTCGTTCACACTCATCTTGTGGCAAAATCTGAGAACAACCAGGTGTTAACATGGAGGTGCTCTGCCCCAGCTAATACAGGTCTCGCCATATCAGCTTTCCTGTCTCTGCTGAGTTAAACAGATCCAAAGAGAGACACCATGGTAGGATGTGAGCAAAGTGAAGCACTGATATTTGGTTTGGCGGGGGAAATACCACTGGGGACACACTGGTTGAATCAACATTGTTTCCACGTAATTTCAATGAAACCACGTTGAACTAACGTGGAATAGACATTGAATTGGCGTCTGTGCACAGAGGGTAGTCATGGATCAATGATGTAGACTCTACTTTGATCTTAAGGGCTCCCAATTGGTTATGTGATTTGATTACCATGAAACTACGATTGTAGGTATGCTGTCATATTGGAGAGCTGGTAAAACCCTTGTCAAGTTCTTGGGAAGCTGCATGTGGAATCTGGGCTTGCTGCAGTTGCAACATATACTGATCAAGAACATATAGCTGTTCATCAGAAAAGGAAGGTGTTAGTTAATTTGTGAATGTGGTTTCTGAATTATGGGTGAAGGATTTAATTACCTACTTGGGAGGGATATTCCTTCCGGTTAGGTTGGCATAGGCTTCCTAAAAAAACTGCATACAAGGCCAAGTTTAGTTACTATTGCATGTTCGTCATTTAAACAATACACAAATAAAGGCCTTTTGTTAGTGTAACCTGCCCACAGTGTTATATAGCTAATAAAATATGACCTCTAAGAACCTGTAGTATTCTAGAAATGTCTCAAGGACTAGTACACATGAGTATTCTAAATAAAAGAATGCAATGCAGGGTAAAAGCTAAATTAAATGGTGTATCCTGGAAGGAAATGTATTACTGTAGATTGAAAAGAAGGATTGTGAGGTGAATGACTGTTTTTAGCAATATGACCTTGAAATGAATCAAATAGTTACGTAGACCGTCAAAGTTCAAGTATGTATTTTTACAGGTCATGTCCAAGCCAAAAAGTGGTTAGACAGTCTTTGGGGTTCTGGAGGACTTGTTCAACACGTCAGGGCCAGCAGGCCATGCTTATCCAGGAGGGGTTAGCCCTAGATCAAACACTGCACCATCGGTGCACCGATGGTGCTAAAAAATGTACCTTTCTCTTTGGAAGAGCGGGGATAGAGTTCTGTCTGAAACCACGCAGTGCGCCTCGTCAGACTTTTGACATTAGTTCAGCAGCCTCTGTCGCTCTTCCGCTGCAGTGTGGGTGACACACACTTCTGTTTCATGCAGCGCACCAGAGCAGTTCTTCCATTGTCGGGAGAAATGGGAATGAATATTAATATATGTTAATTGCATGCAAATAAAGGTTGCTTCGCTACCACACCCACAACGGAAGCACAATCATGTCCTCGGATTTTGGAGGTGGACGTGTTAAAGTATCTAGTGTCCTGCCTAGCATATCTTTGGTTCATGGTGCACCTGGGAAGGAACCACTTACTAGGGAGAATGGGGAAGGGTACTCTTTGCCTGGTCCAGTCAGTGCCCCCTCCACAAAATATAGCTGACAGAGCTTTTTATAAATATTTATGATAAAACTTGGGCTTAAACATGAAGTTTAGTAATTCATTTAACATCTGAAGAATTCAAAAATAAGTCAAATGTATAACTCTTAGGGGGCACGTGCTCCCTATGGGCATGACGTCTATGCTTCTAGTCTGCTCTCAGCCCCTGCTTTCTGGGTCTGCTATGTGTGTGTGTGTGTGTGTGTGTGTGTGTGTGTGTGTGTGTGTGTGTGTGTGTGTGTGTGTGTGTGTGTGTGTGTGTGTGTGTGTGTGTGTGTTTGTACGCCAGCCTCTCTATGGAGCCAGCCCTCCACAGATGGTGGCAGCCACAGCAGACCCCTGCATTCCCATGCACAGCACGTCCTGGGGCAATCGCCACAGCGATTTACCGTTTGCTCTGTTGCCGTGACGACTGAGTGGGAGGGTCAGGATGGGGCCCCTATTAAGTGGTTTTCACCATATGCACATCCTCCCTGAGTGACAAGATCACATCTAACGCTAGAGAGACACAGAGGGCACAGAGTTCCCATGGTCAACATCTCTTATTTCCCCATTCTATACATTTTTTTACGATTTCACATCCGGTCCATTTTATTATTTTTCAGCAGGGGGTTAATTGTTCCCTGAGAAGATGCGTTGCTCAACACCTGACTTGTAGTCATTCATAACTGAACCAGAGGGAATATTTTCCCAACCCTTTTTCTTGTGGCTGTGCAAAGGACTATTGTCTTGTGTCTTGTTGCTTACATTTGATTTAATTTATTTATAATTTTGCATAATTTGTTTTAGCAGAGACTTCCACTTTGGGTGGCGGACTTGTAATTTGAAAGCTGAATAACATTAGGCACTTACTTAGAATGCTTAATAGTGAGGATGAGACCTTAATATACTTCTTATTACTTATAACTTTGAATTACTGCTGAAGCGGGCTGCGATGTATTATAATTCGAGGAGGGAGCCTTTGAGAAGTTGCTCTGCTGAAAAGGCAAGGATGAGGGCTGGGAGATTAGAGTTTAGGCTAATGGGAATCTTAGGCTCATTTTGAGTTGATATCTCATCTTTGGTCCTGCTCGTGAGGGGATTGGATTAATCAAGGCTGAGCTCATCTGTA
Organism: Salvelinus sp. IW2-2015; assembly: GCF_002910315.2. Lineage (NCBI taxonomy): Eukaryota > Metazoa > Chordata > Actinopteri > Salmoniformes > Salmonidae > Salvelinus > Salvelinus sp. IW2-2015. Next base: position 21,367,796 of record NC_036856.1, read on the forward strand.
ATGGATGCTTGAGCACACAATCTGACGATTTGGATGCATGGAATGGACGGCTCTCTCTGTTCCTCTTGTGCATATCAGATCTTCATTAATAAGAGAAGGTGGGGGGGTGCTTTTCAGTTCTGCACACACAGTCCTGTCTGTCTGTCTGGGCTTACTAAAGAGTGTAGACGGAACTACATGTTCTACTTGACTTATCTACGGTTGAAGTCGGAAGTTTACATACACTGTGGTTGGAGTCATTAAAACTCGTTTCTAACAACTCCACAAATTTCTTGTTAACAAACTATAGTTTTGGCAAGTTGGTGAGGACATCTACTTTGTGCATGACACAAGTAATTTTAACAATAATTGTTTACAGACAGATTATTTCCCTGTACTACAATTCCAGTGGGTCAGAAGTTTACATGCACTAAATTGATTGTGCCTTTAAACAGCTTGGAAAATTCCAGAAAATTATGTCATGGCTTTAGAAGTTTCTGAGAGGCTAATTGACATCATTTGAGTCAACTGGAGGTGTACCTGTGGATGTATTTCAAGGCCTACCTTCAAACTTAGTGCATCTTTGCTTGGGTAAATCAAAAGAAATCAGCCAAGACCTCAGAAAACAATTGTAGACCTCCACAAGTCTGGTTCATCCTTGGGAGCAATTTCCAAATGCCTGAAGGTACCACGTTCAGTCACCAGTCGAAAAGCATGAAGACTATGCACTATGCAATTTGATTAGATTGTGTGATCTTCTGTTTTTGTTTGTCAATATGTGTCATTTATTTCACAAAGGAACTAAAAGTAGCAGATTTTTTTTAGATAATTTTGGCAGGTTAGTGTTTTTCGTCATGAATCTTGTTCTGGAAGCAGCTCTGCAGAGTAGTCATTAGCTAGCACAACCCAAAAGTCCTAAACTCTGATTTTAAACCTAACCGTAACCACACTAAAAGAAAAATGTTGTTTTCACAATATAGCCAATTTTGACTTTGCAGCCTGCCTATCTAAGGTCAAATCGCTCATTTCAAAATTTTGAGCCACCTTTTTCAGTGTTCTTTTATCATTGTTTTGTAACAAGAAAACAAACCTCTTACCTTCTGTCTGTACTGTAGTTGTGTCGCAGGGGCAGCATACTGAACTGCTTTTGTAGCTGCTTTTTATTCTGCCTACAGAGGGGAATGGAAATGGGATGTAAAAGCAAGTTAAATACGTTCGACATCGCCCTTCAGGTCCGATGGGAGACCATCTAAATAATGTTTCTTAAGATTCAGCGGTTCAATTTGAGGGGAGTTCACGGAGTACCATGAAGCCTACTCACAGGAGACTTGCTCATCCGACTTGCTCAATTTTGTCAGAATTGTCTGTCAGAAAGAAAAGAGCCTTGTTAGCCTTCGTTTATAGTTGTTTAACTAATTACTGTGATAAAAAGATCAATACAGCTAGAGAAATATGTAATCTCAGGGTTCTCCAGCATTGGCTGTGGCATGTTGAGGGTTTCTTTCATTTGTTCTGTATGTCTCAGGTTTGTGAGACAGGTAATATTTTCTACACTGGCTGCCATGCTATTGTTTAAGCTAGGTGGTCACCTCAACTAGCCTCCGAATTACCAGACGGATTATCGCAATCCATGTAGCGAAACAGAATGTAAGCTTGCAAGACGTTCGGATGGTTGTATGAGGTTACACCTCAACTGCCAGGGGCCAGTTTGTCAACTTGTCTTGTACACTGTATGGCATTGCTGTTTCTGCTTTGTCATAGGAGGTTTGGAGTCCCATATCTGGGCCTGTTGTTTTGGGTTGTGATGCAGTGCGGGTCTCTTTCCAGCCTGTTTGGGAATGCAAAGGAGTTGTAGGCTGTCAGCAGTGGTTTGCTTGATGCCAGCCAGGCATGGATAAACATGTGAGCTGGCTGGCAAGCTGGCAGGACGGGATGGGACAGGCTCTTACAGGAAAACCCCCTTCCCCTCATAATGCAGGAAAGGAATAACTCTTTCTCCTTATTCCTTTTGTCCCTTCTGCCTTCACACTCCTCTTCCTCTAATTTCTCTCCTCTCATTTTCTCCTCTCTGCCGTCTCTTATTCCCAGCTTTCTCTTTAGGGATGGATTGAAATTTGCAGAATGGTTACCTGGATGAAAATGGGGGAGGGTCATGCTTTTTCAATTTCAGTCAATCAAGGACAGGGGAGGGTCATGTATTTTGTAATTTACAAAATAATTGTAATTTCAATATTTGTCAGTGTTTTAGAATTAGTTATTTATTAGGCTGTATATCGATGTGCCCGATGCTGCCCCTCATCTCTGATTCTCCGTTGGGCGTGCAGTATCAAGTGCGCCTACAGGCTATTTAGTGTAATCTGTAGCCTATAGGCTATAGGCTACAAAGTGCATTCTTGGAGAAGCACCAAGCAAAGTTATATTTCTAAAATAGCTGCTGGGATGGTGTAAATAAAACTAAGCTGCATTACACACTGCAATGGATATTCTAAACCTGAGCCTCGGCCTGCTCTGCTCTTGCTAATCAAAACGTTTTTGTGTGCTGTCCAACCAATCACTGTGCTGTGTAGGCCTATGGTGGCAATTCAGGAGGAGAGTCAAAGGCTTCTTTCGATTATTTGTTTTATTGGGCCTAGTCCAAAAAATGGTGCATGCGGACTAGCCTATAGCCTATTGTCACGCCCTGGCCATAGAGAGGCTTTTATTCTCTATTTTGGTTAGGCCAGGGTGTGACTAGGGTGGGCATTCTAGTTTCTTTATTTCTATGTTTTCTATTTCTTTGTGTTTGGCCGGGTGTGGTTCTCAATCAGAGGCAGCTGTCTATCATTGTCTCTGATTGAGAATCATACTTAGGTAGCCTTTTTTCCACCTGTTTGTGGGTAGTTGTTTTCTGTATAGTTGTAGTTACCTTACAGAACTGTTCGTTTTTCTCTTTGTTATTTTTGTTTCAGTGTTCAGTTGAATAAAATATCATGAACACGTACCACGCTGCGCTTTGGTTCACTCCTTCTTCATCAGACGAGCTTTACACCTATGTTCTATTCAGTTTAAGGAGGATAGCCCGAAGATGAGAAGGAGGACCGGAGGTCAACTTTGATAGCTTGCTACTACTATAATTGATTTGATTAAAAATAATGTTTCTTTCCCATGATTTATTTATCAGAGTTATTGACCTCACAATAAGCCGTATTTGATTAATATACATCGTGGTGCTGAAACTTGAAGCAGCAGAGGCACAATCAATTGGAAATGGACCACTCATGCTACTGAAAGTAGGCAAATTTGAGTAGGCATAATCATTTTATTTTTTATTTAACTAGGCAAGTAAGTCAGTTAAGAACAAATTCTTATTTACAATGACGGCCTACACCGGCCAAACCCGGACGACGCTGGGCCAATTGTGCGCCGCCCTATGGGACTCCCAATCATGGCCGGTTATGATACAGCCTGGAATTGAATCAGGGTGTCTGTAGTGACGCCTCAAGCACTGAGATGCAGTGCCTTAGACCGCTGTGCCACTCGGGAGCCCAAAAACATCTTCATTTGAATTAGACTTTACCAACAACAAGAGGGCTTTGTGTTGGAGCCTAATTCTTCCTATTTATGAAATAATAGGTAGGACTATCTGTTTGACAAAAGAAAATATCCATAGATTTTTAAGTCAATTCCTCCACCCACCATTCACTGTTTAAATAGCCTACCTTCGTGTCAGTGAAGGCCTATCTTTTATTAAAGACAGTTGCAAAAAGCACAGGCCTATCCCTTGTTAGCTTAAGACTTTGAAGAAAATAAGCTAGAACCAAGCTGTGAAATACCCGGGAAAGACATGACTCCGATGCATATTGGGAGATACTTTGCATTCGGAAAGTATTCAGACCCCTTGAGTTTTTTCTACATTTTGTTACGTTACAGCCTTATTCTAAAAATGATTAAATTATTGTTTTTCCTCATCAATCTACACATAAAACCCCATAATGACAAAGTCAAAACAGGTTTTTAGAATGTTGTGCAAATGTGTTAGAAAAAACTGAAATATCACATTTACATAAGTATTTAGGGTTGTTTTCCTGTTGGAAGGTGAACCTTCACTCGAGCCTTATGTCCTGAGCGCTCTGGAGCAGGTTTTCATCAAGGATCTCTCTATACTTTGCTCTGTTCATCTTTCCCTCAATCCTGACTAGTCTCCCAGTCTCTGCCGCTGATAAACATCCCCACAGCAGGATGCTGGCACCACCATGCTTCACCGTAGGGATGGTGCCAAGTTTCCTCCAGACGTGACGCTTGGCATTCAGGCCAAAGATTTCAATTTTGGTTTCATCAGACCAGAGTATCTTGTTTCTCATGGTCTGAGAGTCTTTAGGTGCCTTTTGGCAAACTCCAAACTCAATGTGCCTTTTACTGAGGAGTGGTTTCTGTCTGGTCACTCTACCATAAAGGCCTGATTGGTGCTGTTGTCCTTCTGGAAGGATCTTCCATCTCCACAGAGGAACTCTGGAGCTCTGTCAGAGTGACCATCGGGTTCTTGGTCACCTCCCTGACCAAGGCCCTTCTCCCCTGATTGCTCAGTTTGGCCGGGCGTCCAGCTCTAGAAAGAGTCTTGGTGGTTACAAGCTTCTTCCATTTAAGAATGATGGAGGCCACTGTGTTGTTGGCACAGGAGGTTGGTGGTCCCTTAATTGGGGTGAACTGGCTCGTATTAATGACTGGAGAGGAATAGGTGGAATGGCATCAAATACATCAAGCACATGGTTTCCATGTGTTTGCCTTTCCATTTGCGCCATTCCAGCCATTATTATGAGCCATTCTCTCCTTGGCAGCCTCCTGTGGTTGTTGGGACACCTTCAATGCTGCAGAAATGTTTTGGTATCCTTCCCCAGATCCGCGCCTCGACACAATTCTGTCTGAAAATTATGTAGACCTCATGGCTTGGTTTTTGCTCTGACAAGCACTGTCAACTGTGGGATCTTTTATATAGGCAGGTGTGCGCCTTTTCAAATCACCTCTAATCAATTGAATTTACCGTAGGTGGACTCCAATCAAGTTGTAAAATATTCTCAAGGATGATCAATGGAAACAGGATGCAAACAGGATGCACCTGAGCACAATTTCGAGTCTCATAGCAAAGGGACTGAATTCTTATGTAAATAAGGCATTTCTGTTTTTTATTTAAATAAATTAGCAAAAATTTCTGAAAACCTGTTTTCACTTTGTCATTATGGGGTATTGTGTGTAGATTGATGAAGAGTTTTGTATTTATTTAATCCATTTTGGAATAAGACTGTAACGTAACAAAATGTGGAAAAAGTCAAGGGGTCTGAATACTTTCCGAATGCACTGTATATTGTTTTGTTTCATTGACATTCAGAAACTGAGCTACAATCTTCTTTAGCCGAGGAGACAAAAAATGTACTTTGCTTGGGAAGTAATCTAATTCTGTCACTATCAATTGATTAAGCTATTCACTTTCTGTACACTAGAAGACGTTAAACCCAGACTTCTTTTGGGGAAACACCTTCTCGTTGGGTTCAGCAATGGAAGATAAGTTGCCAGCAGTTAAAGCTTACATTTTTCTACGTCGGTAGGCCTACTCTGTCTGGGTTGGAAAGGCAGCCCTAACTTTTGAAAGTACCATGCTCAGATTCCTAATGACGTCTCAAAATGTATTATTAGCAAATAGGGACAGTTTCATTGCAAATAAGACACACTGATTTGGCATTAGAGAAATAATGATGATAAGCTGAACACAGGCCTATCTCTCTGTCCATTCTTAGCCTGTAATTCTGGTAATGTGTGTGGTATAAAAAAATATTTGGCTAATATATAAAAGGACGTAGAATTGCATGAAATGTTGATAAAAGGCAATTTTTTCACGGACCTGTAAACACGATGATAGATTCATGCAATGCTTTTACTATGAAGGAGATCCTTGTCCACCCATACACTTGTCCACGAACCCACAACAGATGGACAGATCAGTGAAAGAACTGTCCATCTGCTGGTTCTTCTCTGTCCTGGTGCAGAAACATAATGAGAACACCAAAGTGTGGGGGCTGAAGCAAGAGGATTCCATGGCAACTCAGCACTTACCTGTAGCACTGAGTAGGAGGTATGAAAATAATGAGTGTTTGAAATCGCAGGGGGATAAAATACACCAGCAGGGGTGGATTGGCCATCTGGCAATTCTGGCAAATGCCAGATGGGCTGGACCATTTTTTGGTTGAGTGGGATGGTAGAAATTGATACACAAAAAATATATTTTTTATATAAAATAAAACAATGGAAAAAGTGACGATTGTTATGCTGTTTCTCTGTTATACTAATCTGTAATGAGCCTTTGGCTGATCAGTGGGCAATGGCCGGTTTTCTGATAGGCTGAGGTCACGGAAACTCACATTCAAAGTCAAACGCGTCATCAGCAAAGAGACCTGCTCCAACTCTGTCATCAGATAGACAGCCAAGATCATGGCTAAAAGAAATGGAATGTGTGCCTATAGATGTAGAACAAGCAAATTCTTCATTGACCAAATCATGGTTTTAGCCATACAAAAAAAGTACGTTTTGAGTGAGGTGACAAACAGTAAAGTGCATTATCCTCATGATAATGATCCCAAATCACGCCCTGACCAACCTAACACAAAGACATAATTAAGGAACTAAGGTCAGAACGTGACAGTATCCCCCCCCCCCCAAAGGTGCGGACTCCGGCCGCAAAACCTGAACCTGTAGGGGAGGGTCTGGGTGGGCGTCTGTCCGCGGTGGCGGCTCTGGCGCGGGACGTGGACCCCACTCCACCATAGTCTTTGCCCGCTTAAGTGGCGCCTTTGGAGCGCCGACCCTCGCCGCCGACCTCAGACTGGGGACCCTTGCAGCGGCCCCCGATTAGATGGGAGACTCCGGCAGCGCCGGACAGGCGGGAGACTCCGGCTGCGCCGTAGTGAAGAGCGACTCCGGCAGCCCCGTAGTAAAGGGCGACTCCGGAAGCGCCGTACTGACGGGCGGCTCCGGCAGCTCCTGACTGACGGGCGGCTCCGGCAGCTCCTGACTGACGGGCGGCTCCGGCAGCTCCGGACAGACGGGCGGCTCTGGCAGCTCAGGACAGACGGGCGGCTCTGGCAGCTCAGGACAGAAGGGCGGCTCTGGCAGCTCAGGACAGACGGGCGGCTCTGGCCTGGAGAGAGAACCTGGAGGGAGGAGACGGAGAGACAGCCTGGTGCGTGGGGCTGCCACAGGACCCACCAGGCTGGGGAGACCTACAGGAGGCCTGGTGCYTGGAGGAGGCACCYGATGGACCYGGCTGTGGGGGAGCACTGGAGCTCTGGTGCMCAGCCTTGGCACCACTCCTCCAGGCTGGATGACCACTTTAGCCCMGACCATCCAGAGTGCAGGCACAGGTTGAACCGAGCTGTGGGTGAGCACTGGAGATCTGGTGCATACTACTCGCACCTCTCCCTTAGGCTCAATGCCCACATTTGCCCGGCACGGGCGGAGCGCAGGCATAGGACGCACTGCGCCCTCCCAGCGCCCCGGAGACACAGCATGCAGAGCTGGCGCAGGATACCCTGGGCCGAAACGGCATACCGGAGACCAGACACGCTGAGCCGGCACAACACGCAACACACAACACAACACCTGGCTGGATGCCCACTTTCGCATGGCACTTGCGGGGGGCTGGCCTATAGCGCTCTGGGCTATGAGCGCGTACTGGCGACACCGTGCGCTCCACCGCATAACACGGTGCCTGACCAGTACAACGCTGCTTTCGGTAAGCACGAGGAGTGGGCTCAGGTCTCCAAACGGACTCTGACACACTCCCCGTGTCCCTCCCCCCCCAAAGAAATGTTGGGCTGCCTCTCGTGCCTGTCGCGCTGCCGTGCTACCTCCTCATATCGCCGCCGCTCAGCTTTCGCTGCCTCCAGCTCTTCCTTGGGGCGGCGATATTCCCCAACCTGTGCCCAGGGTCCTTTGCCTTCCAGTATCTCCTCCCAAGTCCAGGAGTCCAGAACCCTCTGCTCCTGGTTACCACGCTGCTTGGTCCTTTTTTGGTGGGTGTTTCTGTAGTGTTCAGTTTTCGATTAAATTATGACGAACACTTACGACGCTGCATTTTGGTCCTCTTCTCCTTCACCAGACGAGAATCGTTACAATGTGCAAAGTTTCAGACTGATCCAATGAACCATTGCATTACTGTTCAAAATGTTGAATCAAGTCTGCCCAAGTGTGCCGAATTGGGAAATTGCTACATTTTCAAGTACATTACTATAGAGAAATTATATGGTAAAAAAAAAATGGTTTACACATTCCCAGGAATATCGTAAATGATGGATATTTAGTTTCCCTACAGAAAAGACACAGCAGGGGATCCAACTGTAGAACCCAGTTCCTACATTTGAATATACAAATTGATTTGATTAAATAAAACTATGCTACATTTTTATCTCTGGGATCTTCAGGATAACAAATCAGAGCAAGATTACTGAATGTAAGTACTTTATTTACCTTCAGAGGTGAATGTATCAAACCAGTTGCCGTGATAAAAGTTTTTGTTGCTGTGCACTCTCCTCAAACAATAGCATGGTATTCTTTCACTGTAATAGCTACTGTAAATTGGACAGTGCAGTTATATTAACAATAAATTAAGCTTTCTGCACATATAAGAGATGTCTATGTCCTGGGAAATGTTCTTGTTACTTACAACGTCATGCTAATCACATGAGTGCACGTTAGCTCAACTGGCCCGCGGGGACACACCGATCCCATTAAAAGCTCCACTGATCATTAGTAGTGGAGAGCTAAGACTATCAAAAATACTATCAGACATCCCCGAATGGGCACATTTAAACAGTTGTGCGCAGGCCAGGCACCCTAGACCTACCTCCTACCTCTACCTCACCCTAGACCTACCTATTTTTATTGTTATTATTTATTTGTGTCTTTTCCCACTCCCGTATGGGCTCGGGAGAGGCAAAGGTCGAGAGCCATGGGTCCTCCGAAACGCGACCTCGCCAAGCCGTACTGCTTCTTGACACCCTGCTCACTTAGCCCAGAAGCCAGCCGCACCAATGTGTTGGAGGAAACACCGTACAGCTGGTGACCGAAGTCAGCATGCATGTGCCCAGCCCGCCACAGGGAGTCGCTAGATCGCGATGGGACAAGGACATCCCGGCCAGCCAAACCCTCCCCTAACCCGGATGACGCTGGGCCAATTGTGCTCCGCCTCATGGGTCTCCCAGTCATGGCTGGCTGCGAACCATCCTGAGATTAACCCGGGTCTGTAGTGACGCCGCTAGCACTGCGATGCTGCGCCACTCGGGAGGCTAGCCTAGGCCTACTTCTATGCGTAATCAGGTGTGTCCTTATAAAAGACAATGAATATATGGACAAAACTCGAAAAAGGAATTAAATAAACCAAAACTTATTTCTAACACATGTAGCATAGGTTGTAAGCTCTGCAAACAATGTGTCCACTCTGTAACGACTGTAATAATAATAAAATATTGAATGCATAAACCGAAACTGCTGTAACCAAACAAATATTATAGATTAGAAATAATGAGGATTAGCGGTAAATGTACTACTGGTGATATACCATATGTAATGGGGAATTGATAGACACTAACAGTCAAAAGGCAAACAATTCACACAATTAAGTTATGAAACAATGAATGCACACAATGTGGCGTGACAGAGCGAATTATGGAGATAGATGGGCCTTGTGTGTCTTAGCCAGACTCCCATTCTTCTTGACTCAACATTTTAAATTAAACTCAAGAGCCAAGACACTTTATCTTCACACATACTGTAGGCCTAAGGAATACTCTCACAAATGGTGTCAGGTCCAAAGTAGTACCCATTTATCGAAAACCAATGCAATTTCAAACTAATGCAATTTCACTTATTTTCTAAATTGTATAAAATTGCTTGGTGTGCCAAGACAAATACCCTTGCGGTGCGCGTGTCTTACGTTGTCGATGCCTGTCTTATAGAGTGATGGACTGTGCCATCGCACGGCCTCCGCAATGGATTAGTCCAGGCGCGAATCAGACCGGTGTTTCGTGTGCCATGATTTTTTATTTTTTTACTATTAGCGACTGCTTGACTTAAATAAAATCTCAGTCGATCAACAATGACCAAAACAATCAACCAGTCAACTAAATGAGGTCAGCCCTATAGCACATAAAGATGTAATTAACCTCTATAAAAAAATTATAATGATTCTGGAGTTCTATTTTGATAGTAAATAATATCAACTATAGTCTATTTGTCAACCCATAATTCATGACAATCACTGGATTAGGTTGCACATAAATATATCTTGAAACATTCAACATGCTTGGATGTTTTAGATCATTTATTGAATACCTCAATAGTATTTTTATTATACTTCTTAATAAAGCACTATTAATTACTTTATAAGATGATTACTCATGATTTAGGTCTGACCAAATCATGGGCTGGTGCCACCAAATGTAAAGGTTAGTGACACCAGAGGAAAATGTTAGTCTGCAGCCTTGTAATAGTGATTAACACTTAATTGTAGGTGTTGCAAGGGAACACATATGACAGACAGTAATTTGCAATATAGCCTAAGTCAGTAGCATGGCTTTTATAACGTACTGTATAAGGCAGAGAGACAAGAGAACAAGAAGAAGCACAGTGACAGCAGAGAATGTGCTGAGACAGATAGACAGCACAACAGTGAGACAAACAAAATGGCTAGATCTGTTGCACAGTTATAGCGGTGAGTTGGATCTCTTGTGGTGTTTTTATATAATGTCTTTCTTTTGAACATGAACTGGTTAAAAAAGAGGAGGACCATGTCTCGACAATCACTGGTACAGAAATGGTTGAGAAAAGCTGTACTAATGTTATGTGTCAGCAATATTGCCTGTGTTGAAGTAGTGTGTGTAGGGTCAGGGTATATAGGGTGTGTGTGTATGGCTGGTGGCCTGCCGGGGGGGTTGTGGCGGTGAGTTGGCAGGACTCGCAGTGATGTGGGCTGGTGTGGATAAAATGGCATTGCGGAGTTCTTGTCCCAGTCCGCCCGTATACACCAGCCATGCTGGTCTCCAGATATTCTGTGGAAATTTGCTCCATCTTTATCTGACACTTTCTGCCCAATGACACCTTTAATGAACTGAGATGAGATAAGTGTATAAGTCTACTAAGCATGGTGCCGTCCAGACCTACTGGGTACACGAAACAGTGCATTTGGAAAGTATTCAGACCCCTTGACTTTTTCCATATTTTGTTACGTTACAGCCTGATTCTAAAATAGATTAAAAAAAAAAAATCAAACTCAGCAGTATACACAGAATAACCCATAATGAAAAAGCAAAAACAGGTTTTTAGAATGTTTTGCAAATGTATAAAAAAAATAGAAACAGAAATACTCGATTTACATAAGTATTCAGACCCTTTGCTATGAAACTTGAAATTGAGCTTAGGTGCATCCTGTTTCCATTGATCATCCTTGAGATGTTTCTGCAACTTGATTGGAGTCCACCTGTGGTAAATTCAATTGATTGGACATGATTTGGAAAGGCACACACCTGTCAATATAAGTTCCCACAGTTGACAGTGCATGTCAGAGCAAAAACCAAGCCATGAAGTCAAAGGAATTGTCCGTGGATCTCTGAGACAGGTTTGTATCGGGGCACAGATCTGGGAAAGGGTACCAACATTTTTTTGCAGCATTGAATGTCACCAAGATCAAAGTGGCCTCCATCATTCTTAAATGGAAGAAGTTTGGAACCACCAAGACTCTTTCTCGAGCTGGCCGCCCGGCCAAACTGAGTAATCGGGGTAGAAGGGCCTTGGTCAGGGAGGTGACCAAGAACCCAATGGTAACTCAGACAGAGCTCTAGAGTTCCTCTGTGGAGATGGGAGAACCTTCCAGAAGTACAACAGCACTCCACCATTCAGGCCTTTATGGTAGGGTGGCCAGACAGAAGCCACTCCTCGGGAGAAGGCACATGACGGCCCGCTTGGAGTTTGCCAAAAGGCATCTAAAGACTCTCAGACCATGAGAATCAAGATTCTCTGGTCTGATGAAACCAAGATTGAACTCTTTGGCCGGAATCGTCACATCTAGAGGAAACCTGGCATTATCCTTACGGTGAAGCATGGTAGTGGCAGCATCATGCTGTGGGGATGTTTTTCAGTGGCAGGGACTGGGAGACTAGTCAAAATCGAGGGAAAGATGAACGGAGCAAAGTACAGAGAGATCCTTGATGAAAACCTGCTCCATAACGCTCAGGACCTCAGACTGGGGCGAAGGTTCACCTTCCAACAGGAAAACGACTCTAAACACACAGACAAGACAACGCAGGAGTGGCTTCGGGACAAGTCTCTGAATGTCCTTGAGTGGCCCAGCAAAAGCCCGGACTTGAACCCGATCAAACATCTCTGGAGAGACCTGAAAATAGCTGTTCAGCAATGCTCCCCATCCAATCTTACAGAGCTTGAGAGGATCTGCCGAGAAGAATGGGAGAACCTCCCCAAAACAGCTGTGCCAAGCTTGTAGCGTCATACCCAAGAAGACTCTGTAATCGCTGCCAAAGGTGCTGCCAAAAGTGCTTCAACAAAGTACTGAGTAAAGGGTCTGAATACTTATGTAAATGTTTTATTATTTCAGTTTTTTATTTTTTATACATTTGCAAAAAAAATTAAATCCAGTTTGGGATTTGTCATTATGGGGTATTGTGTGTAGATTGATGAAGGGAAAAAAACGATTAATCAATTTTAGAATAAGGCTGTAACCTACCTAAATGTGGAAAAAGTCAAGAGGTCTGAATACTTTCCGAAGGCACTATATGTATTAGCCAAAGCTCTCAGATTCAATCTAACATGTGCTCTCCTCTCTCTGCCCATCAACTCCTCCCTCCCTCTCTCTTCCTCTACAAGGCTGGGCTGCCAATTTAAAACGCCACAGACTGTTAAGGTTAAACTGGCTCTACATGTTGTAAGATCTATTCTTACCTTGACTTGTTTTCCTGTTTGTTAAAGTAGAGGAACCTACAAATAACTTCCTGTCTGTGTATTTCTTCAGAGGAATGTTCTGTCATCCCTTGTCTTCTCTGTGGGCATGTCTATAGGGAGTCTGTAGTCAGTTTGATTCTCCTTCGCGGGGAGAAGACCAGAATAAACCCCTGCTTGTCAAGCTATCTGCTATGTAACTACAAATACAGTTTTAAATGGCTAATCTACAGCCCCTCTTCCTGCTTTATTGTGAAATATAGCTTTTAGTTTACACAGCCATTGTGGTCATAGATAGTAGAGCTGGGCCATATAGACAACAATCCATATCGCAATAAATTGCTTGAATTGAGGCGATAACGATAAATAGAATGACAAGTTTATCACATAAATGTGCAACTAAAAAAAAGTCTCCTTTAAACTACTAGTTTAATGGTTGTAGCCATCAACTATCACCCATATTAGCAAACTTATTTCATTTCAAACTTCACATTTCTCTAGTATAGGCTACTTATCGTAATGAACGATATCAGCAAAATGCCTGCGATAAGTGATCGGTATGGTCGGTGTCGATAATTTTCTGTTTATTGTCCCAGCTATGATAGATACTGTAGGTCATCATTTTCAGTTGGTTTATGTCACTGCAATGTTCTTATGCTCTCCTAACCTGCACTTGTTCTGTGCTGGGTGGGACTGGAAGTGGGTTGTTCTCCAGCACATTGCAACGCAACAGAGAGGTGATCATTGGCTGCCGTCTTCTGTGCGATCCATAGCCGACCGTATGCCCAACGATTTCCTGCCAGCCTTTTAATGTATCTATAGGACAGGTCGATGCCTCCGTGGGAAGAATTCTATATTTTTGTGTGATGAACTACTTAATCATCTCAGTTGGTCACTTGCGTCAGAAAATCCATATCCATTTTCCTTTTGTCTTTTATTGACCTGTGCTTTTCAAGTCATCAGAAAGGGAGAGGGGGATAGCAGATTAATGGGTCGGCTACTCGGTTTCATACTTTGATACTAATTAAAGCTTTCTGAGACTAATTTACTAGTTCATTACCCCTCCCTGGATTAGTGATATGTGGGCATTTACCCTGATAATTCTCCAAAGAGTGCACAGGGTTCTCAGCGTTTAAAATAACATTTATGGTAGGACCCACCTTGCATTTATAACCCCCTTTCACCACTTCTCTGCCTCTATCTGCCTCACTGTCTCTGTCTCCATCTCTCTTTCTCGCTTGTTCACACTTTGATCCGCTATCCCTGTGTAGCTCTGCCTCTCTGCCTCTGTGTTCCTGTATCTCTTTCACTCCCCTCCCTCGTCTGTTTTCATGCCAACTCCTTTATCACTCTCCACAGAGTAAGGTTTGTCTGTGCAGGGTTGCCCTGGTACATATTTGTACAGTTTAATGGCAAACAATAAATGTATTTTAAATGAATTTGGAGCTGTTAAGCGGCTCAGTGTCATAGCTATTTTTACCAGTGTGCCCTCCATGTGGAGATCTGATAAGAAGGACACACTCTTCCTGCAGCTGAAAAGATCTTGATTCACTGTGCAATATTTCTATGCAGATGTCATTGCTAGCACGAAGCACTCTACAAACCCCATCCATTAATCTCTAGTAAAATATAACCCCAAACATCTGAAAATACTCCCTATGGGGATAACTTATTATATCATTCCAGGCTTTGATTTCCTAGATACACGTACAGTATACTGAATGCACTTTGATGCATGTTCTACAGCCAGACATGATCGTTGCAGTGTTGTAGCATTGTCAACTGTGAGTCACGTTGAACTGTCAGACACATGTTACTATGGTGATCTGCCAAAACTGATACTATACAACCATGGCTCAATCTAAGAGATGATTTCCAAATAATTGACGTTACATCTTCTATGCTGTATCAAAGTAACCTGATGCTACTTTGAAGTGTTGTTTTTTGCCCAATGATTTATATATACACTAGGTGACTGGTAGGGGCGCTGTGCTGAAGCTACTGTGCCTCCATCTTGGCACTCCCCCACTATGTAAAACATATTTTGGAAGCTATAGAAATGCATTTATTAATGTCTACATTTGTTTTTACCACATTTATTATATTACAGACATCTTAATGCATACTTTAAATTATATTATGTGAGCTAAACATACAGATAAAACATTTAAAAAAACATTAAAACATGATTCCTTAAAGTACACTGCTCAAAAAAATAAAGGGAACACTTAAACAACACAATGTAACTCCAAGTCAATCACACTTCTGTGAAATCAAACTGTCCACTTAGGAAGCAACACTGATTGACAATAAATGTCACATGCTGTTGTGCAAATGGAATAGACAAAAGGTGGAAATTATAGGCAATTAGCAAGACACCCCCAAAAAAGGAGTGATTCTGCAGGTGGTGACCACAGACACTTTCAGTTCCTATGCTTCCTGGCTGATGTTTTGGTCACTTTGAATGCTGGCGGTGCTCTCACTCAAGTGGTAGCATGGACGGAGTCTACAACCACCACAGTGGCTCAGGTAGTGCAGTATCCCGGATGGCATCAATGCGAGCTGCTGGCAAAAAGGTTTGCTGTGTCTGTCAGCGTAGTGTCCAGAGCATGGAGGCGCTACCAGGAGACAGGCCAGTACATCAGGAGACGTGGAGGAGGCCGTAGGAGGGCAACAACCCAGCAGCAGGACCGCTACCTCCGCCTTTGTGCAAGGAGGTGCACTGCCAGAGCCCTGCAAAATGACCTCCAGCAGGCACAACAATGTGCATGTGCAGCATATGGTCTCCAAGGGTCTGAGGATCTCATCTCGGTACCTAATGGCGTCAGGCTACCTCTGGCGGAGCACATGGAGGCTGTGCGGCCCCACAAAGAAATGCCACCCACACCAGACTGACCCACCGCAAACACGGTCATGCTGGAGGATGTTGCAGGCAGCAGAACGTTCTCCACGGCGTCTCCAGACTCTGTCACGTCTGTCACATGTGCTCATGTGCTCAGTGGTGAACCTGCTTTCATCTGTTGAAGAGCACCAGGGCCCAGTGGCGAATTTGCAATCTTGGTGTTTTCTGGCAAATGCAAAACGTCCTGCACGGTGCTGGGCTGTAAGCACAACCCCACCTGTGGACGTGGGCCCTCATACCACCCTCATGGAGTCTGTTTCTGACCGTTGAGCAGACACATGCACATTTGTGGCCTGCTGGAGGTCATTTTGCAGGGCTCTGGCAGTGCACCTCCTTGCACAAAGGCGGAGGTAGCGGTCCTGCTGCTGGGTTGTTGCCTCCTACGGCCTCCTCCACGTCTCCTGATGTACTGGCCTGTCTCTGGTAAGCGCCTCCATGCTCTGGACACTACGCTGACAGACACAGAAACCTTTTTGCCGCACAGCTCGCATTGATGTGCCATCCTGGATGACTGCACTACTGAGCACCTTGTGTGGTTGTAGACTCCGTCTCATAATACCACTAGAGTGAGAGCACCGCCAGCATTCAAAAGTGACCAAAATCAGCCAGGAAGCATAGGAACTGAGAAGTTGTCTGTGGTCACCACCTGCAGAATCACTCCTTTTTTGGGGTGTGTCTTGCTAATTGCCTATAATTTCCACCTTTTGTCTATTCCATTTGCACAACAGCATGTGAAATTTATTGTCAATCAGTGTTGCTTCCTAAGTGGACAGTTTGATTTCATAGAAGTGTGATTGACTTGGAGTTACATTGTGTTGTTTAAGTGTTCCCTTTATTTTTTTGAGCAGTGTATAATTTCTGGGAGATTAATAATGTTACTGTGTCCATTACAAAAAACCAAAATACTTAAATACATGTAATTCTGTCCTTGAAACATTTCATTGAAATAGTGTAGAACTCCATTCACTCCTATGGAGGACTACTCCTACTGGGGAGTGCCAATATGGCCGGCCGGTAAAGAGAACTAGGCTATTATAAATGGCCAATGCATAGCATCAGCAATCCAGGGTTTATATTTATTTTTATTTTTTATTTAACCTTTATTTAACTAGGTAAGTCAGTTAGAACAAATTCTTATTTTCAATGACGGCCTAGGAACAGAGGGTTAACTGCCTTGTTCAGGGGCAGAACGACAGATTTTTACCTAGTCAGCTAGGGGATTCGATCTTGCAACCTTTCGGTTAGTCCAACACTCTAACCACTAGGCTACCTGCCACCCCAGGTAGCCTGTATATATATATACATATACAATAACAAAAAAACGCAAAATGCAACAATTTCTAAGATTTTACTGAGTTACAGTTCATATAAGGAAATCAGTCAAGTGAAATAAATTCATTTGGCCCTAATATATGGATTTCACATGACTGGGAATAAAGATCAGCCCCCCTCACAATGGGACATTAGGATCTCGTCACGGTATCTCTGTGCATTGAAATTACCATCGATAAAATGCAATTGTGTTCGCTTATGCCTGCCTATACAATAACCCCACCGCCACCATGAGGCACTCTGTTCACAACGTTGACATCAGCAAACCGCTAGCCCACACAACGCCATACACGTGGTCTACGATTGTGAGGCCGGTTGGACATACTGCCAAATTCTAAAAAACAACGTTGGAGGTGGCTTTTGGTAGAGAAATTAACATTCAAATCTCTGTCAACAGTTGACATTCCTGCAGTCAACATGCCAATTGCACGCTCCCTCAAAACTTGTCTTTATTGTACCCAGCACAAGGTGCACCTGTGTAATGATCATGCTGTTTAATCAGCTTCTTGATATGCCACACTTGTCAGGTAGATGGATTATCCTGGCAAATAAGAAAGGCTCACTAACAGGGATGTAAACAAATGTGTGCACAAAATTTGAGTGAAATAAGCTTTTTGTGCGTGTGGAACATTTCTGGGTTCTTGTATTTCAGCTCATGAAACATGGGACCAACCCTTTACATGTTGCATTTGTTGTTCAGTGTAATTGGTTGCCCCTATATAATCAGACTGTTCCCTTTTCGTACATTTAATTAGAAATCGAAGATGATTAATTGTGATGTAGTTTTGCAATGTTTCCACCATTCAGCCGATCGGTGGAGCCAGCCAATAGTGTACCAGGCTGGCCAAATGAGTGGCCTTGTTGTTCAGTCTGGATGCAATGCTGCTGAGATGTGCTCATTAACTTGAAAACAGGGTAGGAGGAGATCAATTAGCCAGGCTTGGGTGCTGCTGATGTAATTGAGTGATCTGCAAATGGAGGATATTGATTCAGCATTATGCCGTGCACTAACATTCTGACCATAGGTGGACACCAGGGGATACTCAGAGAGAGTTGTGACAGTGGTAGTTTGGCAAAGATTATTGCCTTGCAGTAACATTCTTCTGATACCTTACCATAGGTCTACACTAGGAGATACAGAGAAATAGGCTTAGGCCTAGTTGTAACAGTGGTAGAGTTTGTCAAAGATTCCTTCCCACTTTTTAAACTATTCTTAACTGAATCAACTTGGTCTTGGTTAGATGACAGAGAAGGTTTGCAGTTTAATGGGTAGACTCATAGAGAAGTTAGTAGATGGGGGATTGTTAATGGAAATCGGCATCCTCCTTGTGAGGGTAAAACTGCAGGAAAACAATGCTTTGATGATTAATTAGCATACTGCTTTATTTCTCAATTGTGTTCCATTCTTTGCAAGTGAGCTTTGACAGCGAATGCTTCTCCTCTGTGCCAATCTATTGTTGTATAGTAGACCTTCAGGGGATTGTTGTTGTTGTGGTTTTGTACTACATTTCACTGAGAAACACAAACAGTAGCAGAGAGCGGAGATAAGAAGAACATTGGAGGAAATCCAAAATCAACATGATTATTTTTTGTCATAAGGAAAATCTCTTTATCTTATCGCTCTTTAGATATTGCTGCTCTATTTCCATTTTTGCATGTTCATTTTTTAAATATGTTTTATTTTTAGGGGGGAGGGGTTCTAAACAAGCAGGAGATATTGATATAAAATGTACCTTGGGGTGTTGTTGCTTTGGTTTACTAATGCTCTTGTCTCCCTGGCAAGATGCATCGTTCACTTTTAACCTTCGTTTCACTGTTATTCATCTTCTCTCCCTCCGAAAAGTGCCGTTCTTTTTAAGTGGATGACGAAGTTTAAATTTAGCTTTGATGAGACGGGATTGAACTTGGTGCTTGGGATGATAGATACAAAACCTCTCCTGGAGAACATTAAGGGGAGTTGGAGCCATCCATTATTCAGCCTTACAGTAATATCAAAGGCAAGGCAGTTTCCATGTTGTGGACCTGTTCTTCTCTCTGCCATTGTTGCCTGCTTTTTAAGCCTTTCTCTCAACAGATAATGGGCACAGCTTTAGTTCCTATCAGTGACAATACTGATTATCATTATTACATAACCTATCACACACTGTTATGTTCAGAACAACTTTGCATTACTTTTGTGATTGTTTTCCAAGTACTGTACACAGTTCATAGGATACGGCATATCCAAACTCCAAAATGTTTTCCCTTTGCAACCATTAGGATCGGCATTTTGTGAGTTAGAGTGGGATATATGCAGGTTCTCAGATGGTAGAGATGAAATATTGATTAAAAGCTAAATTTGTAATTTGTTGGTCCAAATCAAAGGCATCAGTGCACACACTGCAAAATGAGAGAAAGATCACGTGTTTGAATTCATTTTGGAGCTGGTAAAGGATGCCTAATTCTGCTGACGTGCTGTTTGAGAGGAGAGGAAGGCTGGGGTTGAGGGATGTTGATGGCAGAGCTGAGCAACGCACTGCAGTCCTCTCTTTCATCCCCGCCGCATGGTAATGCAGTGCTTTGAAATTGAAATGATTTGAAAATAGAATACACTGGCAAATTAGCCTGTTTGCTGTCCCGCTGGTGCCTGGGCCTCTTTGAACATCCCCTTTTCCTCATCATCTCACCTCCCCTCGCTGAGGCCTGGCCTCAGAGGCATGCTCCGTGCTCTGTGTCATGTTGGGAGCCTTGGCTAGAACCCTGATGAACATTGGCTGTCCAGCTTCTGTCAGAGTACAACTCATCTGGAGTCTAGAGACCGAGCATCCAGCTAGCATAACATCATACCATGTTGTTTAGGAGCAGGTGCATTGTTCAGCTGCAGGTTGGGTTTGGCCTTTAGTCAGGGCCATGGGGTGCGGCTAGTGAGTGGGGTAGTCTACAGGTGTCAGGATGTAGGTAGATGGGACTTGTTTGAAGACAAGCCCCTCCTGAATCACTCTGAGCATCCACAGAGACTTAAACTGGAATGAGAAAGTGAAAGAAACCAAGACAGATAAACAGACCCAGGCAGACCTAAACAGAAAGACAGAGGGGGAGAGACTGACGGACAGAACGATAGCAAGAGAGAGAAGGAGAGAACGGTCTCAGAATCTCCATTTAGCTGCGACATAAAAGGCCCAAAGCAAAGGAACCAAACCAATTTGATCAGGCTGCATCCCTGGCAACGACTGATACAAAATGACTACATAAGCAGATCATCCAGAAAGTAACATTTATGTTTAATAAATTATTTCACTCATGAGGGTTGTTTTATGTGTGACAGCTCCTCGTAAGGTTGTTTAGCTCAGTGTCTGGAAGATTCCTTGTTTGGTCGTTATCTATGGTAGATTTCACATGCTCAGGGCGGCATCTAACTCAACCACAGCCATCTCCACGCTTGATTTTCTCAAGTCCTTTTGATGTATCAAAGTGAGACAAACAGATGCATACCGATACAATTTGTAAAAATAATATATACATACAGTACCAGTCAAAAGTTTGGACACATTCAAGGGTTTTTCTTTATTTTTACTATTTTCTACATTGTAGAATAACAGTGAAGACATCAAAACTATGAAATAACACATATGGAATCCCGTACTAACCAAAAAAAGTGTTAAACAAATCAAAATACATTTTATATTTGAGATACTTCAAAGTAGTCACCCTTTGCCTTGATGACAGCTTTGCACACTCTTGGCATAATCTCAACCAGCTTCATGAGGTAGTCCCCTGGAAATCATTTCAATTAACAGGCAAGCCTTGTTAAAAGTTCATTTGTGGAATTTATTTCCTTCTTAATGCGTTTGAGTTAATCAGTTGTGTTGTGACAAGGTAGGGGTGGTATACAGAATACAGCCCTATTTGGTAAAATACCAAGTCCATATTATGGCAAGAACATCTCAAATAAGCAAAGAGAAACAACAGTCCTTTATTACTTTAAGACATGAAGGTCATTAAATACGGAACATTTCAAGAACTGTGAAAGTTCCAGCCTCAGAAATTGCAACCCAAATAAGTGATTCACAGAGTTCAAGTAACAGACACATCTCAACATCAACTGTTCAGAGGAGACTGTGTGAATCAGGGCTTCATGGTTCAATTGTTGCAAAGAAAACACTATTAAAGGACACTAATAAGAAGAAGAGATTTGCTTGGGCCAACAAACACGAGCAATTGACATTAGACCAGTGGAAATCTGTTCTTTGGTCTGATGAGTCCAAATTTGAGATTTTTGGATCCATCTGCCGTGTCTTTGTGAGACTCAGAGTAAGTGGTTCCCACCGTGAAGCATGGAGGAGGAGATGTGATGGTGTGGGGGTGCATTGCTGTTGACACTGTCAGTGATTTATTTAGAATTCAAGGCACACTTAACCAGCATGGCTTCCATAGCATTCTGCAGCAATACGCCATCCCATCTGGTTTGTGCTTAGTGGGACTATCATTTGTTTTTCAACAGGACAATGACCCAAAACACCTCCAGGCTGTGCAAGTGCTATTTGACCAAGAAGGAGAGTGATGGAGTGCTGCATCAGATGACCTGGCCTCCACAATCACCCGACCTCAACTCAATTGAAATGGTTTGGGATGAGAAGGAAAAGCAGCCAACAAGTGCTCAGCATATGTGGGAACTCCTTCAAGACTGTTGGAAAAACATTCCTTATGAAGCTGGTTAAGATAATGCCAAGAGTGTGCAAAGCTGTCATCAAGGCAAAGGGTTGCTACTTTGAAGAATCTAAAATCTAAAATATATTTTGATATGTTTAACACTTTTTTGGTTACTACTTGATTCCATATGTGTTATTTCATGGTTTTGGTATCTTCACTATTATTCTACAATGTAGAAAATAGTAAAAATAAAGAAAAACTCTTGAATAAGTCGGTGTGTCCAAACGTTTGACTGGTACTGTATATTATTTTAAAACTTTACAAGATGTTGAGTCAGGACACTTCAAGCAATTTAGGATAAAAATTAAGAGTACTTTATAGTGAATGGATGCATAGAATTTCACCCTAAAAAGACGTGGTCTGACTTGCTTCCATATCAAAAAAAAGGTGTGTATGTGTAATGAGTGAACATAGAAATTGACAAGAAAGAACATAATTTATGCGCAGTGGGGCATACTAATCAATGATTATAGGAACATGTGAAGCATTGATCAAAAATCATCATGCATTGCCAATACTACATCTTGTGATTCCAGTACAATTAGCACTATCTGTATCTGCACTTTTAATTGGATCAATATTTTGCTCTGCTGGGAAATTGGTCACACTCAAGTCTATCCTCTCCTTGTGCTTACTTAACTTTATATCGAATGGAGATGCCACTCTTCATGATCAAATGGTCAAGGCCTGAATGATTATGCCCACACTCGGCTAGCCAATAACAGAGCTGCTACAGCACATGCTCCTGTTAGCTTATTTATTTTCAGTGTTTCTCCTAGGATTTTTTTCAGCAGCAGCAGTGCCAAAGTGGGTGTGACCAATGGCGCATTTTAAAGGTCGTCTTCTTGTCCGCAGCAAATTTTAATAAACAAACAATTTTAAGCTAATTTCCTTCAATTCTACACATTTTGCCATAGGTCTGAGAGACAATTTGCAGTTTTAAAGCTAATTTCCTGCAGTGATACACTTTTCCACATGGCTTGTACCTTGTTCTTATGCAATCTGAGTTTTATGTTGGTGATTGTCAGTTCTCAAAGATGATCTTATTAAAACATATATAAGTCCACTATCTTTTCTACATACTTTATATAGGGGAAACACTGATCTTGCTATGTGCTCCTCGCAGGGGGTGGTGTCGCTGACCCCCTCCCCTGGCAACTTCCCCTCAACAGGAAGGGTGCTTATTACGAGGTGTGTCATTTCCTATGTCCCTGTTCTCATTCTGACAGCTCCTAATGAAATCCCCCCTGCGTGCACACACACACACACACATCGATGTTACCTGCCTTTAAATCCTGTCAGTGGCTGGCTCTAATGAGCAGCAGCACCTTTACAATCCAAAGGCGCTGTGACATTTGGGTCCCCAGGTCCTCTCTGCTCACCCCAGGGGGGATTCCAAGAAAATACATTTTTGCTGGCATTTACTACTGATATTTGAAACCCAGCATCAGAGCCTTTTTCGCTGGGTCCAGAGACCCTTGTCATCAGTTGTTAGAATGTCAGCCATGTTACGGAAATCAAATATTTATGAATCTCCAGTTGTTACCATTTGTGACTGATGTTACACAGTATTACACAGTGACTGAGTGTGCAGTACATGTCAAATATATCATAATATATAGGTATATAAAGGTATAGGTATGTGTATTGATTCATTAGGGGAGAAAACACTGAAGTAGAGGGCTGCGGGTCCAGACAGAGATCATTGCGGCACGGTCAGCATTTTTCACGTTGCGGGCGGTCAGACAGATTATTTTGGGATGAAAATATATTTTTTGTCTCACAGATTATTTGAAAACATAATCTTTCTGCTTTGTAAAAGCACATCTTTGTCACATTATTTATATTTGTCGCTGCTTCACCTTCAGTAGCCTACTTTTCCTATTCTAGTTGGGTGTGTGAGATCAGCCTGGTCTCATAGACTAGACGTAACATAGGAAATACGTGACACTGAAATGATTATGATATGTCACATTTATTGTTTTTACATACGACAGAAGTATAATGCAAATGACTAGCAACCCAAAGGTTGCGTGTCCAATCTCATTACCGAAAACTCTAGCATTTGAGCTAATTAGCAACTTTTTTTTACTACTTAGCATGTTAGATAACCCTCCCCCTAACTCTAACCTTAACCTTTTTAGCTAACTTTTCACCTAACACTAACCTTTAACCTTTAACCCTAATCCAGCTAACATTAGCCAGCTTGCTAACGGTAACCACCTAGTCACCTAGCTAACGTTAGCCAATATAAATTGGAATTCGTAACATATCATACATTTTGCAAATGTAACACATTGGACTAATGGCAATTCCTAACATATCATACACATTGTAATACATAACATTTGACAAGAAATGGATGATGGACATCCTCAAATGAATACATACTATACGAAATGTAACATATCATACTAAATGGAGTGTCTCGGATTTACATATAGAATAATGAAAAATGCGTATACTGGATATGTGGTCTCATTGAAATAGAGTAGGCTGCCTATGCATGGTTGGAGAATCACTGGCAGTTATCTTTCCAAGGAAATGCCTGAAAATCGTCGCACTCCTAAAAGGTAGGCTTTAAAAATAGCTTGAGAAACTTGAGAAAGTCTCCCCAACTCTGCTTTTCTTCCAAATCCGTCAAGTATATTGTCATATAGCCTAGTAATAATGGGCCACGTGAAAATCTCAATTTAACCCAGGCTATTTCTTAGGTTATTTTTGCTCATTTTGATATCGCCTATAGGGCACAAAATTGCTGAGACCATGGCTGGCATCACATGTGCCTACGGTTGGGACCAGTTCTTGCAGTTGGAGTTGGACAGAAAACCTGTGGGTGCAGTATGAAAAGCTGCGGGTGCGGGCGGGATGAAGAAATCAGTCCTGCGCAGACTTCTACACTGAAGCACATTCAAGTAGCATCATGAAATATTCATGCTGGAAAATGGTTACAAATCATTTTTGAAGAAAGAAATGTTTTATGTCAGGTCTCACTGTGCCAATACAGTATCCTACTTGGATTCTCTCACTAGCATCTGCATGGAAGAGAGCAAACAGAAAAGATGGGGATGATGTGCAATACCAGTTAAATAGCTGAGTGCAACAGGGTTGAGTCCTGTATGACACAGTTGACGTAGTTCTCATATGTTACAAGCTGTACTGTATATGAAAGTGCGGGTTGGAAAATAAGCCTTAACTCCCATGGGAGTGTGCTCTAGATGCGTCTTGTTCAAGTCTGTGGTAATCGGTCCTGTCAACGAAAGCTTCATCCTAGCCTCTCCCCCTCATCTTGTGCTTTAGCCGTCACACATTTTAGTACAGTATGTCTCCCTTCTATGAGGGTAGAGAATGCTCTCTCTCTCTCTCTCTCTCTCTGTCAGGTGTGACCAGTAGTAGGGTGCGTAGTTGGACAGACAGGCTGCTGGGTTGGAACTGAAGGAAAATCAGGGCGGTTGCCGAGGCTTTTAGTTCCATATGGCATGGTTAGTTGCCTTGGGCTCGACATGTTAGCCTAGACGTGTGAGAAGCCTTGTCATAGGCAGGCAGGCAGCCAGGCAGGCAGCTGAGAGGGTCATCTGTTGTACTGGATGTATACTATGTGTGTTCTGCAAAGCACATAGTAGTCACGTGGTCTTCTCTACCCTGCCTATCTGTATAGTTCTACAGAGCCCCGAGAGCTGCATGCACAGCTGGCTTAAAGCGGCAATCAGCAGTTGAAACAATAACAACGTTTTTCGCTAAAAAGCTGAGGGATGGTTCTCGAGAAATATAACCACTCTCAAATTCATAGACAGAGTATAGGAAAGTATTCAGAACCCATGACGTTTTCCACATTTGGTTAGGTTACAGCCTTATTCTAAAATGTATTTAAAAAATCTGCATCGATCTGCACACAGTACCCCATAATGACAAAGCAAAAACAGGTTTTTAGAAATGTGTGCTAATTTATTACAAATAAAAAACTGAAATATCACATTTACATAAGTATTCGAACCCTTTACTCAGTACTTTGTTGAAGCACCTTTGGCAGCGATTATAGCCTCGAGTCTGCTTGGGTATGACACTACAAGCTTGGCACACCTGTATTTGGGGAGTTTTTCCCCATTCTACTCTGCAGATCCTCTCAAGCTCTGTCAGGTTGAATGGGGAGCGTTGCTGCACACCTATTTTCAGATCACTCCAGAGATGTTCGATCAGGTTCACGTCCGGGCTCTGGCTGGGCCACTCATTCAGAGACTTGTCCCGAAGCCACTCCTGCATTCTCTTGGCTGTGTGCTTAGGGTTGTTGTCCTGTTGGAACGTGAACCTTTGCCCCAGTCTGAGCTCCTGAGCACTCTGGAGCAGGTTTTCATCAAGGATCTCTCTGTACTTTGCTCTGTTCATCTTTGCCTCAATCCTGACTAGTCTCCCAGTTCCTACCGCTGAAAAACATCCAGTTAAATCTTGGTTTCATCAGACCAGAGAATCTTGTTTCTCATGGTCTGAGAGTCTTTAGGTGCCTTTTGGCAAAATCCAAGCGGGCTGTCATGTTCCTTTTACTGAGAAGTGGCTTCTGTCTGGCCACTCTACCATAAAGGCTTGATTGGTGGAGTGCTGCAGAGATGGTTGTCCTTCTGGAAGGTTCTCCCATCTCCACAGAGGAACTCTAGCGCTCTGTCTGAGGGACCATTGGACAATTCCTTCGACCTCATGGCTTGGTTTTTGCTCCAGCATGCACTGTCAACTGTGGGACCTTATATAGACAGGTGTGTGCCTTTCCAAATCATGTCCAATCAATTGAATTTACCACAGGTGAACTCCAATCAAGTTGTAGAAACATCTCAAGGATGATCAATGGAAACAGGATGCACCTGAGCTCAATTTCGAGTCTGATAGCAAAGGCTGAATACATATGTAAATAAGGTATTTCTAAAAACCTGTTTTCGCTTTGTCATTATGGGGTAGTGTGTCTAGATTGCTGAGGATTTGTATTTATTCAATTCCTTTTAGAATCAGGCTGTAACGTAACAAAATCTGGAAAAAGTCAATGAGTACTGTATGCACGCTAAAAACAAAAGGTTCCTGGAGTATCCTTTAGGGGTTCTTCAAGTTGAAACTGTGGGGGAACCCCTATAAGTTATTTGAATAACCATTTAAAAGGGTTCTTCAAAGAACCCTTTTAATGGATCCTTGAAGAACCTTTTGAATAACCTTTTGGGGTTTATTTGATGAACTGCCCCCCTCCCCTATTATTATTATTATTAATAATAATATACATAACAATAACAACAATAACACCATATTTTAGTTTT
This sequence comes from Salvelinus sp. IW2-2015, assembly GCF_002910315.2. Taxonomy (NCBI): domain Eukaryota; kingdom Metazoa; phylum Chordata; class Actinopteri; order Salmoniformes; family Salmonidae; genus Salvelinus; species Salvelinus sp. IW2-2015. The sequence continues at coordinate 21,394,961 of NC_036856.1, forward strand.
CAGTGTTTATTGTTATTTTAGTGACAAAGCAGAATAAGAACAATCTAAAGATGAGGTAAACTCCCAGCAGAGCCCCAAGTTCAATGGATATATCCTCTGGCGTGTTGATGTTAATGTATTGATGTTTTCCGTTACCATATCCAGAATGATTTTGCAGTGCATGGTGATCGAACAGGTTTCCTGTTAAATTCATCAGAGATGAAGTCTGTGAATCCAAATTTTTAAAATTATACAGATAATTAACAAAACATGCACGACAGTATTCATACCTTGGTTTTTGTGGAAAATGTGAATGAACTGTTTTGATAATGGTTTTCATGCACATACCTTGTCCATAATGTAGAGGCCTATGGGATATTCATTGAAGAGGTAAGGAGGGAGGATGATAAATGTGATCTGCATAACATACCAATTGACAAAAGGATGCAAAAGTGAGCAGTTCAGTCGTCTGCACCCAATACATCTTGCCTTCAACATATTCTTATAGCCTACGTATTCTTACCTCTTTGTTGATTTGATATCCATTACATATTGTCCATTTTCTGTTTTAGAAAGATTTGCACAAATATGAAAAGATAGGTGGTATCACCATAAAACAATATCAATTTACATCATACAAGGGACAAACCTTCCCTTTAAATTGAGACCTTTACATTTTTCAGTTAAGTGCCTGCACCTGCTGTCCTTTGAAATTCAAATCCAAATTTCAGTTGGGCAGTTAGGTTCCTGCAAGAACGCCCACCAACTAACGAGGTTCCTCAATGAACCTATTGGGGGCAATCTTCAGTGCTTAGAACCTTAAGGTTCTTCGAAGAACTTTGAGGATCTTAGAAAAACCCTTATTGAACCCCTAATTTGTAGAGTGTGGATGCAAGGACTGACCATCCAGATATCAAAATGATAGTTTTAACCATGGTTTGAGGCAATACAGTGTTTACATTTACAAACTTTGGAGTAAAACAAGCTTATATTTTGGGTTCTGATGGGGTACGAGAGTTGAACTAAGCTCATGGGGCATTTATAAGTTATATTCTTCAAGAATCAATGGGTCCATATCAATAATTTATAAGTAAAAAAATGTATGCACCAACTGCTGATTGCCCCTTTAATGATGAGTGCAGGTTGAGGTTCTTATATTGTTTTAGAATGTTAATGCAGTCAAATCCTCCCCAGCCACACCTGTGAGCATTTGTTTCGCATCTGTGTTATTGTTTCTGCTTTGAGAGTGTGAGTTAGTCAGTCAAAGAGCCAGCCTCTCTCTGTTATGTGCCTCTAACATTTGAATAGAGTAGGATGGCATTGCATCAAGTGCACAATACATGGGTGGATGTATTCAGTAGTGTCCTGTTCCTGAGTACCACCTGGTCCTGAGTCATTTATCAAAGAGATCCACAGAGCTGTGAGCCCTGTAATTGGCTGTATAGCCATGCACACTGCACTACATGTGTCCCATGGGCACCAGGCTCATGACTCACTCGGCCCCTGGGAATGAGTTGTACTGTTGGACTTGATTTGAAAGGTAAGTTCTTGTGTATTCTGCTCTTGATCAAAATGTTATGGCACAAACTGCATTGTATGAAATATTTCACCATATAGGCTATATTTCACCATAGACATTCAGTCATTTATCAAAGGATGTGAAATATTTGTTCATGCAAGAATATGTTTTATAGCCAGTATTATCGAAGGTCAGTACTTAATCCCCAGATTCATTGGCTTTTGTATGTTAGAGAGCCCGTTGTTTTTATGGTCAAATCAATCATTGATTGAGTTGGTTTGTTTCCATTTGGATAGGCCTAAGATCCTTGACGAATGTGTCGTATGGATGCCCATGTGCACAATGTGAGATCAATTGAGCTCAAAGCATTAATGACCTAATCTGGTTGGAGCCTCAGGGTTCATAGTGCATTAAACTGTTAAGGGCCAGGAGCCCCGGAGTCGGCCGCCTGCTGCACGCCTCACCAGCCCACCTCTTTTTCTGCATTACAGAGTACTCAAGCGTGAAGTTGCACTTTATCAGTCAGAGATGAACACAAATCAATATCGGCACAACGAGGGATATGGAAATTCATTTGGAAGGGGTGTGTAAGAGCTAGGCTGCAGTAATAAATCAATTTATCATCTGACTGGGAGACAGCATTACTGGTGAGACAGACAGTGTGTGGGGGGGGATACAGAGACAACGGCACAGGCAAACAGTTTGGCAGTTAGACAGACGGAGAGGCAGAGTAAAGAGAGGGAGAGAAAGGTAGACCGAGGTAAAGGGAGAAAGAGAAAATAAATACTGGGAAAGACAGAAAAACAGAGTCTCCCTAATCAGTGCAGTGGAGCCAGGTGCGACACACAAGTGTTGAGGCTCTCAGTACTCCAAGGGGGTCAGAGGGGTTGAAAGTCAGTGTGCAGGGCCTGGCCCTCAGTCACTTGGAGTTTAGGAGTGACGTGATGCTGACAGCATGCTGTCATGTTGCCGTCCTGACTGATATGATCCAACCATCCCCTCAGTTAGGGGACAGACATGCACAGTCATGTCACAGGGCACTGCAGTACCATGCTCCAGCATCTCCGTTCAGTTGCTTTATAAGCCTTACCTTAGCCTATGAGAATGTGATGGTTTAATGATGTGAAGTGTTTAATTAATGTTTAATGATGTGTTCCGATAAGGTAGGCTACAGTGTACTTTACTCTAACTGTTTTCATTTTTTGTCATGTATCTCACAAAATCAATCTCAGCAAGGCTGCTGGGTGAAACGGGATGTTTACGCCAAATGTTCTCTCCAGTGTTGAATGACCTCTGTTTTCTTCTCCAGAATGTTGCTACAAATTATAGAGGTGTCATGCCATTGCCTACTGCTCTAGCGTTCTGGCTACAAGACATGAGGAAAATAAATGACTGGACTATTTTAATAGAATGAACAGAAAACAGAGCATTTCCATTTCCCCCTCCCATCCCTGCCTCTCATTGCTTCCCTGTTTTGGTTCTCCTGTACTGTATTGTCATGAAGGAGCATGATCATAAGCAGGATGAGTTTGAGTGATGTGTGTGAAGGATTCTTTCATTGGTCATACTGTGTATCTCACTCTTTCATGTGCTGCTCTCTGCTTACACATGCTTGATCTAGCTCGCATGTGTCTAGACTAGCGCTTTGTCAACCTTGTGTGTCTGTGTGTGCCCCCGTCTGTCTTTCTGTGCCCCCCGTCTGTCTTTCTGTGTGCCTGTCTGTCTTTCTGTGTGCCTGTGTGTCTTTCTGTGCCCCCGTCTGTCTTTCTATCTGTTTGTCCATCTGTGTCGTGTTTATAGTACAGTCCATTGCTGTGGTCTTTGTGCTGTTACTCACTAAATTAATCCTGTCTTGGTTTATTCTGCTGCAGTCTGACCTATTTCCTGCTTTATTATTTTGCCAATGAGGGAGAATTAAGCAATTAACCTCTGTGTTTGGAGCCACCTAATACATTAACTTTTTTCCATTTGCATTTTGGTACTCTGTGATCCTACAATGAAATGAATTAATTTAGGTTCTATTTGACATATTTACATAGTATGAGTCCACTAATGATTCAATCTGGAGTATTCTCTTTTAGCACATTAACATTCACAGACGTGGGCTACTTATTGGAACATAATGTTAGAAGACACCCTCACAAACATCCATAACAATTATGCTTTTGTCTGTTTACTTGAAATTGGGAAAGAGGGGTGAGAATGACATGAGGTAAAGCTGTGTTCTGAAAACACCCTATCTGTTTTACTGGGAACGACTTATCTTACATTCTTGAATCTTTTTGAAAGAAAGAGTCCTATTTTGAAGATCCTTCTTGTTTTGTTACAGTACTTTGTAACAAAAGTCTTACTATCTCATAGCTACCAAGCTCCACAAATGTGTATGATATTGTTTACATTCTTTCTCTTTCAGTAAAATTTTTCACAGAGAAAATCACTTAAGATTTCTTTCTCTTCTGAGCGTTTTTAAGGTTTGTGTGTTCTTGTATTCTCTGTTTCCTCCATCTTCTCCATTCTTGATCCTAGGTCCCCTTACAAAGAAACACAATGATGATTTAGGTGATAATGACGGGGCGGAGGATGAAGGTATTTTTTGATGCCAAACTGATTTGCATGACAAGGAACCCTCCAATTTTTCCTCTTTGTTTTTGTTTTTTACATTTCTTGTCCCTTTTTTGAAAGTGAAGATTTTTTTTTCTCCGTAATTTTTGCTGGATGTGTTTTGTCTTTTTTGCTTGATGTTTTAAGAGTATGTTTAATGTCGCCCATCATTCCAGAGTACTTAATTGTTAATAATCTAACATAGGTTTTTGCTTGAATTCTTTTTACATTTTGTAAAAAAATAAATACATGTTGCATCCCATCTAAAAGAGAGTAACTATTAACCCTTCAATGAAATCGTAACACCTTTTTGCATGATTTTTCACAACTCTTTTCCTTTTCCAAAATAAAATATACTATTCCAACCCTGGGGAATTTGATACCCTGATCAATCCTAACACATAAGTCACCTTCAGTTGTGTTATAAAAAAAACTGTACGTTTCCTATGCAACATGTATGGATGTTCCTGGATCGTTATGGGCAAAGACATGTAACATATTGATCACAAAATCCCTTCCTAACGAGGCCTCTTCATCACTATTTTACACAAATTCAAGTACATTATGGCACAGTTATGTAAACCTAGGAATCAAGGCCAAATGTTTAAATCGACAAATCTAAAATGGGCTTCTCACTGAAAAGTAACAGACTGAAGAAAGTACTCAAATAACCCCAAATTAAGTTATTCAAAGAGGAAGTGAGAAAGTTAACTTCCTACTTAATGACAGAACACAGTCTTAATAATGCACATCTCCTGTATAATCTGGTGAAATAAGCACCAATTACAGAAAACTAAACTAGGAATGCTGCAGCTATCTTTGATCTGCAGCAACTTGCGATTTCCTGAGTACACACATCAAAAGATTAGAGACACAAATATACAGTGAAATCCCAGCCAGCCTCTCGAGTATTCACTTGATAAAGAATCCAGGCCAGACTAATAATCCTCTCTAAAACAGAAGACAATATGCTGTTAAAACCAACGCATTGAGATGTGTGAATGAAATGGCCCAAGGACCAATCGGCTTGATATCTCACTGGCGATGCTCTTTTGACATTTAACCTCTACAGAGATATGTAATCAAACAACAACAACAACACACTGCCATGGAACCTCAATGTCATGGAATGTAAGGTGTGCAGTTCTCTGTAGGTGCCACTCCACCTGTGGATTTGTAATGGATGGGAACTTTTGTCCTCAGCAGGATTGTGACAGGGACATTCTCTTTATACTGTAGCTTGTTAGCAAGGCCATCCAGATTTGGCATTGGATGGAGATCCAGTGCAGTGCTTTTACAGCTAGTCTTCTGTGATGTGAGCGCCTGTATAGGAACGCACCTGTCCTCACTTACCTCTGTACCTTACCTACAGCTAGGATTAGCCTAGCACGCTATGGTGTCCACGTAGGATGCATGACCGAACCCTATGATTAGTAGGCCCAGTTTAGAACAAATGGCTGAATTGCCATCTATTCTCAAAAGCCAGCACACACAATTCCCTGGCTTCTATTCCTCATTTATGGAGGTTTAAAATGGTTTGACCTCTGTCAGAGAAGCCTGGAATCCCTCCAAAGGATTTACTTGCTTTTTTGCCACTCACAAAGATGAAGTGAACACAAGAACAAACAGCATAAAGGACTGTGAATGACATGAATGATGTAATGGACATCCTGACAGACACCATAGCCATAACCCTCTGTGACCAGATGTGTGTCACTTTAATCTGCTGTTGGCACCCGCACAAGAGACAGAGGGGGGAAACACATGCACTGTATGAGTCTTTCACATGTACGCATGAACGCATACATTGACATAGACAGACAAACAGGCACACAATCTTTCTAGTTAGTCTTCATTCCTAGTTTTATTTTACATATTTAATCATTTACCTTGTTGTTATGTTTGTAACTATATGGAGAGATCAGGTATTACTCTCCTGTCTCAATGCTGCTCTAGTTTACACACTTGCGTGAATCCAGCTGCTCTTCTGTGATTCAATTAATTAATCAAAGTGAATGGAAGATGTTAGGATTCTGATGCGCAATTTCTGAAAATAATTTCGATTTTCCCTATGGATCTCTTTCTTTACAGTATCTCCTCTTTCCCTATTTCTCTCCCCTCTCTTGTTCTCTCTTTTCTTCACCACTAACTTATGCTTTTGCACACACACACACACACACACAACACACACACACACACACACACACACACACACACACACACACCACACACACACACACACACAACACCACACACACAACACACACACACCACACACCACACACACACACACACACACACACACACACACACACTCAGCAGCTGCTCAGTCCTAATCAATATTATAGAAGTTATGGATTGCCTACTGAAGACGTGAGGATTAGAGGTGCCCTGGCATTTTCTTCCCTCTCTACTCCTCTGTAGGAGCCCACTTTCACTGGAAATGTAAGAAAGAGAGCGAAGGAAAGAGAAAGACAGAGTGGGAGGAAGAAAATCAACGAAAAGAACAGAGATGGGCTTGGATTTTGCAAATACAGCCTCATGTTTTGCCATAAAGGCATTGTGGAAGATGCCATCTTACTTTCTTTACTATTTAATTACTTTCCTTAGCTCCGAAGACCTCCTGCAAGTGTCCCCTAACACCAAACATCGATAAGATATTGAACATGAATGTGGATATTTTGCACCCAAGATGAAACGCCTGTCTCCTTTGTGGAATATAAAAGTAATCAGAAGCCTATTTTTTGTATCCCTCCCTATCCCCCATTTAATTCAAACCCAGCGTCCAAACTAGATGTCCTCCCTCAAAGACAGCATCAATTGAGTTGATGTCATTATGCAAAGTTCAGTAAGCGTAACACTTTGTTAAAGAGAAACGTTGGATGTCTGAAATTGAATTAAAAACTTTTCTTGAAGAATGTTAATCATTGAAACATTTAGGTTCAATCTTGTTTATTAGATTCTACGTTACTGATAAAACTAGCTACCTGTGCCGCTTAAATTGAAATGTCAGTTTTAATCTCTACGCTTCTTTAATGCTGACAGTTTATTGGCCCTCCAAAAATAAGAGCCCATAAAATTTCCTGAAACAAAAAATAAGATTAATATGGAATTTTCAATCACCAGGAACATGTCATACTTGTCATGTATGAAATGAACAGTCTCACCTGCAAAGCAGAAATTGTCTCAAAGCAAAGTCAATGTGTCCGAAATTATGAGAAAACCAAAGCGTCCACAATTTAGATTGCATCTCCAGCTGTCATTTTAATTTGTCCTTTAATCATTTCCTTCCCCTTGCAGACATCCGTGAAAGCGGTAGCCCCAAGCCAGTGATGGTATTTATCCATGGGGGATCCTACATGGAGGGCACTGGGAATATGTTTGACGGCAGCATCTTGGCAAGTTACGGCAATGTTATCGTCATCACAGTGAACTACCGGCTTGGAGTATTAGGTAAGGTTTTCCAGCTTTTGTCCTTATCACTAATCCCCCAACACTAGCTACCTATATACATACCGGACAGTAGGCGCCCATCAATGCTTTTTCTTTGCCTTGGGGGGACAGTGTGAAACAGAGTGAAACGGAGGTGCTATGGTTTCACCCTCAATGAGATTATGCTGTCATTTGTTTTCATGAATATCCTTATTCTCGCTTCATATGGTGATTTACCCATCCTGAAAAGCATCAAGGCTTTAATGCACACAACTCTGTGGCAATATCCTCCTTTCACTCACACCAGCAGCAATATGTGTCAAAGGAAACCGAGCTTGGAGGCACAAGATTTAAGATGATAGTAAATATGGGGTATAATTATAACCATGAATACTTTATGACCAGCCCCCAGCATGAGCCCCAGCTTTTGTCCCCATAAAGCGACTATTTCCAAATTGATTTCTCTCCATAACAAGTCTTTATTTGTACAAATTATGAATATTAGAAAACGTGGTATGTCAGATGTTTTTATTGTGAACAATTTGGCAACGACTTGAATGCCCCCGGAATTTAAACTTGCAACGATAATGATTGGAATTTTAAAACATTAGGCCTGATTCCTCTGGACTGGTTTCATGTTGATAGTGTTCATGTGAAGATTTAAACGCACCAGTTTTGGTGATGATCAGGTAAGTGGTGTGGCTGTGTTTTCACTAATGCTGGTTCTCCTGTCAAGCTAAGAAGCTGTGGTTTGGTGCTACAGGAAAAATGGGAGCATATTTAATCAGATGTATCTTTTTAGCATCACAAAGAGTCTTGTTGACATTTTCCTCAGTGTTTGTATTTACCCCTGTGGCGGTGGGGTAAGCGGATCAAACCACTCAGCTCTGCTGAATGAGATGAGAGCAGAGTAACGTTACAGGAGCAAGCAGACGCTGTGTGATGTGTGACAAGCCTGCGCTCTGCTCATCTGACCAGCCAATCAAGGGCCTGTCTAACAAGGCCCAGAAGTGCCTTGGCCTCTGTGGCCCTTTTGTAGTGAGGACTGTGTGTGAATGTGCAATAGGAAGTAACAGAGGGGCCCTGTCATCGTGGCCCCTCTGTGTGTGTGTGTGTGTGTGTGTGTGTGTGTGTGTGTGTGTGTGTGTGTGGTGTGTGTGTGTGTGTGTGTGAGAGGCGAGGAAAGGCTATTTAACCAACGCTGCTACTCCTCCTAATTAACCTGACAATTAGAGGAGAGCAGAAAAGAGGACGAGAGAGAACGGGAGAAAGAGAGCGAGAGAGAGAAAGACTGGGAGAGAGAATGCTAGTGGTGCTTTTCTCTCCCACTAATGAACCAGCCAACATTATTGCACCTTTTGGGTTCCTGGTCTTTTTTTTTTTTTGCCACCTGATGATTTGTTTTTCTTTGTCAGGGAAGGCATGCAGAGTCATAAGGAGCCCGAAATATGAGAGTGGCTGACGTGAGCTTTATTTATCGGTTTGTGTGTAGCGCGGGATGGATTTGGCCAGGGGCCGTTTCTTGGCCTGCCTCCGTGTGTGTGTGTGCAGGTGTCAGGTTTTTGTAGGACGCCTTAATGGAATAATGGAACTCTGCTGTCAGTGCATCATTATCAGAATTGCTCTGAATTTATGGGCCGAATCATACTCATCATGGACTCCTGTATAAAACCACAGTCTGGCCGCGCTTCAACTCACATAAGACCTATTTAAAACATAGCCCTGCGCACTGTAGTGTTGGCGTGAACCTTATGGCCTCAACACATTCTCTGGTCCAATCCATCGTTTAGCATCCTTTGAATTCCAGAATTGTAGAAGCTCACAAATATGACCTTTTAGTAGTTAAAGCCAAGGCTAATAAAGGAGTTAATAACATGTCTAAATCAGGATGGCTTTTATTGTGCTTAATGACTCCCTGTATCAGAACCCAGCTGGCCTTGAAAGCATCTGTTGATCTCCCAACAGTAGGTAGAGCAACAGAGGAAAGTGATCTACCACCGCTGTCTGGGCATTAGCCAGGTAAACAGCCCAGGTTCCACTGTTCCTCCTATGCTAGGCCTGCAGCACACAGCATGTCAGCGTGATATTGCACCAGGCAGGGCTCCGGGAGCAGATGCAGCCAGCCATGTTCTTCCCATTGTTTACCCTTTCAACAATCTTCACCGCTGCCTTTTGTTCTTGCTGAAATAATTGGTTCTGCAGTTTTTTATTTAATCATTGCATGTGGCCCAGTGTTGAGGATTATTGTTTTTCATGCTTATTTATTTATTCTCCCTGAAACAAATACCGCAGATAATTTGTTTCATTAGTCTGTGTCTCTTTCCTTTCTGTTGCTTCACGGCTGGCCTGCCCATTGGCCCGACTAACATGTTAGCTGCTGGCCTCAGTCGCTGACTGGTAACCCTGGGCTTGCCTAAGGATCTTTAAGAGGAACATGGAAAGTGTCTGACCCCATTTCTATGAGCAATGCGTCTTGGGAGATGCTTAATTTGTGTGTGTTTATTAATATGCGTTTAGCTGTTCTTCAGGATTGCCCTCTCTCTCTACAAATGCTACATGTATACAGTGTCTTGTATCTTGAGTGGATATTATATACTATTGTACAGTGGCAGTTAGTGCTGTTTAAGATGAGGGAGGACGATTTGTTTTCATGAGCATGGCCTTATTTCTGTTACAGCCTATTGGGTGACAGTCAACGTATGAATCATAACCTCTTATCATATCATCATTCTGAACATTCGTAACCTCCTTGCATCTGCAAAAAACCCAGCCTTACTTATGATTCAGTACTACACAAATTGCTTTCATTATTTATTTACTAGCTAACTAAATGATAACACAGGATAAACATACACACTTAATACATTAGAAACAGGTCCCTAGCGACTGACACAATATGGCGTCTTGTTACAAAGGAGAGAGAAGAGAAAGAGAGAGAGAAAGAGATACTTCGTAACGGCTCTCGTTGGTGGTAGGAAGAGTGGACCAAAGCGCAGCGTGGAAAGTGTTCATGATTTTTTTATTCAAAAAACAGTCAAACAAAATAACAAAAGCGAAAACGAAAGCGCATAGTTCTGTCAGGCTAAGGCACTAAACAGAAAACAAGATCCCACAACCTAATGGTGGGAAAAAGGGCTGCCTAAGTATGATCCCCAATCAGAGACAACGATAGACAGCGGCCAAAAACAAAGAAACAGAAGACATAGAATTTCCCACCCGAGTCACACCCTGACCTAACCAAACATAGAGAATAATAAGGATCTCTAAGGTCTGGGCGTGACACACTTATCGTTGGTACATTTTAGGAACTACTCTCACAGTAATCATATACATTGCACACGAACCGCCGCCCGTTTGGAGTAAGAAATCATGCATTTATTTACGTGTGAATGCTTTCGTTCGCCATTTATCTCTGTTTGAATACCATTTATCTCTGAATGTGTAAATATTTGTATGAACAAGACATGTGACTAACAGAAATGGAATAATGTGTCCCTGGACAAAGGGGGGGTCAAAATCAAAAGTAACATTCAGTATCTGGTGTGGCCACCAGCTGCATTAAGAACTGCAGCGCATCTCCTCCTCATGGACTGCACCAGATTTGCCAGTTCCTGCTGTGAGATGTTACCCCACTCTTCCACCAAGGCACCTGCAAGTTCCCGGACATTTCTGGGGGGAATGGCCCTAGCCCTCATCCTCCGATCCAACAGGTCCCATACGTGCTCAATGGGGTTGAGATCCAGGCTCTTCGCTGGCCATGGCAGAACACTGACATTCCTGTCTTGCAGGAAATCACCCACTGAACGAGCAGTATGGCTGGTGGCATTGTCATGCTGGACGATCATGTCAGGATGAACCTGCAGGAAGGGTACCACATGAGGAAGGAGGATGTCTTCCCTGTAACGCACAGCATTGAGATTGCCTTCAATGACAACAAGCTCAGTCCGATGATGCTTTGACACACCGCCCCCAGACCATGACGGACCCTCCACCTCCAAATCGATCTCGTTCCAGAGTACAGGCCTCGGTGTAACGCTCATTCCTTCGACGAAAAACGTGAATCCGACCATCACCCCTGGTGAGACAATACCGTGACTCGTCAGTGAAGAGCACTTTTTGCCAGTCCTGTCTGGTCCAGCGACGGTGGGTTTGTGCCCATAGGCGACGTTGTTGTCGGTGATGTCTGGTGAGGACCTGCCTTACAACAGGCCTACAAGCCCTCAGTCCAGCCTCTCTCAGCCTATTGCGGACAGTCTGAGCACTGATGGTGGGATTGTGCATTCCTGGTATAGACTTGGGCAGTTGTTGTTGCATCCTGTACCTGACCCGCATGTGTGATGTTCGGATGTACCGATCCTGTGCAGGTGTTGTTAAACGTGGTCTGCCACTATGAGGACGATCAGCTGTCCGTCCTGTCTCCCTGAAGCGTTGTCTTACGCGTCTCACAGTACGGACATTGCAATGTATTGCCCTGGCCACATCTGCAGTCCTTATGCCTCCTTGCAGCATGCCTAAGGCACGGTCGTTAAGACACTAACAGCTTACAGACGGTAGGCAATTAAGGTCCCAGTTATGAAAACGTAGGACACTAAAGAGGAACCGCAGATGAGCAGTGACCCTGGGCATCTTTCTTTTAGTGTTTTTCAGAGTCAGTAGAAAGGCCTCTTTAGTGTCCTACGTTTTCATAACTGGGACTTAATTGCCTACCGTCTGTAAGCTGTTAGTGTCTTAACGACGTTCACAGGTGCATGTTCATTAATTATTTATGGTTCATTGAACAAGCATGGGAAACAGTGTTTAAAGCGTACAATGAAGATCTGTGAAGTTATTTGGATTTTTACGAATTATCTTTGAAAGACAGGGTCCTGACAAAGGGACGTTTCTTTTTTTGCTGAGTTTAGAACTAACGAGTTAGTAAACCCACTACAATCATGCAGTAATGTTACAGTGTACAGTCAGTAAGCAGTTACACTGTCGGGCCCGGTGGCAATAAATTAATAAAACCAAAAGCTTACCTTGACTTGGAAGAGTTCCAGTGTTGTGTTGGATAATCATAGCCAGGTAGCTAACATAGCATCCCCCTGTTTGGGCAGGGTGTTTCAGTAGGCTAAACTATGTAGCTGTATTTGCTACCTAAGTAAGTGAAACTGAAAGTGAGATAAAAAATGACAATTTCTCTCTATATAAATTTCTCTCTTGCTTCTCCTTCATTTTGGAATAAATGAATTTGTTCAAAACTGTTCAATGATTGTCTTTCTCTCTCTTTCTCTCTCTTACTCACCAAGCTTATGCTTTTAGTACTAGATTACTTCTCTGATCCTTTGATTGGGTGGACAACATGTCACTTCATACTGCAAGAGCACTGATAGGTTGAAGAACGTCCTCTGGAAGTTGTCATAATTACTGTCTAAGTCTATGGAAGCGGGTGAGAACCATTAGCCTCCTAGGTCTTGTATTGAGGTCAATGTACCCAGAGGAGTATGGAAGCTAGGTGTCCTCCGGCTACACCATGGTGCTACCCTACTGTAGACCTTCTTTGCAAAATAGTGTGTTTTAATCAATTATTTGGTGACATGATTATATTTAGTATAGTTTTATCTAAAAAGGATAACTTAAAAAAAAATGAAATTCACTGAGGAGGATGGTCCTCCCCTTCCTCCTCTGAGGAGCCTCCACTGATTGCATAACATGTACAAGTGCAGATTGATGTTTATTGTCATGAGGCTTGTCCTGGAGGCAGAACTGAGCCATTTCCCCCCTAGATTGTAAAAGTTTTTAAAAGTTCAACCTTAATTTAAGGTTAGGGTTTGACCTTAGGGTTAGCAGTGTGGTTAGCGTTAGGTTTAAATCTGATCTTATGACTTTGTGGCTGTGCCAGCTAGAGACAACTCTGCAGAGCTGTCTCCAGAACAAGATTCATGATGAAAAACGCTAACCTGCTAGATAAGTAACCTACACACACATCTGAACTAGTCATGTATGGTAATCCCAATAGTCAGTTGTGGTCTGCAAATTGTTGCCTTGACGCTTTGGTGGAGGGAAAGAGAGGCTGTGGCTGAAGTACACGGGTATGTGCCACCAGCAGGGCTGTGGGGGCTGTGGCCTCAGTGTTCTGGTGACACAGTGGATATTTGTAGTGGCTGGTAGAGCGCAGCAGATGTCCATGTAAGCATGCTTAGTGGCTGTTTTCTGTCCTCGACACCCCCCCCCCCCCCCCCCCCCCCACCTCGCCCCACAGGCTCACTAGCCGGACCCTCTTAGAACCATGCTCTCCTAATATAAGTACATAGTTTGGCACAAGGTCTGCATCAGGATGACATAGTCAGAACCAAAAACCACTCAGGATGTGATGTTTCCTCGTACACGGGGATGACACACAAGGATGAGTGTGGCTTTGTTCCTCTTTGTCACTCCACTGTTGTAATCCTGTGTGGATCTCACCGGGCCTGATGTTTGTATTGGTCTGTTTTCACTGGGAGGTTATCTGACTGAAGGCTCCCAGCTAACTGTACTGCCCCCCTACCACCTTTATATACTGTATCTGGACTGCTGGGGAAAATTGCATTGTGGCTCCATCTCATGTGAAGCTCCTGCAATTTATCTCCAAAGCTACTGGAGTTATCTGGGCGTTGGCCTCAGGGGTTTCTGTCAAGCTGACCACCCTCATCCGGTCCAGCCGTGGCATTTATTTTGCTTGCAGATAAGAGATACTGTGAGGAGCTGACGTGCAGGAGGGCAACAACAGATGGATCGATGCGGACTGACACATCTATCTTTACCACAGCGTGAGGGATAAGCTTGCCTTGCTCCTGGGCATTTCTGTGGAAACCAACCAGTGTGGATGATCAAGGTGCTTTCTGGGCTGAGTGCGGAGAGCAGGGGCAGCACGGTGCGGGGCTGCAGTCTGGGCTCCAGGAAAACAGATGGATATGTTTAACAACTTGGAAACGAGGCGTATTGTAGGATCAAAGCGGGAGAACCTTGTATCTCAAGAGGGCACCCTGTTCACATGTACACATGTAGAAGGAAAGTGGGAAAGCAAACCTTTCTCTGTGCCAGTGTCATTTTTTTTATAGGCACTAACCATCCTCCCTAGCTGTAATCCCTCCTCAACATTTGATCCAGTGTATTTTGCAGTTGAATTATTCATATCTCCTGCAGTAATTTAACACAGCCCAGAGGTGTCTTTCTCTTTGTTATAGCAAAGATATTCTTTTATTCTGCCTTGCTTGAATAAACCCCACTCTCCTGTCAACTCTTGGCTCGAGGAAAAGCGTCTGTCTGCCCCAGCTGCCATGGCCCGGGATGCTGATTGGTTGGCTGGGTGCTGTAACTTGTGTCATATTTTTGAGGCGAGTGAGAGGGCTGCTGCTGATGCAGGTCAGCGTTTTCCATTCGGCCCTCTCTTACAGCAGATAATAAGTGGGGACGAATAATATCTGACATTTACCGTGTCGTAATCATGCCATGATGCTCTCCCCCTGCTTGTGAAATGGACACTTATCTGAGAAGATGCTCAGGGGAGGTTTGACCAATGGTGGCATCTCACAGTTTGTTTTTAATCTCATGAGTGCAGGTAAAGTCATATTCCCTCTGGTTCTGTCAATTTTATGAATCTTATACATTACCTAACCTGTTCATAACCAAGATACTTTTTCACCTTTGTGCACCAAGCTCCTTGAGAAAACAGGTACGATTCTGTGCTTGTAACCAGCCCTTAGACTCATCCTGGCTATACACTGAGTTCATAAACAGAGAGTTAGAAATAAGACTAGAGTAAGCTCACAGAGCTGGAGAAATATCGGTCAGAGGATTTTTCTTTAGCCCCAGGCCCGATTTGTCTGTGCTCTAACTCTTTGCCTTGACTCTGCTGGCCTTGATTATTGAGGATTAAGATTACCAGAACCTCGCAGGAATTTATCTTGGGCCTGGTAACCTGCAGGKATCCAGCCCCACACCTCCTAGTTTCATTTATTGGTGGGTTTTAACTGAGATCCACCGCTGTAAATTGTCCACAAATGTGGTTAGTTAGAGGTGAATCTGTGCCCCAGAAGATTTATATCTTCAACCACAAGCGTGAGGCTGGGGCAGGAGCTAGCGTAGCTACTTACTATGGTTTGGTTTAACCTGCTATGCTTCAGCCAATGTGGACAAAACACTGTCATGTCCTTTACAATAGACCAAGCTTTCCAAAGGACATGAGCAGATAGACATATTCATCATAAACTAATTTGTGATCTCTCTAAGTTACATGTTGAGATCAACAACCATATGGTTACAAATTACAAATGAGTTTATGATGATGATGAGATTTTACTAGTTCTTACTAGCAGACATCAGACATGCGCTGTCTGTTCACTGGGGTTTACAATGACATTGTTATTAGTTTTATATTTCATTTAATTTCCTACAACTAGGGCTGACTCTAGTCTTTTGGGGGCCCTAAGTGAGATTTGGTTGGTTAGTTTATTTTCTGCAATTCTACACATTTTGCCATGGGGCACAGAGAAAATGTTGCTGTGTTAAAGCAAGTTTTCTGCAATTCTACACATTTTGGCCATGGGACGGAGAGAATTTTTCATTTTACAGCTAATTTCCTGTAAACCCCCCCCAAAAAATACATGGGATGGAGAGACATTTTTGCAGTTTTAAATACATTTTCTGCAATTCTACACATTTTGTAATGACTTAATAATATGGTTAATATGGTATCTGAGTGAGAATGACTAACTAAATCATTGGGGGCCCCCTGGAAGTCAGGACCCCTGGGCACGTGCCCTGTCTGTATTCGGCCAGGATTACTATAAGTTTAGATTGTTGGCTAGACTAACTACCAATCTAAAAATTGTTAACTGACATTGCTAATTGAGTGACTGTCAGTGACTGACATAACAAGAGAAAAAACACTGATGCACAATAGTAAGTTGAGAGTTGAGAGGGGGCCCTAAGCGACTGCTTATGTCACCTGGAACCGGCCCTGCCTACAACCATGTTTTGACTGCAGTCTTTTAGTAATGTGGTATTTTAGTAAATACATCTGCCAACGTCTCTCTGTCTAATACCATCGCAAATCCCCAAATCCCCTTGAAGGTCAGTCTTTTTCCCCTGCAACAGGGCGTTTTCTTTCTTTCCTTGTGGAAAAATCAACACAATATGGAGGATTAAAGGAGTAGGGATCCATCTCTCTAATCACGTTGCGTGAACAGTGAGACATCCCGTGTTCTCTCCTCATACCGAAATGGTGTAAACCAGGCTGCCTGGGTAGACTGAAAGCTGTATGTCTCATTACAGGCGAGAGAACATAGTGTGATCACAACTTGATTTGCATGTAAAAATGAATACTGCAGCATATTGCATCCTGCTGATTCTAATTACTGGAATAATCATTAATAGGAACATTTAATCATTGATATTAATCTCTGTAATTATTATTAATTTTGTCCTTCTAAAACACAACTAGGAAGTGTCACAGCAGTGCATGCATATCAACCTCTTCATTACCTTGGTTATCTCTCTCGCTTTATCTCTCTCGCTTTCTCTCTTTCCTTCACTCTCTCTTGCTTTCTCTCTGTTTCTCTCTTTTTTTCTCTCCCTCGCTTTTTCTCTCTCTCACTTTCTCTCTCCATCTAATGTATTTGTCTTTTCTTCCCCTGCCCCCCTCCCAAACAGTATACTTAGAGGTTGCAGCTTGGCTGTGTTTTTAGTTAGTGTGTACTGTCTGAGTGGGTGTTTCTCTCTCTCTCCCTGTCTGCTTGTTACGATATTGTGGGGACGGCATAAACATTCCAAATTCTTATTTTCAATACACATCTCTCTCACTACCATAGTTTAGGATTGATGGATGAGCATAAGGGAGATTGGTTGTAACACTGTCTGTCTCCCTGTCCTTCTAGTTTAGTTTAGTTTATTAGGATCCCTATTAGCTACTGCACATGCAGCAGCTACTCTTCCTGGGGTCCACATAAAATGTACAAATACATGACAAAGTACAGAACAGTTATAGACAATGACATTACTGTAACAAAACAAAACAAAAACATGTATATATTTATAATAAAGTCAAATATATATAGTACCAGTCATAAGTTTGGACACACCTACTCATTCCAGCTCTGAGTACTGGTCTCTGGGGAAGCCCTCTCTGGGAGGAGAGCTGGGCTCTCTGGTTGAGGGGATGGTCTCTCTGGGTGAGGTGAAGATCTCTCTGAGCAGAGTGCTGGCCTCTGTGGGTGGAGTGCTGGCCTCTGTGGGTGGAGTGATGGCCTCTGTGGGTGGAGTGCTGGCCTCTGTGGGTAGAGTGCTGGCCTCTCTGGGCGAAGTGCTGGCCTCTCTGGGCGAAGTGCTGGCCTCTCTGGGCAGAGTGCTAGTCTCTCTGGGCAGAGTGCTGGTCTCTCTGGGCAGAGTGCTGGTCTCTCTGAGTGCTGGTCTCTCTGGGCAGAGTGCTGGCCTCTTATTTGCTGGCTTTCCATAGGCCGGATGCTCCTGGTTTTTCTTCTCACATTGGCTGTGTACTTTAGCACCCTTGCAAAGACCTTTACACCGCACATGTTTAGGTGGATGTGGTCTTGCATCTGGTGAGGGTGGATGTCTTTCTGGTGTGCCAAAAAGTGCACATTTTCTTGAGAGCTCTGCATTGTTTTCTAAAATAATATTGAATGGCACATCGCAGCGCGGGAGAAGAGATTCAAATCAAATTCTTGCAGATGGGTATCTCTCTGTGGTCAAAATGGCTACTTCTGCCATAGCTGGGGCCACACATCCTCAAGTTATTTAGGTTGTTCGTTCCAGTGAGGATTATTACTGTCTTCGCTCCTATTGAAGTGTCCTCTGAAATTATTTTGAGGGCACTCAGTCATGGGGCACCATATTTTTCTCACCTCCATGCCAGATAGTAGTTCTCTTTCCTGTAGATGTTTGCTGTTGGAGTCCAAATAGTGGGAGTGTTGGTTGAGCTAGCAGAGATGGTAGGGAGGTTATTTGTTGGACAGGGATCTGAGGGAGGCGAGTTGGTGTTGGTTGGAGAGGGATCTTCTGGAGGAGACAGGTTGGTGTTGGGTGGAGAGTGATCCGTGCTTCTACACCTGCATTGCTTGCTGTTTGGGGTTTTAGGCTGGGTTTCTGTACAGCACTTTGAGATATCAGCTGATATAAGAAGGGCTATATAAATACATTTGATTTGATCTCCTGGAGAGCTGTTGGGGGTGAGTGGGTGGAGCACGGCGGGGGGTGGGCTGGGGTTAGTGACCCTGGGTAGATGCTCGTTCACAGCCTGTATGGTGTACTCTCTGTTCTTCAGCTCCTTTTTTGCTTCTAAAACCTCTCTTCTAATCTGCTCCTTGATCTCCTCTACTTTTGTCACTGTCTTCATTTCAGAGTTCTTCCTTTCTTTCTCTCTGGAGTTCTCTGACTTCTGATGTTAGGTTTTCTATCAACAGTTTGTGTTTATTCTTCACCTGGTAGAGTTGGTCACACAGCTACTCCATCTTTACATCAGTGCTGGTGGAGAGCTGGACTTGTTCTTTTAACTCTACAAATTCCGACTCTATCTGGGAGAGTCTCATCTGCACCACAATGGAAATGGGCTTCGGTGATTTGGGCATTTCTTTGGCCATGTCCTCTCTGTCTTTGTTCATTGGGGTGGAGCTTGCTTGTGATGTTTTAATGTTGATCAGGGACTGGTAATTTTTTCCCTCTGCTTTCACCAGAAAAAAAAGCTGGCTACAAAGGTGTGGAGAGCAGCTTCACTCCCTTGAACCCTTACTGTTCCATTCAGGTATATGTTTATTGTGAGGTACCTTATTTCTTCTTGATCCTCCAAAATCTGTGTGTGTATGTGATAGCCCATGGGGCTGTGGTTTAACTCCGACATGGTGGGGGTGTAGTCATTTATAGGGGACCCTCTCATATGCCCAATCCCAGGCAGAAGGCTTAGATATAGCGCACAGTCTGCTGTTCTCTAATCTGCGTGTTCTCTGTGTCTGCCATCGACAGAATAGATAGCGTTCTCCTCTCTCAATGCTTGGCCCTGCACACAGTGCACACAGAGGGATCTGTCTGTACTGTACTGGGCTGGACGGTGAGGAACAGAAGCAGGAGGGAGATGGAGGGATGGTGGGCTGGGTTTTGGAGTTACTGCCCATTGCTCCGTGGTGCAGCCCCAGCGCCAGAGTTGTGATGAAGAGGGGGCAGGGGAAAGGTGGATTTATCAGCGCTGCCCTTACAGGTCCTCAGAGAGCTGTGAGGTGGCCGGGGTTGCCAGTTTGGGAAACCGAGAGGGTGCTTTACAACTATCCAGAGATCATATGTTTACTAACACCCTATAACAGCTTCTGACATAGGAGATGGCTTTCCCCTCTGTGCCAATGCTGCTCACTCCAAACTGGGAAGCTGGGAAGATATTTCTAGTTTACATACACACCATGTACTTCTCTCCATTTACCGAAGCACCATAGATTACTAGTGGAGGAAAATTGCCTGGTGTGTGTGCAGACTGTTTGTGCTGTGTGTTGGTTTTTTTTAAGGAGAGGGGAGTGTGTGTAGTGAGGCAGTGTCACAAGGTGTTTGAGCAGGCAGGCTGTAATGAGTTCCTTGTCCCATAGACAGGTAACAGGCTCCGCTCCAGACATTGTTGAGATGGGCTAGCTAGACAGACACAGAAACATACAGCATGCTGCTAGGGACATTTAGAGTGGGAGCCCTACATCCACCTTTACTCGACTCAGTAGTAGCGGTTTCTGGTGTTTGTGTATACGTAAGTGATATGCGGCATGCGTTTCTGTGTGTGTGAGTGTGTGCACGTGCTCAGTGGATGTGGATGTGTCTGTTAGTGTGCGTGTCTGTGTACATGCATCTGTGTGTGTGTGTGTCTGCTTTAGTGTATCTGTGTGTGGTGTGTGTGTTTGTAAGTGTGTGTGAGCACTGTGGTGGGTGCGATGCCACAGGCCTGGAGGGGGGACAGATGTTGAGTTGTCTCCAGAAGCCCTCTACAGATTAGAGTGGTGCTCCCAGGCAACTTCCCAGCACAGGGGGAGAGCATTGCACAACGCTCCGGGCCAGCGACGTTGCTTAACTATGGTAAAAGAGGAATCTCACATTTAGCTGGAAACTATCAGCATGCCGACTGGTTGGTTGGTGGAGATTGTTTTCGCAGGTTGCTGTGAGGTTTTCTAAACCAGTAATATTAGCTGAAAATTAGATTTTTCTTTTCAAACTATACTGAACAAAAATATGAACGCAACATGCAACAATTTTACTGAGTTACAGTTCATGTAAGGAAATATGTCAATCTATGGATTTCACAGGACTGGGCAGGTGCGCAGCCATTGGTGTGCCTGGGAGGGCATAGGCCCACCCACTGGGAAACCAGGCCCAGTCAATCAGAATGGGTTTTTCCCCACAAAAGGGCTTTATTACAGACAGCTGTCCGGGTGGCTGGTCTCAGAAGATCGCGCAGGTGAAGAAGACGGATGTAGAGGTCCTGGGCATGGTTACACGTGGTCTGCGGTTGTGAGGCTGGTTGGATGTACTGCCAAATTCTCTAAAATGACGTTAGAGGCGGCTTATGTTAGAGAAACATTGAATTCTCTGGCAACAGCTCTGGTGGACATTCCTGCAGTCAGCATGCCAATTGCACACACCCTCAAAACTTGAGACATCTGTGTTATTGTGTTGTGTGACAAAGCTGCACATTTTGAGTGGCCTTTTATTGTCCCCAGCACAAGGTGCACCTGTGTAATGATCATGCTGTTTAATCAGCTACATGATATGCCACACCTGTCAGGTGGATGGATTATCTTGACAAAGGATAAATATACACTAGCAGGGATGTAAACAAATATGTGCACAACATTTGAGAGAAATAAGCTTTTTGTGCATATGGAACATTTCTGGGATCTTTTATTTCAGCTCATGAAACATGGGACCAACACTTTACATGTTGAGTTTATATTTTTGTTCAGTATAGTTGATAGCACGGGTGTGATGGAATGTGCATTAAGATTGAAGGTTGACCATCTGTAGGTAAGGCACTGGTTTGGATTTATCCTCTCAGTGAAGAGCTGCTATCGAGATCTCCTACAGGCACAGCCAGTGGCACAGCACTCTCTGACTCATTTAGGATTGGCTGTCATTCAACCTAGATTTGAATATAGAGAAAATGTTTTAATATATTTCCACCACTGTCACTGATCTAATGTTCTGTCGCACCAATGATCTCAGAGTGTACTGCAGGATGTAGGAGTGCTACTCCAAAAACACCTTAGAAGCAGATTGTGTGTCTGTGTCGATGCCTGTGCATGTGGGTGACTAGCAGCTGCCACAGTTGGTCCCTTAGTCGAACAGACAATACTGAGACGGACGTTTATCGTAGTGATTCATACTCTTTAACACGTTATAACTGATGAGTTGTATTAATCACACTAATCCAATTACCTGTAACTTTACCATATGTCTCTGTGCTTAATGTCATGAGGCAAATCCACCCGCCGCTGGCAAGTTAATTAGCTTTTATCCTCAGAAGGCTCGTAAGTCATCCGTTCACCTAAATCAGGAGGTTTTAGTCACCAGATTTACTCTGCTTGTTCATCGTCCTCACTTTCACTAGCTACTGCTGAATGCACGGCTGTGTTTATATCCATGAGAGAAGGTCAGGGCCATCCATCCACATGTTTTGTAACTTCTCTATCAAATCCCTGTAGGTAAGATGTTGCTGCCTTTTTTTGTCAGCCACTTTACACAGTGGGTGTCAGTCACAGCTTCCTAGACAAACCTTGTTACCTCTCACATGTGGTGTTGCTGCAGACAGTCCAGTTACACCACAGGTCTCTATAGTACTCCATACTAAACTACTCTTTAGCCACTGGTCCTTCTGTCCTGCTGCTCCCCTCATCCACTGATTCATCATGTCCCTGCAGCCACCATATAGAGGACAGACAGACTGACAGACTGAAAGGCACTGATGGCAGCTAGAAGTTATTAGGACGTTGCCACAGATACAGTAAACAAACTAAGAATTGAACTACTGCTGTACCTGTCAAGTTATTGACAGGACCAGGTGATGATTAATTTTACACTTACGTCTAGCTTTGGAGTGGGGTTGTTACACCTTGGTACAAAGAGTCTCTTAAACTGGATGGCTGGTTGCTTAACTTATAGGATTTTGAAACCTGACACCGTTGTTGTCGAGATTCCATCATGTGTTGTTTAATGTGTGAGCAGGTGTGTTAAATAAATTCTCTCTTGAGACGCATTGGTGAGAATATGCATAATCAATAGAAAAACAACTAGAATGGGAACATTCTAGCTAACAGCTGATGCCTGATGTGGAAGGACAATGCATTCCCTTATTTATTTGCATAGTTAAAACTAAGACAGAAAAGATGAAGCCATATACCACAACATGATAAATTGCTTTTCAATGAGCAGAAAATATATTCCATTCTGGGAATTTCCAAGAGCTCAGCAGCATTGTGGTAATAAGATGGTAGAGGGGGGCATCAAGCAGTCTCTCCCTCACCCCCCTCCTCTCCTCTCCCTCTCCCACTCTTTCTATTCTCTCTCTTCCTCTCCCTCGCTCCTGTCACATCAGTCAGGCTCTCTTGGTTTATGTATTTTTAAATGCAATTTTGCCCATTCAAATTTAACAGTAAAATATTGTTTTCATTAGCAACTGACAATAACGTGGATATTTAAACAGATGAGTGGCTTTCAATTTCAGCTTCCTGTCACGGATGTGCCGTGCTTTACTGCCTTCCCGCCACAAAAGGACCAAAAGAGCGCAAAGCATGTTTTTCCACCTCTAATGCATATTAGTCAGAGATGTAATTTAAGCATTTTCTTCTGACAACGTGTTTAATCTGTTTCATCAGCAGTATTAACACTATTTATTTGCCTCTTAACCAGGAACAGTAGCATGGAGACTCCTCACAGGCTTTTAACATGACATTTTTGAGGAAACTCTCCTGGAGAATGTATGCACCAGTTAAAAAGAAGCACACATGTCCAGGAATCATGGCATAGCATCAGAATGTATTCACTGTTAGTCATAAATGGGATTAGTCGATGAGCAGGAATATTTCTGATGAGATGACTGTCGGGTTGTGGTTCTCATGGTCAGTCTGAAGGATTAGGGTATTTGGACGGATTAAAACAGACAGTTTTTGGGCAGAGAGCAGGCTGGCTGTTTCCTTTTTCCATTAAATTTCACAAAATGTCAACACATAGAAAATAAACACACAGTATTGTTTCAGGTTTTGATATTTAACACCTGAGGCCTAGAAGACATTGATAAAACCTCTTGAATCTAGTTTTGGTGTTCCATGCATATTCCACCTAATATATAGATGCTAAGCAGGAGAAAATGCATCATGAGTGCATGGCTAATTGAAAGCATGGCCTTCACTGTCATGTTCCAGCAGAATCTGTTCAGGACAATTCCCAGCACTGCCTGGCGCTCGCAACATGCTCTGTCTTGAGAAGAGGATCTCTAAGGATAGATGTGCTACAATTGTTCCCAAATAGATTGAATTTCACACGCATTCATTTGCTGGGAACAGGGTCATGATCAACACTGTGCTGCGTCGTTAATACATAGACGTCACCCTCATCATAGCCCGCTGTGTGCATGACTAACACCAGAGACCATTAGTCAAAACCAATATTAACAGGTACATACAATTTTCATACCTCCCACCATGTGAAGGCAACGCCAGCCCAAGTGGCCATTAATCACCCCATACTGAGTGACTCACCCTGTGCTGTGTGACTAGCGCCAACATAACGCTAACATAACTCTAACGCAACGAGCACACGCTAGCAGGAGGCATGTACCAATGAGAAAAATACAGGAAATTGATATGTTGGATGCTAACTTTGTGGAGATGTACTGTAAGCTGTGAGCGTTGGGCTGATAGAGACATGACAGGACTAGACTGGTCTATTATGAAGAGGTAGTCAATTCCCCCCTCAGTTTGGGCTGCACACATCCATCATATTTGGCATGAGTCAGCGTCAGAGGAAGATTGGGCTGGATGGAGGGGGAGGGACAGTACAGGAACATTAAACCCATCCTGAATCATGAAGAAGGGTCTCTTGTCCTACACAAGGGGATGATGGGAGGGGAAGGGGGTGGGAGTGAGTATGCTCATATGCTCTCTGTCTATCTGAGGAGTGGCTGTGTCGTTCCAGAGGTAGCAGCATCACATCACAGAGTTTAAGGCCTGGGATAAAAGTGGTGGGGTGTGGTGAGTACGGCAGTGTGAGTGATAGGTGAGTGGCGGAGCTTAATTCCGAGGGAATATCTCCAGAGCCTGAGTAAACAGCGTGCTGCATTTGAGGGGCTGGAGCGGTTGAGCGGTGGAGGCAGAGCACACCGCCCTCTGTGCTCCATAATCTCTCGTCAGTTCAGCCTGTGCCACATTTTTGCTTAAATGTTTTTGCAGAAGAGGGCAAGCTGTCTGGTTTCAGGAAGTGGATCATACGATTCAGAGGCAGGCAGGCAGGCAGGGCACAGCAGAGCAGACCTCTCTCTCCTCTCCCCAGCAACTGCTGGGCTCACCGTTCAACCGGCCGACCGGACCTCTGGCGGGAGCAGGGAGTGGGGAGATGTTTTACCCTCTCACTGGCACCAGCAGCCAGCCAGACTCTCAATGGAGAAATCCACTGGAGACAGAAAGCTTCTAGCCTTCCCCCCTCTCCCCATCTTAAACTAAACTGATCTGATTTGGGTGAATGAGCTGGACTTATACGACTGATAGATAGTTGTCTGTCTTTTTATTGTGAAATCACATCCACTAATTTGATTAGTGTGTACATCGAGCGGGTTAGTATTGCACAGGGCCAGACACAGATACGTACACATGGCTTTTCATCCAGTAGAGGAGAGTGGGGTAAGTTGAGCCACCCTTGTTTCTAGGAAACCATACATAAAATGTAGAGGTAATCATTTCATGAAGGAAGTCTGAAGGAAGAAACCACATAAAGAAAGTGTTAAGCAAGTTAGGTTCAATTAAAATGAATTGATGCTTGTAATTGAAGCTTGCGTCTTAACCAAAGTAGATCATTCTAAGATTGTTCTATACATCAGGCTTCTATAAGCTTCAATATGAGGTCCTAAACCTAACACGAAAGTGCATCCTTGTAACTGTCTGTGCTAATATAGTCAAAATGTTTGCCTTTGGGTAAGTTGAGCCAATGTACTTGGGGTAAGTTTAGATAGATAGATAACAGTACAAAGTGTGTGTTGTGTGTTAAATTATGCTTAAAATTATTCAAATGCAAAAAAGCTATTGGGTTGAATTGTTTGGGAAATAAAGATTGACATGGTTTTAAAAGGATAGTGGTAATATTTCATTCAGTACGGACATTTTTAGGCATCTTAACTTATACTGTAAGTTCTGCCAAGAGACCACTTTTTTTAACAAGCTATCGATGTTACATTGAACAGGGTGAATGGAAAATGAATGTTAGTCGTCCAATATGCTGTAATAGAAATAAGGCCATGCTCATAAAATAATTGTCCTCCCTCTTCTTAAACGGCACCGATCGCCACTGATGTAGACATCTTTGTTAGAAAGAATACTATATTTCCCTTGACAGAGTGATGCTGAATGTAAAAATGTCTCAACTTACCCCACTCTCCCCTATCTTAGTTCATTTGGTTTCTATAATGTCACAATGGCTGTTGTACTGCTCTACAGTCTTTATAGGGCTGCCTCTCTGCCCTTGACGCCAGCGTGCCCATTAATGTCTCCCTAAGTTGGCTGTAGTGCGCCGAGCGTGGAGGAAGGGGAGGGAGGACACTAAATTTGTCCTCTTGACTTGAAGAGATTGTTCTTGCAATTATTTGAGGACCTTTCCCTGAGTAAATCAATACAATGTAACAATCGTAGATTGCTTGACACTACTTGACTGATGGCTCTAGTCTATTTATTTTCTCTCTCTTTCTCTCTCTCTCTATTTCTTCTCTCTCGCTCTCTCTCTCTCTCTCTCTCTCTCTCTCTCTCTCTCTCTCTCTCTCTCTCCCTCCATCTTTCTCTCTCTCTCTCTCTAGCTCTCTCTTTATATAAACTCAGCAAAAAAAGAAATGTCTCTTCAGGACCCTGTCTTTCAAAGATAATTCATAAAAATCCAAATAACTAGACAGATCTTCATTGTAAATGGTTTAAACACTGTTTCCCATGCTTGTTCAATGAACCATAAACAATTAATGAACATGCACCTGTGGAACGGTTGTTAAGACACTAACAGCTTACAATTAAGGGAATCAATTAAGGTCACAGTTATGAAAACTTAGGACACTGAAGAGGCCTTTCTACTGACTCTGAAAAACACCAAAAGAAAGATGCCCAGGCTCCCTGCTCATCTGCGTGAACGTGCCTTAGGCATGCTGCAAGGAGGCATGAGGACTGCAGATGTTGCCAGGGCAATACATTGCAATGTCCGTACTGTGAGACGCCTAAGACAGCGCTACAGGGAGACAGGACGGACAGCTGATCATCCTCGCAGTGGCAGACCACGTGTAACAACACCTGCACGGTACATTCGAACATCACACCAACGGGACAGGTACAGGATGGCAACAACAACTGCCCAAGTTACACCAGGAATGCACAATCCCTCCATCAGTGCTCAGACTGTCCGCAATAGGCTGAGAGAGGCTGGACCGAGGGCTTGTTGGCCTGTTGTAAGGCAGGTCCTCACCAGACATCACCGGCAACCACGCCTATGGGCACAAACCCACCGTTGATGGACCAGACAGGACTGGCAAAAAGTGCTCTTCACTGATGAGTCACGGTATTGTCTCACCAGGGGTGATGGTCGGATTCGCATTTATCGTCGAAGGAGTGAGCGTTACACCGAGGCCTGTACTTTGGAGCAAGATCGATTTGGAGGTGGAGGATCCGTCATGGTCTGGGGCGGTGTGTCACAGCATCATCGGACTCAGCTTGTTGTCATTGCAGGCATTCTCAACGCTGTGCGTTACAGGGAAGACATCCTATGCCCTGAAGTGGTACCCTTCCTGCAGGCTCATCCTGACATGACCCTCCAGCATGACAATGCCACCAGCCACACTGCTCGTTCTGTGCATGATTTCCTGCAAGACAGGAATGTCAGTGTTCTGCCACGGCCAGCGAAGAGCACGGATCTCAATCCCATTGAGCACGTATGGGACCTGTTGGATCAGAGGGTGAGGGCTAGGGCCATTCCCCCCAGAAATGTCCGGGAACTTGCAGGTGCCTTGGTGGAAGAGTGGGGTAATATCTCACAGCAAGAACTGGCATATCTGGTGCAGTCCATGAGGAGGAGATGCACTGCAGTACTTAATGCAGCTGGTGGCCACACCAGATCCTGACTGTTACTTTTGATTTTGACCCCCCTTTGTTCAGGGACACATTATTCAATTTCTGTTAGTCACATGTCTGTGGAACTTGTTCAGTTTATGTCTCAGTTGTTGAATCTTGTTATGTTCATACAAATATTCACACATATTAAGTTTGCAGAAAATAAACGCAGTTGACAGTGAGAGGAAGTTTCTTTTTTTGCTGAGTTTATGTATATATTTCTCCCTCTCTCCTTTCTCTCCTGCTTATGAACAGACGTGCCCAGTTCTCTGTAGTAGATTCACTAGGTAAAACGCCCACTACCCTTATGAGAGATCATATATTTCCAATTTGTAATGGAATTGTTTATGGGGAACCACATGGAATGGAGACTCATCTAAAATGGACCCTAGTTCACTATCCGCCCTATGTTTTTATAAGTCGTGGATTTACTGAACGTGAAAGTGCTGTGGCAGTTGCTTGATTTCACTGAGCCTAGGCCTGTTTTTATAGGACACCATTAGATGGGCTGGAGTCTCCTCGGTGCTTTCTGGATGTGGAGGTTCCTTCTAAATCAGTCAGGATTTCTTTATTTTACTCAGTGCCTGTCACTACTGTGAAAGATGATTGTTTGCTTTATGGTCATATCTGACTCCAGCCCAATGGAGGGTAAATATTGTTCCTTTCTCATAGCAGACCGACAACAACGTGGTGAGGACATGATACCAAATCAGAGTCAAGATAAGCCTATCCAACCTGTCCTCCAAATATAGATTATCTATCTTAATATGTGTTGTGGAAATTCTTGCTCAGGGACACTCGAAGTCAATCTTAAATGACTCATTGTTTATTGTCAGCGCGCTGGAAAGGTTCCAATAAACTTGATGCACCATGGTGAATGTCTGTCAGGAGCTCTAACGGGGCAGTCCCATTAGTTCCAGTATGTACTGCAGACAAGTCATATTTGCATGATTAAGCTTATTCATAATTAATTAATCATTAAAGTTTGCTTCATTCATGTGACCGACCAATACTGGTTCATAACATGTGACAGACCAATACCTCACGAGGCTTCTTTTCTCTAAGCTGAGACCTTGAAACTGAGATATCCCTTTCTCTAAACAAGGTTCTGGGCGTACTGCCAAATTGCAGACACTGATAGTGAGGATTTGTTCAATCAGTCACTTGCATGAACACAGAAATTGGTTTATAGAAATGCACCAACATAGAACATAGAAATTGGTAAATAGAAAAGCACAAACATAACATTTTCCATCACATATGCATGTTCAGTGTCTGCACTGTAAACCAATAGCCCTCTCCATCTCCCATTGAAGCTTAGCGCTGTATATTTTCCATTACTTAGCGTAATTGTGCGTGCTAATTATTTTCCCATTATGATTACACAGTGTGCTGCAATTTATCAAAAATGTATTTTTCTTTCAAAGTTGCCTATAAAATGTAATTTTCTTTCCTGAATCCAGACTTCCTCTGTGATGGTGACAAATGTGCCCGGGGATTAGAAGAGCCCTGTCTCAGATAGCACCCTCTCCTTCTCTTTCTCTCTCCCTCACTTCCTCCCTCCCTGTCTCCCTTCATTTTCCCTTTCTCTCTCTCTTTCTTGCTCTACCTCCTTCCCCTGCTATCTACTCTCTCTCTCCATCTCTCGCTCCCTTCCCTTCTCTCTGCTCTCTCTCCCTCCATCTCTCCCTCCCTCCTCTTTTCTCCACTCTCTCTCTCCTTCCGTCTCACCCACTCTCTCTACTTTCTCTCTCTCTCCATCTCTCTGTCCTTCCATCTCTCCCCCCTCTCTCTCTCGCCCTCCATCTCTCTCTCTCTCCCTCCATCTCTCCTCCCCTCTCTCTCCCTGCATCTCTCCCCCTCTTCCTCTCTTTACTCTCTCTCCCTCCATCTCTCCCCCCTCTCCCTCTCTCATTTCTCTTATTCCCACCCTTTCTTGTAACCACCGAGTTTCCTCATTGTGGCTGGGTGAATCATGTTATAGTGCGACAGGGCCCTGAGATGGGGACTGGGGGGGTTTGGGTAGTGGAGAGATTGCATGCATGGCCCTTTCTCCCAGACATAATTCTCACTATGAGACGGATCACACAGTTTGCACAAGGCTCCCAGGTTCCTACCATAGCCACTAGTAAATCCAATTGTGTCGTTATGCTGTGTACTCTACCATGGTGCTTCCCTAGTACTCGTACCCCTGCACATCGACTCTGTACTGGTACCCAGTGTATATAGCCAAGTTATCGTTACTCATTCTGTATTTTCTCCTCATTAAATAATTATTCTATAATTTATCTTTTTTTCTCTCTCTGCATTGTTGGCAAGGGCCTGTAAGTAAACATTTCACTGTTAGTCTACACCTGTTGGTTACGAAGCATGTGACAAATAACATTTGATTTGATTTGATTTACTGCCAGGGCTCAGATGGCATCATACAGATGATCCATCCCAGGGCCTTTTAGGCACTGGATACATTTCGGTTAAAGTACCGAATACACACACTGTTGTCTTGATGGGTAGAGTCTTAACTCCCTTTTTTGCTCCAGCTCGTCGTCTTTGGTGACGTTGACAAAAAACGAGGGGGTGCCTGCTGAATTCTGAACAGGCTGATATACGATTTCCAGCAGGAGCCCAGATCCAGCAGAGGTCATGGATGGACTAGGGTGCATTACATTGATTGAAGTGTGCCCACACACTACCGTTAATGTAGTAACAGTCTCTTGGCTGTGCCCTCTAACCCAATCACTGTTCTGCTGATGTGAGCCCCTGGCTGTTCCTGGCTCCTGCACGGCTCCCAGGACCCAGCGATTAGAGTGAGCTGGACTGATGTTTATTACAAGCTATTCCAGCATGCCGGCTTTATGATTCAAGTTCACGTTTCCTCACTTCACATGTTGTTTCTTTAAATATGGGGCTTTACTCTGCAAATCATAGAAACGGCCTCATATTGTGACATCTCGTAAAGTAGCATTACACAGCACTGGACCGTTATATGGCCTCCTGTGGCCCTGAATGGTAATAACCCTGAGATAAACGAAAATAAGTTGTGAACCAAAGAAAACGGATTGCAGATTTATTAGAATTTCGGAGATGACAAGCATAAGCCAATCACATAAAGAAGAAGAAGCAGCAGCAGCAACAGATGGCAACAGTGACGGGTGACCCTTAGCATTCATCTCTCCGGCCTGCAAATTAAATGTTACATGAGGGAGAGTGGAGTGGAGATGGAGGAGGCGGCAGGCTAGGATTGCTCATTAGATGGGTAGAGAGGACCCCTCTGTTAACCCCGCCGATCCAGACCCCCAAAACGGCAAACAAGCAGAGAGATATCTCTTAATTGTCTGTCTGTTTAGCATTCACAGCGGCCCTCTGTGTGTGAGAGGGAATCTGGTTGTGTATGGATTGAAGAGAAAAGGCTCCACAACGCTCCACTAAATCACTGTGTAATGTCGTCCGCTGGGGCAGCTGCACTCTGATGGGTTGTTATTCCATAGAGGAATCATTTCACTGTGGAAAACACAAAACCAGAACAAAAAAGCATTTGGGGAAAATTATGTTCTCTACTGGTTTAAAATGCATTCTGCAGGGTAGGGAAAATAGTTGTTTGATTCGGATGGATGATGCAGTAACATAATAGTATTCTCTGTGAGTGCTTTGGTCAGACACGTGGGTTTGAAGGCTTCAGGCGTTGAGGTGAATGACATTGATTCAAGCGCATGCTAATTGCCATTGTGCTGGCGTTGAGAGCAGCACCTGTATGTGCATGCATCCAGGGGTCTTTCAACTGCTTGGCTCTCAGGAGGCATCACAACAAGGTCTCAAGACCACAGCTGCAGTAGATCTGTCCACCATCTCAAAGACTTGCTGCATAAATGTATATCTAAATGTTTGTGTGTGTGCGAGGGTGTGTGTGTGTGTGCTTATGTGTGTCTATATATATATAGACTGTCAACTATCGTTAGTGAAGAACAATTCATCCACAAGAGCTCTTCTTCAACAGGATCGTTGAGTGTATGCATGTAACGACTCACTGSTACACACAGCAGGATGTTGAGAGACCTGGCTAGTATCTGGCTAGAGTGGAGGTGGTGGTTCCTACCTACCTGTCTCTGCTGTATCAAAGACTCTGTGGGCGTCGGAGTGACGATCACTCCATTCTCTGGAGAGTGATGTCAGATGTGCTATTTATCACCCTGGACTCTACTTCAGAGGGGGCCTGAGCATGAGAGAGCACGTCCATGACAGGGGCACTCACTTTGATTAAGACTCCTGTGCTTGTTCCCTACCGCTGTCTGAATACAATCCATCTATAGTGCCACCATGCGCTCTCCTCTTCCTTAACTCCTCTCTTCTCTGACTCCGATCGTTTTGGCCATTGACCGACCCTCTACGATCCCCCTCTCTCAAAGCATCCATCACCTTCTCAACTCCAAACATTAGTTCCATGGAGCTGGGAAACCTTGCCATCCTATAGGCATCAGGCAGGATGTAAACCATCACCTTTGTGTAGTAAAGCCTGTGGAATGATTAAAGTGAGAGGAGAAAGGAGAGGCAGAGGGGACAGAGATTGGTCCTGTTGTAACAGCTCCAATGATTCCACACTGGGGGAATATTGACTGGAATGCGCCTGGAGGTCAATCGAAGTTCACAAGGCAGGACCATATTTATGACAATCTATAAAAACACAAGCCTGGAAGTATAGGCTAGTATGTTGGTGGGCTAGTTGTATTTCTTTCACATCAGATTGATTGCTGCTTTTTTGTAATGTTCTGCTAGCCAGCCACCCACTATTCCAACGGTCACACATTCCTTAAGGGCCGACAAGAATATAGTTTTTTTAATAACCCGTTGTATTAGCAAGCAAGCAAGCAGTGCATTCCTGCCAATCATCTCATCCCTCCTTTCCTCTCATCCCAGTGCACAGTCACCACTCTTGTTTACACTCAACCACGTCACCCTCTCTGTTCTGCAGCCAGAAGAGTCATTCTGTACTTGTATGACATAGTGGTGTCTCCAATGCATTAATAGGTTGTTTGAAAATGTCAAGGTCTTAAATGTAATTTCCAATGCCAAAAACAGAGTTGTATTAACAGCTAAATCTGAGCTAATTCAGAGAGAGAGAGAGAGAGAGAGAGAGAGAAGAGAGGAGAGAGAGGAGAGAGAGAGAGAGAGAGAGAGAGAGAGAGAGAGAGAGAGAGAGAGAGAGAGAGAGAGAGAGAGAGAGAGAGAGAGAGAGAGAGAGAGAGAGAGAGAGAGAGAGAGAGAGAGAGAGAAGAGAGAGACAGAAGAGAGAGAGAGAGAGAGAGAGAGAGAGCTCTGACCACAGACCCCTTGGGCCGTCTGTCTAGGATCTGGGTGGGTATGGGCACAGTTGTGTGTTTGCACCACCTGTATGTCCCTTGGCCTGCCTTGTGACCGCTTATCCTCATTCAACTGCAACAGAGAGGACTTTAGACAACTGCTAAATATATAGCCGTCTCTCAGGTAAACCATCCCCATTTTAAGACCAGCGCTCAGATCTCTCTTCATGCTGTTCACTAAACAAGACAGTGTCTCAAATCCCCTTTTAGTGTGAAAACATGACTCTATGCTAAATGATACAGTAGAAGACAAGGCATTTACGTCCCCTTTGTTTCCAGTGAAACAGGATTGCTGCTATGATGAGAACACTCCAGTCAGTGAGCTTGCTCTATTTCTAAAATGCTACAGTAAATTAAGCTACTATAGCAAGATTTATTGTTCTGTTTTTTAGGCTCTGACACACAAGCTTTTCACAGCACATGTCCTTTCCTGTGCCTTTATCTGCTTTGTAGCATGAGCCTGTGTGCTCTTCTCAGGGCCTGCTTCTCTGTGTAACCTCCTGCACCCGACATATGGACATCAATTCCCTATGACAAATAAATGGTCGTCATGCTAGATCCCTGTGCCCCTATAGCCTGTGAAGAGACCTTTCTGGGTAATAGGCTCTAATAGTCCCTGTGCCTGGATCCATCTTAACAAGAAGGGATCAGTTAAGTTGTCTGCTGGATAGAGTCACCTGGGGGATGGTGCTAGTGCTCACTAAGCCTTACTAACCGAGACGAGGAACGGGAACCTCTATCTCTCTCTTCCCCCAGACACTATCAGACTGTGTCTTCGGTGACAAATCCCCTTTTTGTGTTCTGTGAAAGAGGTAGAATTATTTTCTGAAACAGATTAGGCTATCGTTCTGAAGGCGAGTTATTATCATGTTGAATAAAAAGAAGCCACAATGTTTATACTTTATTTTTTGGGTTAACAACACGTTATGATGGTTAATCCTGACTGGGGGATTGCTGCTGTGTGGAATCCTTTAAGGGATCTGCCCTAAATTCCATGCTGTCATCTAACATAGTAGCATTGGTGTGGGTCAGATAAGCTCTTGCTCCCATCGTTGTGCTTCTGCCACCCAAACCAAGTCTTTTATAGTAGAACAGAGAGGGGGAGTTCAATACTCCGATTGTCCAAACTGTGAGCAAATTGTAATGGAAATTTGCAGCTGGCAACACAGATGTGCATAACTGAAAGCCCTAGTTCAATGTGCCAATCCTGTTTGCTGGAGTACTCAGTCCTCAAGAGCCTGAGTGAGGGGTTTTGGGAAATGATGTCCAGCCTCAATAGTGGGAATTTAGGCTTGTTCCATATGTTAATGGTCAAATTGTGTGCAAAATCACATGTAAGCATTTGTTATAATGAGATTGTTGCATTTGTTCTCCTTCATTGTGAGTTACTGACATTTTTGCAACGTACATCAGAATAACACTTAGAATATTAAACTGATTATATTTGACCTTTACAGAAGATTTATTGTCTGAAATGGGCCTTGTTGGAAAACTGTTGGAAACCCATCATGATGCACAATGCCCTTTCATTTCTGAAGTGAAGTAGTCCACAATGTTGTTGAGTTTTTATTAGGCAAGACATATTCAGCCCCTTTAGTCTAAAGATTTAGACTTGACCATGAAAGTACAACACTTTATTTATTTCCTGTCATTGGTGTGCTCTGTTATTTGGTGTTATTACTGTAATACGCTGCATGGCAATTTATTGGCAGACAATCATTGCAACTCATGGCACTCCATTTTAAACAGCGCTAACACAAATTCATGTTTGGTCATGTTTCAATTATTCATATTGGCACGCTTTGATCCTAATAACTTCTAAAGTAGCTCAGCAGGCTGTTATCAGCACAGTGTAATGCTGAAACATTAGTACAACACTTGGTGTCAAATCAATAATAATTAGCGAATAAAAGCCATTTATTATTTTATTATTCCAGAGCCATGAATACTTGTATTGAACTGGCTAGCTCCAGCTAAACATTTGCCCTTGTACAACAGCTTAGTAAATGTGACCCTTAGTGTGATGAAAAAGGGACACGTTTTATGTTGTCGTAAAACAAGTTCAATATAGCGATCACAATCTGTCTCCAAGTCCAATGTTGTGGTAAAGCAGGTTATTCACAGCAACATGGCTGCATGAGAACATTTATTTGATCTCCTATGTTACCTGTCACAGAGAATCCCTCCACATCACTCCCAGTTCCCTTGTGTGGTACACAGCATCGTTTACGTGGATTGGATTTACTTGCAGATTGATCTGCTCAAAATAATGAAGGGCTTTTGATTTCCCCCGAGTCGGCTGGGGCTCGTCGCTCCTCACTCACTGAAATCATTGCTGATGGCTCTCTCAGGCCTGGCTCCCTCTATCCACCTGGAATTAACTGCTGAAAGACAAAGCTTTTGGCATTATGACTGTAGTTAGATTACCCTATCAGTGTGGAGATAACACTCCTTTAATAATCAACGCCTGCATGTGTCAGCAGACAAAACCAAAGGGATGGAGTTGAGGACTGAGGACAGAGATGTGAGACGGAATGGGCTGCCCGTTTGTCGGGGTGAAAGTGTCCGTTTTTTGAGGGGGGACTATACTGAAAAGTCCATTTCCTTTCTCTAATATGTACTTTATCGTAATAATGATTTCATCTTGAATTATTGATTTACTTTAGGGTCTGGAAAGAGACTGATTTAGTCCCTGGAGAGCAATTTGTTTCATTGGACTAGGAGGATACAGCTTTCATTAGCACGGTCTTCATTAGCACATTATACTGTATGTTTGGGGTTCTGTGAGACACGTGTGTGTACACATACACACACACACACAGTATGATGCACCCATGTACAGTACATCAGCATGATTTCAAATGACAGATCTTAAACAGATCTTCAAGGCTGTTTTTAGCTGCAATGGAAATCAATTGGCCTTCTGTAGTTGTTGTCATGATACCACATCTTGCTTTCCTCCATGGTGGCTGCTGTTCCTGTTGATTTAATTATCATGCTAGCAGTTTAATGTGGTTACATTTTGTCATGTCACTATCTGTGTGCTTGATAACTTCTTGATTATGTCCACATGAACGATGAAATTCACGTGGTGGTACTGCAGTGAAACAATGTTTGCTGTTCTGTAGCTGCATGCAATTCACAAGAGCCCATGTAAACCAGATTGTTCTGAGAAATGTGTAGTAGATGTGTAGTAGAGTAGATGCTCAAATTTGACACAATGCTTCCATATGATTGAGGCTGCTGATTGGTTTATGAATACCTGCATTTACAGTGCATTCGGGGAAGTTTTCAGACCCCTTGACTTTTTCAAATTTTGTTACGTTACAGCCTTATTCTAAAAGGTATTAAATCGTTGTTTCCCCTCACCAATCCACACACAATACCCCATAATGACAAAGCTAAAACTGTTTTTTAGAAATTCTTGCTAATTTATAAAAAATTAAAATAACTGAAATATGACATTTACATAAGTATTCAGACCCTTTACTCAGTACTTTGTTGAAGCACCTTTGGCAACGATTACAGCTTAGAGTCTACTTGGGTATGATGTTACAAGCTTGGCACACCTGTATTTGCAGAGAAGAATGGGAGAAGCTCTCCAAATACAGGTGTGCCAAGCTTGTAGCGAATGGACTGTACCCTCACAGAATATAGGTTATTTGGCCAAGGGCCAGCGATGCCTTAAACAGGCTCTTTCTAAACATATCCCTGAGAATCGCCTTAAGGGGATATTATCAGGGTGATCTCAGATAGACCCAGAGATAGCACATGAGTGTTGGTGTGACTTTTCTACCCAGGCTCAGCTCTATCCCTGTGGGGAGGTGCTGGGTGTTTAAGCCAAGCTGCTAATGAAAGTGCCTTCAGCCACAGGGAAGCAGCAGTATCCATCTTCATTAAGTCACACTTTTGTTTTTAACCCACGCTGACCTCCCTTTTTACCATAGCTTTTCTTTGTATGCACCCACAGTTTCAATGCCATGGTATTGTTTTCATAGCCACAATTTTATTTCATGCTCTTACTGTAAATAATGTTACAAGTGGTACACATTTTGGACAGATGCTCTTTTTTTTCTCTTGCTTTCTGTATGGGCTCAGAAACAAGCCAAAAAATGAAAATTGTTTCAAACACACTGTTGAAATATGAATAATTGAGGAAATTGGTGGCATCGCGGTGTGCTATGAACATTTGTGTGGTGGACTCATGGAGGGGCATTTGCAGTCTGAATGGGTTAAGCAATCAACTTCAACCCGTAGTGATTTGTATGTTACCTTTCAATGCTGACGGGAAGCATTTAGCTATTGTCACAGTGTTCAATAGTCACCTGCACAGTCACTCCTCATGGCCTCCAGGCCTTGTAAAGGAGAAAGACAATACAACCCTCAATGTGGCAACACCCTATAACCACCATTTGAATTCTAGTCAGTCTGAGAGAATGAACCCCCCCTCCCTTTCATAATAACCCACCCTCTCCAAACTGCATCACAGTCTATTTTATTGGGATAAGGTCATTTGGGAATGAATTGTACTCCCAGCAGTGTGGAAGGTAAAAGCAGCTCTAAATAAGACCTAACCCCACAGGTATGGCCGGGCTCCCTGCYAGGCCACAGAACAGCTATAATAGGTGTCCTTCCTCTGCCCAAATGTGTTTTTAATGCCATTAGTGTGCCCTGCCATTATTGTACAATTAGACAGGGCCCTGTGTTAATACACCCACAGCRCGTACGCCATCATTACCTCTGGAATAATAACAAAGAACACATTCGCTCTGTGTATGGCCAGCATTCCAGCAGGCATTTCCAACGTCGCCCTTGGTGAACTAATTGAATTGCAGACCTCTGACTGTTTTTTGGGACCGGATGTCGATCATTTCAATATACAAGGGCATTACTAGTCATGTAGGAACATTTACCCTCCATGTGTTGCCAGGAAGAGTTATGTCCGTTTCGCCAATAGTACAACCCCCCTCCATCTGTACCCTCCTTGTTCATCAGCATTTGAAAAACCCCTTGTGAATGAATATGCTAAATGAATCCAGCATAAGGAGCTCTGCCTGCCTGCATGGTGTTCTTGTTTAGGAGACCAGCCCTTTAAAGGGGGAAATCTTTCCAACCATGAGTTATCAGATGTAGCCCGACGGCCATGAAACACGATAGGGAGGGCGAGTTCAGGGACTTTGGCTGATTGTTCCGGAGATGCTTCAACAGTTTTACACATACATGGCTGACTGCCCACCAATATGATCATCCGTGCCCTCAGGCATCTCTGTGTTATTGTTGTGCAAAAGGAAGAGAGAGAAATAAACAGATTTGCAGTTTATGACCCGTCACTTGCCATCCCATCATGCACTAGTTGCGTGCTGCAATTAATGTTATTGACTCATTGTGTTGATGAATGGAGACAGCAGATGAGTTAACAACCCAGCGTTAACCTGCTCTGCAGCACAATACTACAGTTTACACAATTGTACACAACACCCCTGAGCATTACGGATGAGGCATGGGCGAAGGACAAGGACACATGTGGCCTATTATAATACAATCAAATGCTCTAATTATTCTTGTAAATTCTAAAATAGAAATAGAGTACTGCGAAGAATCARAATTCTGACTTGAGAGCTATCTAGCAACAAAAGAAGTACAATTTGAGGTCACAGCAGGGAGTCTCAGTGCTCCTCATGCTCTTTACAGATGTTAGAGAGCTAGCTCCCGCTCTTATTTCTCACTCAGTGTGCCACAGTGGCTCTGTGTGAACTTGGCATGTCACAAATCTCATTGTGTAATTCCCTCTGTCATCCGCAGCGTGGTTGCTGTGGCCGTGGCGTCCGAGGCCCTTGGTGGGCACAGACTAAAGATCTGCAGTGTTGACATGTGTGTCGCCAGGATTAGGGATGAATTAGCAAAGCAGTGCTGAGAGAACAGAGGGAAGTTGTTCATCACTCATCTCTTCACTGCTGCGTGAGAGAGAAAGAGAAAGGGTGAGAGGGGAAGACAGGGAGAAGAAAGAAAAAGATAGTTTCCCTCCCTCCTTGTGTGTGTCATTAGTTACCAGTATAGGCTACAACTAGGCCAAGGGGAAGAGCAGGGAGGGTGGGGCAGACAGGGACATAATGGGCCTGGTAATTTACAGTGCCAAGGACTTTCACTCAGACACTGGGTGTGTGTGCGCAGGCATCCATGTGGGTGGGTGCATTCACAGGTTGGTGGATAAGGAAAGCATTTGAATCGCTCAGGTCCTTCACCTAGCCTAGCAGCCATATTTGTCCTGTGACCCTTCTCCATGGATCAGTAGCCGTGAGCAGACACACACCTGAGCTCTCCTTAAGGCCATGGGAATGAGTGACAGAGCTCAGGGTCAAAAACATGACCTAGCATAATCATATAGCATTTGCTTAATTTCCCTTCAATGTKAATTCTACACGCTAGGTGCTGATCCAACACCGCTCTGCTGCCTCCTATTAAAAGACATAACAAATCAAATTGTATTACATTGTTGGAATTGAAATTCCTATTCAGACGTCCATAAAACCTGATCCCATAACCACCAATGAGTTGTGTTTCCATTTGAAATGAGTGACACATGCTCTCTCTTCCCCCCTGAACATCCCTTGGAGAAAGTTCCTTTCCAGCTCCAGTCCATCCAAGCAGATCCTTTAAATGCATTTAAAGGTGTTTAAAGAGGGTCCTTGTGGTGCATCGTTGCAGTCAGGACCTGCGTTAACAGCTAGAGAGACACAAGACAGATAGGAGGGTTTAAGGGGCTCAGCAGCCCAGGGCCTGGCGCGATTTAGAGCCCCGCCCGGCTTCACTGCACTCCATGCTCCAGGAATTAATAAGGCAGGACTTTACCTCGTCACATTGTTTATTAAAAGCAGGCCCTCTTTATTTTCCATCCGTCGCTTGTTCTCCCCGCTCGGGTTATAAACACCCAGTAATCGATAGGAGACGTCGGAGGTTGGGGAGAGAGGCTTTATGGGGTTGCCTTTTGTTTTTAAATAGATCCCAGTTAGGCCTGGGATTTGGGCTGTGGTAGGAGGGGATGGAGGTGAGGCTCTGGAGAGAGACAGAGAGAGAGAGTCGGAGAGGCTCATGTGGTTCCAGGCACTCGCTGTATATGTTAATTGAGGTTATGCACTTACTGTGCTGTGAGCATTATAACAGTGCAGTCATACCACTTGACAAAAGGTGAGTAATTCTATAAAAAAGTGAATTTACATGATACAAGGATACTGGTCTTTAGAGCATACTTTTTAGTTGGAGTGTCAGCAGCATATTTTTTTTGTCTCTGGTGAGCTATTGTTGTACTCCAATGAGTCACTGCATTGAGCTGGCATTTAATGGACATAGCCTTGTCGGTGGAACATGCCTGGAATAATGAGCCCTAATCAGAAGGACCTGCTGATATTTGCGCATGGATTTTAACTAGTCATTATTAGTTTTTAGGCGTTTCACCTTTTATGTGGTGGACACACACTGCAAGCAAGATATTATGCCTGATTTTGTTATTAGCATTACACAGTGAAATTGGAGGAATTTGGGTAAAACTCATGACATTATAGTGGAATTGAAGAGACACATCATTTGGTATAGCATTCAAATCTCCTGACATAAGATCTACACAAAACAAAAATATATATGCAACATGTAAGGTGTGGCATATCAAGAAGCTGATTTACACAGGTGCACCTTGTGTTGGGGACAATAAAAGGCCACTCTAAAATGTGCAGTTTTGTCACACAACACAATGACACAGATGTCCCAAGTTTTGAGGGAGAGCGCAATTGGAATGCTGACTGCAGGAATGTCCACCAGAGCTGTTGCCAGATCATTTAATGTTAATTTCTCTACCATAAGCCACCTCCAACGTTGTTTAAGAGAATTTGGCAGTACATCAAACTGGCCTCACAACCGCAGACCACGTGTATGGCGTCATGTGGACGAGCAGTTTGCTGATGTCAATGTTGTGAACAGTGTGCCCCGTGGTGGCGGTGGGGTTATGGTATTGGCAGGCATAACCTACGGACAACGAACACAATTGCGTTTTATCGATGGCAATTTGAATGCACAGAGATACCGTGACGAGATCCTGAGGCCCATTGTTGTGCCATTCATCCGCCTCCATCACCTCATGTCTCAGCATGATAATGCACGGCCCCACATCGCAAGGATCTGTACACAATTCTTGGAAGCTGAAAATGTCCCAGTTCTTCCATGGCCTGCATTCTCACCAGACATGTCACCCATTGAGCATGTTTGGGATGCTCTGGATCGATATGTATGACAGTGTGCTCCAGTTCCCGCCAATATCCAGCAACTTCGCACAGCCATTGAAGATGAGTAGAACAACATTCCACAGGCCACAATCATTAGCCTGATCAACTCTATGCAAGGAGATGTGTCGTGCTGCATGAGGCAAATGGTGGTCACACCAGATACTGACTGGTTTTCTGATCCACGCCCCTCCCTTTTTCTAAAGGTTTATGTAACCATCAGATGCATATCTGTATTCCCAGTCATGTGAAATCCATAGATTAGGGCCTAATTAATTCATTTAAATTGACTAATTTCCTTATATGAACTMTKACTCWMTAAAATCTTTGAAATTGTTGCGTTTATATTTTTGTTCAGTATAATATTGCCTCATCGTTTGCCTGTCTGCCATTGTCAGACCACATGAATATTGTTGTACCAACAATGGTATATTGTGTGGGTGCAATATATTAGGATAACATGACATCATGTATTCTTATCATTTAAAGCTGTCGCTTCTCCATTTTCCATCTTCATCACTGCGTATTGCTGTGTGCAGTATATTGTCTTTAATATAGCTATAAGATGGATATGACTTATAAAAAGCATCATCCACCTGTGTCAGCACAGTTCCACCAAGGGACCTGACTTGTTTATAAGCTGGCCATCTCGCTCGTGACCCCTGGACCAATATTAGCTTTTTCTCTACCGATCATTTGACAAAATGGAAGTTAGCTGAGAGGACAAACCGGAAGCCCAGAATTAGCCCTGTGTTCACAGTGTTCTCTGTCAAAGGCTACACACACACAGAGAGAGAGAGAGAGAGAGAGAGAGAGAGACACCTCTTAGCGAATGACAGGTGTGACTAATAGTGATAACAATAGGAACCTAATGCCTCTTTTGGTCAATGGCAAATGTGTTGCTCTAGTTAGAAACCTGTTGGAAATAACCACAAATGCCTGCAGACAAGTAGAAAATCCTTAATTAAAGATGCACTATGCCGAAATCACTCTGCCATTTGCTGGTTGTAAGTTCTAATAGTTTGCCTAATTTCCGTTTGTGACAAAACAAGCAAGTATATGGTAGAGAATCATTGTACCATCTAAACCGCTGTGAAATATATTTTCCTTAACCAAAAATATTGTATTTTCAGCTGTTTGAGCTGGTGTAAAAAAAAAAGAAAGTAAAAGATGCAAAAATGTAATTGAAATGGGAAGAATAAAAATAGTGCATTCTCAATAGAACAGATCTACCAGATATAACAGCTTCTTAGACTTGCTTCAATGGGAATTACAGATCTATAACATAATTTCTATGTGAATTTGGTCAGGTCACCCAAAACGTTACATATTGAAGTAGAAAAAGGGGGGGAAAAAGCTTCATGCAGGACAACTGTGTGAGCAGAATGCTTAGCACCGACAGACTCGTTTATCATAGTCCCGTTGCTAGGGCAACGGGAGTTCTTGGGAATCATGTGATCCCAGGCAGTG
This sequence comes from Salvelinus sp. IW2-2015, assembly GCF_002910315.2. Lineage (NCBI taxonomy): Eukaryota > Metazoa > Chordata > Actinopteri > Salmoniformes > Salmonidae > Salvelinus > Salvelinus sp. IW2-2015. The sequence continues at coordinate 21,437,925 of NC_036856.1, forward strand.
GGTGACTGTCTTCTTAAGAGAGGGGCTCCTGTGTTTCTGCCAGCAAGGAGGGGAAAAGAGGACGAAAGACTGACATTTTCCCAAACACGAGAGTGGAGCCTGTTGCAATAAAAGAGATCATATCTTTGTCTTTAGATTTGTTTTGATTGCTTTGGAAAATGCCCACACGTCTCCTTAATTGAACATTTCAAAAGTATGTGGTGTTTACGGAGTCTCATGTTGTGTGTGTGTGTGTGTGTGTGTGTGTGTGTGTGTGTGTGTGTGTGTGTGTGTGTGTGTGTGTGTGTGTGTGTGTGTGTGTGTGTGTGTGTGTGTGTGTGTGTGTGTGTGTGTGTGTGTGTGTGTGTGTGTGTGTGTGTGTGTGTGTGTGTGTGTGTGTGTGTGTGTGCGTGCGTGCGTGCGTGTGTGTGTGCGCGCGCGCACGTCTGTGTGTCAGCAGCAGATTAATTTAAATCACAGCACTGGGCAATGCGCAACACTTTCTCTTTGTGACAAACTGGCTCATTGCCCCTCACATGCTTAGGGGCTCTGTCTCTCTATCCATGGGTTAGTTTAAAACAGGGGCAGCAGCCAGAATTCCAGCAGATTTTTGCTGCAGGATCTCTGGTACACAGCAGAAAGCCCTTATGCAATTGTCTCAGCTCATTTGCTTTGAGTTTGCCCGGCTTATATAACAGAATGGCTTCATCGCTGCATGCGGCATTGGCGTCGGGAGGTGGTTGTGGTGTGGGGGGGAAGTGTCACTGCTTGCTAATATTTGTCTAATGTCTGCTTTTGGCCTTCCTCTTCCTGCTGCTGTGCACATTCACTGTGCGGTATTTTGGTTGTGTTTGTGAGCAGCGTTTGTTCTCATTTTGGTGGGTTCTGGCCGTGATCATTAATGCTATTGCCAAATCGGCTACACTACAGCCCGAAATTGGCCTACTAAAAACCTTAGGATTAATTTGAGGATAAAATAGGCAGTTTAGTACAGAGATACATACAGTAATGTACCACTGGGCCTAAATTGACCTAGAGCACATGTTAAGAGCAAATATCCATCCCCTGAGTGCCTGTGTGTACTCAGACTTTCACATCAATCTCTGTCTTGGTGCCAGGTAATGAGTTGAGAACCCATTTTAACGTGAAGCTAAACATGACTGGAGTTTACGGAATAGTCCAAATTGTCTCTTTCTTCAAAAGCTTGGAGACTCCTATGGGGTGTGGAGGAGGCTCAAAGAGAATTATTCATTTGGTGTTTACATACTAGGTTTGACTAAATGAGACTCTGAGCAGTAGTGGTGGTGTTATTTATCGGCTTTGCCTGCAGGATAGAGAGACTTGTTGAGCTCTTGAGAATATGGACGGCAAAAAGCTCTCTAAGAGGAAAGCTCTCAAACATTGATGATGCTAAATGATCACAGTGATAAGCACTACATTATCAATGTCATTATGTTTGACTTGTCATTCTGGGTTGGATTGATGTTAGACTTGCCTCTGTTTGCTCATTTTCAAAGAACATTATTAAATGGGCTAATTACTAGGACCAGATGCATTGACGAATTCAAATATCCTAAGTACATCCGTTGGTGATAGGAATGAGCATTGAGGGGGTCATTTTGGGGTCATAAGTCAACATATCACCAATTTTCTTTACCAAACAACATTTAGCCTACCTTTACCCTGCCATAATCAAAGACATCCATTCATACAGCACATTTAGCCTACCTTTACCCTGCCATAATCAAAGACATCCATTCATACAGCAACATTTAGCCTACCTTTACCCTGCCATAATCAAAGACATCCATTCATACAGCACATTTAGCCTACTTTACCCCTGCCATAATCAAAGACATCCATTCATACAGCACATTTAGCCTACCTTTACCCTGCCATAATCAAAGACATCCATTCATACAGCACATTTAGCAGAAATATAGCAGTTGAAGATCCAAGTTATTTAAAAGGTTCAAGTTATTTAACGGAAAGTAGGGCAGCTATTTTAAACTAATTTTCATTACCGCTGAAAGTCAGACACTTGAGAAACTAGAACACTCATATACTGTAGCACAATGCATCCTGAGGTTCACTGCGAGGCCACACTTGTACATGCTTAATTGATTGTGGTGACTACAGACCACACTCTCTCACTCATAACTGTATATTATTCCATAATGTATCCTCCTTTACTGCACAGCTTATCCTTGTGTCAGATAATCACACTATAAATATTTTCCACCCCTTGATATCAAATCAAACACCCATCCTGAGCATAGAGAGTATACATTTCAAGGGATAACATATGGAAAGAACTGTCATCCTTGAATTTATTACCACTTTGAAGTATCCTTTTTCATGTTTATGGTGATGCGGTTAGACTCCATGGTGGAATGGAGAGGCATGTGAATTTCTCTGGATGCTGGATGTAATAGGATGCTTTAATTGGGTTAGGCTGTATAACAGGCACCCTAAGCTGGAGCTGTAATCTGGGTTTACACTGGCCCAGCATTAATCAGTTTTACATGTCCATTCAGGAAATGCGTGCTCTGCTCAGCACTGCCAAACCAACAGGGGAGAGGAGAGGATAGTGACTCTTCCTGTAGTCCATGATGGGGGGGAAGTAGATTGGCTACTATGGCACCAGTACAAGTCTTCTAGGACTCACACAGAATCTACCAAAAGCCTGGATACACTGACTGGAGTGTTGTTGACCTTGGAAACATAGTTCATTACTTAATTAATTAGGTGCTTTTATTTATTTCTGTCAACATTTTATTGTGAGTCCCCTTTTAGAGATTCTTAATGATATAAATTAATGAGATTCCTCAATGTCATGGACAGGGAAATTAATTCAAAGAGGAGACACCACACTGTAGCTTTTACTGTAGCTGTTTAGAACCACCCATTGTCTTGAAATTGGCATTTTCATCTGCTGAATCACTTTGTGATGACATTTGTCTAGCTGCTTCCGCGTATCATTAAAAGTCCAGCAAAAGGAAAATCAACCGGGTTTTATTGGTCAACTCGTCAGGGACCCTGTCCAATTAGGCAGCGGAGGGTGGTGGTGTGTGCRTGTGTACTCCACCACGCCATGTGACATTTCACTCAAACCTAGAAAAAAACACACTGACAAGAAATTAAGAATTCATTTCAGACCTGTTTAGCACAGAGGCCCTTATCAAAGAGACAAATGCTTTTGTCTGCAGAGAAACAAGGAGCCGGGCCCCGTACGGCTAAATTGGCTCTCTGGCATCTTTTGTGGCTCTGAGTGACAGAAGCCCTAATCATATTCAATGGAAATGAAGTCCAGGAAGCTGGATGGTGGGTCACAATAAAAGGTTTCCTTGATATCACCATGCAAAATCAGCATGCTAAATGCTACCAGACAAGCTGTCCCCAAACATATTGAAGATAAGGGTCTGGCGTGGGGAAGGAGGGGAGGATGGAGGGACCATGGCTTTGCTGAAATGAAATCACAAAAGGAGCTTCTTACAATGAGCTGGAGTTTCAATAATTTGCTGCCAGTTATCCCAGCAGCAGTGCCTTCACACAGCAGTTCATCTAAGCTAAAGGATGCCAGCGGAGTAAGGTAATGCAGAGTTTCTCCAAATAGATTACCAACAAGTTGAAGGCTGACGTGCACCTTCTCCAATTTCGTAGAACACATGGCAGGGGTAACCCTACATTATCTCTGGATATGCCCATTAAGATTTTCACTCAAAAGCTAATAATGCTGAGAGGTTGTGGTTCAGTGTCTCTCTAGGACCAGGGGATAACAGCACACCTAGCCAAGTGGTTATCCCTGCTCAGAACAGGTGTGAGCCACAGCAACGTTAATTGGGGTAATAAGTTGTCTAACACAAAATTGGTAAAACACATCTGACTCCGACCGCGATGGATTTAAAGAAGAAGCCAATCAATATGGATGAGCAAGAGACATTTTCATATTCATTAAGTACTGTTTTTAAAGGCAGAGAGACAATCGCTGTGGGGATTGGGGTCTCAGATATGATGGGGATGACATTTACAACTGCAGCCCTCTACCATAGCTGATTGGAGTGGATCAGAGTTACTGCTACCTAGCCAAGGTGTAGGAATACCCTAAACCCTGTCATTTTACATTTACATTTGAGTCATTAAGCAGATGCTCTTATCCAGAGCGACTTACAGTAGTGAGTGCATACATTTTAATACTGTTTTTCGTACTGGTCCCCGTGGGAATCGAACCCACATACATGGCCGCCTTGCTCTACCAACTGAGCTACACGGGACGTATCACTGATAGTATCACTCTGACAAATCAATTAGACAATCCTCATTCACAGAGTAGCTTAGTAGGCATCCCTCACAGAACAATGGATAGCAAACATGGTACCCATATCAGTGTGATAATATACTATTTGATGGTACCCATATCAGTGTGATAATATACTATTTGATGGTACCCATATCAGTGTGATAATATACTATTTGATGGTATCCATATCAGTGTGATAATATACTATTTGATGTTACCCATATCAGAATGATAAAGAAAATCAGCCACCCTTCATAGACATAAACACAAGGGCTAACCAACCAGCCAGCTCCCTATATCTTGAATTAACTGCTGCTGGTATTTTGAGCCAGTTTTGTGTGTTATCTTTGTGACATAGGACTTTATTGCTACTTTTCATCTTTTGAACTGTGGGGGGACAATAAAGGACTGTCCTTTATTTTTTCTCAGAATTCCGCTTCCTCCTATGCCAATTCCTCCTATCTCTTAATGAGGTTCATCCCTGCCTCGGTGCTGACATTAAGATCCCTTCTTCGAATGGCATATCAATTACTCAACCTGGGAGGCGGTCCAGAGAAGTGACTCATAAATTGAGAACCCCTACTGTCAAAGAATATTGGACATCATCTTTTTGATGATTTTGTTTTATCTCCAGAATGTTAAAATGGGCTGAGAAACTAGCTGTGAAATAGCTCGTTAATCTGTGTCCATGAAAGCACGTGTCTCACATTTTGTGGAATTCGCGTGTAAAAGAGTAACAGTTTGTGAACTTGGCAACAACCATTGCTTTAGTTATCTCATAGTCTTACGAGATGACTGAATGTCCAGTCAGTTTTGGATAACCTACAGTATTTTTACTGGTAATTTCAATTGCATGACATGGTTACAGGCCAGCAAGGGGGGTCTGAGTTAGAAATGCAGAATTAGGCCAACATGATTCAAGATGTTTTATACTTAGTCAATAAAGCCCGATGGGGTGTGGTATATGACTAAGCGCTGTTCTTAAGCAAGACACAACGCGGAGTGCTAGGACACAGCCCTTAGCCGTGGTATATTGGCCAAATATCACAACCCCCCAAGGTGCCTTATTGCTATTATACACTGGTTACCAATGTAATTAGAACAGTAAAAATACATGTTTTGTCATATCTATGGTATACGGTCTGAAATACCACAGCTTTCAGCCAACCATCATTTAYGGCTTGAACCACCCAGTTTATAATAGGGTATCAGAAACAGTTAGTGTCTTCAGAAAGTATTCACACCCCTTGACATTTTCCACACTGTGTTGTGGTATAGCCTGAATTGAAAATGTATTGAATTTAGATTTGTTTGTCACTGGCCAACACAACCCTGTAATGTAAAAGTGGAATTATGTTTTACATTTTTTTAACAAATTAATAAAAAATGAAGCACAGAGCCTGGATCTCAATCCCATTGAGCACGTCTGGGACCTGTTGGATCGGAGTGTGAGGGCTAGGGCCATTCCCCCCAGGAATGTCTGGGAACTTGCAGGTGCATTGGTGGAAGTGTGAGGTAACATCTCACAGCAATAACTGACAAATCTGGTGCAGTCCATGAGGAGGAGATGCACTGCAGTACTTAATGCAGCTGGTGGCCACACCAGATACTGACTGTTACTTTTGTTGTTGACCCCCCCTTTGTTCAGGGACACATTATTCAATTTCTGTTAGTCACATGTCTGTGGAACTTGTTCAGTTTATGTCTCAGTTGTTGAATATTGTTATGTTCATACAAATATTTACACATGTTAAGTTTGCTGAAAATAAATGCAGTTGACAGTGAGAGGACATTTCTTTTTTTGCTGAGTTTAGTTATTAACACATACAATTATCTGTAAGGTCCCTCAGTCGAGCAGTGAATTTCAAACACAGGTTCAACCACAAAGACCAGGGAGGTTTTTCATGTCTCACAAAGAAGGGCACCTATTGGAAGATGGGTGAAAATAAAAACAAGCAGACATTAAATATCCGTTTGAGTATGCTGAAGTTATTAATTACACTTTGGATGGTGTATCAATACACCTAGTCACTACAAAGATACAGGTGTCCTTCCTAACTCAGTTGCCGGAGAGGAAGGAAACCGCTCAGGTATTTCACCATTAAAACAGTTACAGAGTTTAATGGCTGTGATAGGAGAAAACTGAGGATGGATCAACAACATTGCAGTTACTCCACAATACTAACCTAATTGACAGAGTGAAAAGATAGAAGCCTTTACAGACTAAAAATATTCCATAACATGCATCCTGTTTGTAATACTGCAAACATTTTGACAAATCAATTCACTTTTTGTCCTGAATACAAAGTATTATGTTTGGGGCAAATCCAATCTAACTCATTACTGAGTACCACTCTCCATATTTTCAAGCATAGTGGTGGCTGCATCATGTTATGCGTATGCTTGTAATCGTTAAGGACTGGGGAGTTGTTCAAGCACAGGCAAGATCCTAGAGGAAAACCTGGTTGTCTGCTTTCCACCAGACATTGGGAGATTAATTAACCTTTCAGCAGGACTATAACCTAAAACACAAGGCCAAATCTACACTGGAGTTGCTTACCAAGAAGACAGTGAATGTTCCTGAGTGGACAGTTTTGACTTAAATCTACTTGAAAATCTATGGCAAGACCTGAAAATGGTTGTCTAGCAATGGTCAACAACCAATTTGACAGAGCTTGAAGAATTTGGAAAATAATTATGGGTAAATGTTACACAATCCAGGTATGGCAAGGTATTAAAGACTTACCCAGAAACACTGACAGCTGTAATCGCTGCCAAAGGTGATTCTAACATATATTGATTCAGGGGGTTGAATACTTATCTAGTCAAGATATTAGTGTTGATTTACTTACTTTGACATTACAGATTATTTTGTGTAGATCATTGACAAAAAAATGACAATTAAATCAATTTTAATCCCACTTTGTAACACAGCAAAATGTAGAATAAGTCAAGGGGTGTGAATACTTCCTGAAGGCACTGTAGATATGTGTGATACTTGCGACTTCAGATGTCACCCAATGTTTTTAATTTTGTCCCAAAACATCCGCCTCCCTTGGTGCTTAATAAWTTTTTTTCAAAAAGTACATGATGTATCTTCCCGTTAAATTGTCGTTCATTTTTACATTAATGAAGTTTGACTGTGGGAGGCTGGAGACTTCTTTTATTGTATTGGAGCACTTAACTGTTTACCTGCCTGTTGTCACTGCAGATTGTAATACCAGTAAAAACACCAGATGATGAACAATGAGATCCAATCTCTGTTCGGMGTAGAAAATAAAGCACTTATCGAAAACACAACAGTACTGATATACTGTTTGTTTTATCATCTGAGCAAAGAGGGCGAAAAGTGCACCTGGGAGATCGATATAGGAATGAAAAATGCACATATATGCATGAATAGGAATAAGGAAAAAAGTAATTGTTTCATTTTTAGCACACCACCCCCTTTGTCAGTTGATTTGGAGCGGTTATAAAATATTATTTATCTTCCTTAACCATGCTTCATCTCTTCTCTCTCTTTATTTTCCACTTCCCTCCTTTCCTCCTTCCTCTGTTTCTCTCTGCTGGTTATTAATATGTGGGTCAGCCTCAGAGGAGAATGATGATAAATTAAAATACCAGGAGTGCTGCATCCATCTCCATGAAGAATATGGTGGCCATAATAAATCATTATGAGTGCTTTGATCAGAGCTGGACTGACAGGGACTCTAATCAGCAATATTGGAAACAATGCATCAGCCGCAACCCTACAGATATGCTAATGATATTAAGTTCTCGCTGGTGTCCATAAATGTGGGGGCCGGTTGGTGTTATTGACAGAATCCTCGGCTCCAGGGGAGACTAGGATCGAATAGCATCATTATTCCTCACRGGGGAAAAGTGGGATCAGGCTTTGGAAACCTCTTTGAATTATCGGAATATACATTTTTATGATTAAAGTAATACACCATCTCGCTTCTGTTCGAGGATGAAATTTTAAACAAGGAATTTGCTGCCCTGGCCGAGCCATCAAATATGGATTGCGGTAGTTTTGGCCTGTGCTGTGTGAGTGGACGTTAGCAGAGCAGGGGAAAGATATGAGAAAATGGCTGACTGACTGTCTCGGTATTAGGAAGGCCATCGCCTCTACTCCTGGCAAAGGGGATGTATAATACTTTTTTCACATTGTCATAATTGTATGTCTCATCTCTGGGTGAATGGAGTAATATGTGCACAGAATTTTTTTTCTTACATATATTACATAACTCTTAATTCTCTGTCTAATCTCTGTCCAATTCCCTTGTTGGTTAGTGCAGGGTAAAGGACATTCTTAGGATAATTATTATTGGCAGCATGTTTCTGTTCACTGTCATGCTTTTCAAGTCTTCATGATACAAATGTCTTGGACTTTGAACTGGATTCATTAAAATGCGAACTGCACTTTTAAATGAAATAATATTTCAATTGTGATATGATAATAAACAAACTAAAACCTAAACACCTGACCAGCTTTTGATATAGCTGTTGGTCAGAGACAATTTTATATATGAATGGACAAAACCATCGGTCACGTGACACCATTCAAGACTCAATAGTGCATGGAAGACAAATGAAGTCGGTTAAGATGGCGTCTCATGGAGAAAATACTGTAACATGCACAGTTTGAGCTACTCCAGGAAGTGACATTGCAGGCTAGCTCAGTGCTGCACCCTTTCATGAGTAACTCAAATTGAAGCAACTGGTATACTGCAGGAATCTATTAGCAACTGAATTATCCTATCCTTATCACTTCTGTGTGTGATTTWWAAAAAATCAATTCAAGGGCATACATTGTGTATTATTGGTACCATGATTTTCTTCTAAGTATTTTTTGTACTTACATGAAGATTGCAATATTTCCATTCACTATAATGGGGCATCCTGTTTTCTTGTTCTTTTCTTTATATTTTTTTTAGGTGGTAGATTAGCTTTAATATTGCAGATAGATTGTGGCTGCCGTCAATGATATTGTCTGCTAATTTCCAATCCACATATATATATTTTTTGTAAATACATAAAATATATGTATATTTGAAATATATATTTCCTTTATTATTTTCCCTTAACCCGACCATCCCTCCCCTAATTGGAGTAAACTAATGGACAACAACACTTATGCTTCTACTACCAGATTATTCATACTATATACATTTTATGTTTTACAATAGTTATCTTTTGTTTGTTTTTAGTCCCATCCTTCAGCTCCACTCAACCCATCTATCTCTGAACACCATCCAGTTTTTATTTCTATTTTGTTTTCTGCAAAAGCGGTCGGCCTTGAACTTCGGTGGCTTCAATGAGAGAGGGCAGTCGTTCTCCCTTGGTCATAGAGCACCATCTGTGTTTTAGTGTGAATGTACAGGGAGTTCTAGTTCACTTCAGGACCATTTCACCATGTCACCCCTTTACATCGCTAAGAGTTTTAGGGCAAAATGAAATGGGAGGAAAAAAACATCTCTGCTCCATCTGTAGTAGCCGCGTTTKAAAAATGACTGCCCCCTGGCCCAGTCTTTTCCTTAACAGTCTTATTTAGAGAAGAGAGCTCCAAGCCCCTGGTCAACTAAAGCCTGATCTCATAAACTCTCAATGTTCTCAGTGGAGTTGAAATGAGGCGGCGGCAGCCATTGGCCCAGAACACATTTGGGTCATAAGCATGTTATTTGGGAAGTCTCTTTAATTGTGAGTGGTCATAGCACAGTAGTATATCAGTCCACATTTTAAGATATACTGTGAGTAAATGTGATATTTAATAGAATCATTTGACGTTAGGCTTGATATGAACTGTAGCGGAACAAAGAGGGTTCTTGGCCACGAAACCACAATCCTGGACCTAACTCTAAACATAATCTCCACATGTTCTGGGTCTTGCAGCCCATGCCTCTCTCTTCTTCGCCCAGAGGTAAACATGCCCAGCAGCTTGCTCTCTGTTCATTCCCCTGTCTGTCCCTTCCTATCACGGGTGGCGCTTTAATTTGCTCGCCGTCTCTCGTTATCTCATTAGGATGGCTGTCAAATGGCTCCAACAATTACCATCCCTGCTCCTTCAGAAAGAGGTGTGGGCCTAATTGTGTGAGCCTGCAGGGTATCTCATCATGAGACATGGTTAGGCCTGCTCAGACTTGGAGTTTATGGCCACCACCTCCACCACAACAACATCGTGACTCAAACGGGGGGAACCGAGGTTCATTTAAAAGCATTATTTAATTATCTTTGAGTCCTGGCCGGGAGATGAAAGTGATTTATTTTGGTCCAGATCTGATACCCTGTATTCAATCTTTTGGGAAATGTTGTGACTGAAGCACTGCAGATGGTGTTTCATAATTTATTTTCAATCAGTTCCACCTGCCCTCAGTGATAGCTTAGATATAAAATATTTCACCACCTCCTCTAAAGTGGTTTATGGCCTTGGAGACGTGGCACAAATCTGAGACAAAATCGCACAGAAAATGTATACACAAAAGTACTAGCTACCTTTCCTAGCACTGACAGTAGTAAAACTAATACCTCTACTACTGCACTATTACTGTACCACAACTTTAACCACTAATTTATTCTAAATGATATCCTGTTTGATAATGTCAAACCTAACAGCAACCATGCTCATGGTCTTCATTTGGAATGTATGATGSAAGGCAGAGAGGGAGCCTGACACATAAGGTCCAGTCAGGGCGGGGTGAGGGTGAGAGCGCGCGGCACAGAGGCAGTGAGTGTTGACCTTGTATGAGCATGTGTCTCTGGGCCGGATCCCAGGGACTGAGTCCTGAAAGGTTGGCTGAGCAGTATCCCCGGCTGAGGTCCCAGGCCAGCCAGAAAGCAGGAGGGAATCATGTTCTCTCATTTAAGAAACACACACACACACATACTGTACCATGTGCCCTGTTGACGGGGAAAGGCTTAAGCCAGACTCTCCATGAGTTCCCAGTGTGTGAACCTCCCATGTGTTTCCAATGTAGTGCTTATGATATCCTTTATGTAGGCTAGTTGCCATGTACTGTATTCTTTATGTACAGTATGTATCTATGTCTGTGTGGTGTTGTAATCTATACTATAGAGCATATGTAAGTATGTTTGTGCAACAATGCCCTTCATGAATGTGTAAGCCTGCGGGGCCCATGAGCTTTGGTGTGTGTGTCACTTTAAGTAGAGCATCTATGGCGGTGGCAGCTGGGGCCGCTGAGCTGTGGAGGGAGAATGAGCCTCTGTCTCGTTTGCTTCGCGGGAGGTCCTGGAGTGTAATAGCTGGCATCTGCGGGGCTCCCATTAGAAGGGTTCTTGCACCTCCCCAAACTGGGCTCTGTTTTCAAAGCAAATTAGCCAGCACTTCTATACGCCAATGTTCATCCTCACCTCCCGCCAAGGAAGTGTGTCGCGGCTTAAATGTCAAAACATTTGAAAAGCTGTGGTCTGGCTCCTTCATTATGGTGAACGGTCCTGGAATTGTGATGGTCTGTTTAGGTTTACTCTGCTTAAAATAATACGGCACAGGGACGTCCTTCCTGCCGAGGCACCATAGAGACAACTTAAGAACACTCGACCACAAGTCAGCTGCTGTCGCAGTAATTTACAGGAGAGAATACACTTAAAAGAAAATGTTTTTACTGCAATTCAGCACATTTTCGCCTGATTGGACTTAATAGAAAACACAACCTCAACCATCCCTTGGCTCAGTAAACACTAGCTGGGGAGTATTGTGTGTGTGTGTGTGTGTTTTGTTTTAGGGTCTTGTAGTGAGTTTCTTTGGCCAGAAGAGGGAGTAGGGTCCAGCTGCGATCACAGAGAGACACACACACCTGGGTCATCTTTTGTCTCAAAGTGTGAAAGACAGAACAGTAACCTAGGTTATGCTAATGTTTAGGAGCTATAGATGTGGCAGCTGTTTCAACAGCACCTAATGAGGTTTTAATGTATGATTCATACACTATAAGTGAGTTATTCTAAGTGAAATGTAGAACATACCAAACCAATGTGAGACGAGGTGTGGAGCAGGGGCGTAATGTGTGAAATTTAGCCAATGTGCTGTTATTGTCCAGCGGATAGGTGAAATAATGGTTCCATTTTATGATACAAGCATCAAACTTGGTACACTAATACTAGATACCTTACGGAACATTTTAAAGATTGGAGGCAGCCTAGGAAGCCTCTCTGTCAACCAGGTCATCCACATTTCCTGTTAGAAGAAAATTGGGTAAAATCTTTCCATACAATAAAAAAAGAGTTTGTAATGTTATCTACCCACTAAAAAACCCCACAGAGAATATAGACAATTCTGATCATAAAGTACTCTTAAGACCTTAATAAGGTTCATATTGAGGTCATTTTAAGCATAGTCCAGCGGCTACGTCATTTTTGGGGGCACTTTGTGATTAAGTATTTCTGGCTATAGTATCATCGCAGATTGTCCATTACCCCTTGTCGGTCATTTCCAAATGGCCACTGAAAAATAGGTTAAGAAACCCAAGCTAGGTAACTGGTTGGATAAATGTCACCAGGTGTACTTTGCTCCAGTCAGAGAGTAAGAAGATAACAGAGACAAAGTTCACATATTTATTGAGGACTTGGTTGGACATGGTAAAGTTGGATTTGTGTGTGGTTCTTCAACAAAGTAGAGACATAATAAGCAGGTTGCATAACATAACAGGTAAATGGGATAAGGATGAATCTATTAAACCAATATATCTCAAATAATTAAAATAAGGAAACGACATGACATCTTAATGTTGTGACTTATCAAAAATATGCATGGAAATAGGAAACAAACTTGCTCTTAACTTAGATGCACACAACTGGAAAGAAACTGAGGAAGGGCTTGACAGGAATTAAATACAAACTAAAGGTGTGAATGAGACTATCAGGGCAGTCCTGATAATTAGTGAAAAGGATGTGGCATTGAGAGAGAGTCAACAGGTGAAATCAACTTGGTTGATCAAGTTAATCTCAGTAGTATGCTGCTCCACTTTGAGGGCTTTTGTACATATGCCAACCAGCTTTATGGGACTGGACATTATTCACATGGCCATATCTTCATAAATAATTGGTACAGCCCGGTGATGGCTTAACATGTTTGAGGAGGTCTGGAAAACACAGTAAAATGGACCAAAGTTGGCATATATATGTACGTATGTATCCTTTAAAATGTTTGTAGGAAAGTGGTGAAACTTTGGTGAAAGTGGTGCCAACTTGCTGTTTTTTGTAAATGTTTTCATGGCTACTTCCAATAGTTTACATGTAAACAATCTAAAAATGTATGAAATTATATTTAATATGATATTCTTTTTTGTGTCAATTTTAAGAAATGTTTCAAGAAACCTGCCCTGTACATGCCACTTTAGGTAAAATCCCACAGAACTGCCTTATGTCCAGCAGAGAGACAGGTATGATGAGACCTTTCAGTCTTGACACAAAGTGAGTAAACTACTACATAAAGATAACTAGCTATAGTGGCATTGCAGATTTAATTACCTATTAAAATATAATATACCAGCTTTCCAAAATGACCGCCAACCAGCTACATTGGTTCTAATTGGACAGAATTTACATGGCCATATCTTCGTAAATAATGCAGTCCAATGATGGCTTAAAATGTTTAAGGTGGAGTATGCCTTATGTGTGTGTCCTTTATACATTTCTTGAAATTAACAAAATACAGAACATCATATTTTATATGATAACAGAAGATGGCGCCGGAAGAAAATGGCAGCCGTTTTACGGGCGACTAACCAATTGTTCTATTATGTGTTTTTTCCCCACGTTATTTGTAACCTATTTTGTACATAATGTTTCTGCCACCGTATCTTACGGCAAAAAAGAGCTTCTGGATATCAGGACAGCGATCACTCAACTCGGATTAGACAAAGATTGTTTCTTCAACAAGCAAGACGCACAGGATGTACTTCAGACACCCAACAAGGCCGAAATCCCCGTCATTGGCAAGAAAAAGAGACGCAGGTATAGAGGACACAGGGCGGGGTGCCTCATAAGGATCCGCCGACGTCAAGAGGGAAATATGCCCTTATCATCAATATTACTTGCCAACGTACAATCATTGAACAATAAATTAGACGATGTACGATCACGAATATCCTACCAACGGGACATCAAAAACTGAAACATCTTATGTTTAACTGAATCGTGGCTGAATGACAACATGGAAAACATTCAGCTAGTGGGATATACGCTGCATCGGTTAGACATGCCGAGGGGGTAAAACTGATTTAAGTTTCCCTGCAGTTTCCCTGTCTGTGTATATTTGTAAACAACAGCTGATGCACTAAATCTAAGGAAGTTTCTAGATTTTGCTTGCCTGAAGGAGAGTATCTCATGATAAGCTGTACACCACACTATTTGCCAAGAGAGTTTTCATAAAAAAATGTTGTGGCTGTTTATTTAGTCAGCTGTATAAGGAAAAAAGCAAACATGAAACCGCTCACCCAGTGGCGGCGCTCCTAGTGGCCAGGGACGTTAAATGCAGGGAAACTTAAATCAGTTTTACCTCATTTCTATCAGCATGTTAAATATGCAATCAGAGGGGGAAAAAATTCTAGATCACCTTTATTCCACACACAGAGACACATACAAAGCTCTCCCTCGCCCTCCATTTGGCAAATCTGACCATAATTATATCCTCCTGATTCCTGCTTACAAGCAAAAATGTAAGCAGGAAACACCAATGACTCGATCTATAAAAAAGTGGTCAGATGAAGCAGATGCTAAACTACAGGAGTGTTTTGCTAGCACAGACTACAATGTGTTCCAGGATTCTTCCGATGGCATTGAGGAGTACACCACATCAGTCACTGGCTTTATCAATAAGTGCATCGAGGACGTCATCCCCACAGTGACTGTACGTACATACCCCAACCAGAAGCCATGGATTACAGGCAACATTCGCACTGAGCTAAAGGTTAGAGCTGCCGCTTTCAAGGTGCGGGACTCTAACCCGGAAGCTTATAAGAAATCCTGCTATGCCCTCAGACGAACCATCAAACAGGCAAAGCGTCAATACAGGGCTAAGATTGAATCATACTACACTGGCTCCGATGCTCGTCGGATGTGGCAGGGCCTGCAAACTATTACAGACTACAAAGGGGAGCACAGCCATGAGCTGCCCAGTGACACGAGCCCACCAGACGAGCTATGCTCACTTCGAGGCAAGTAACACTGAGGCATGCATGAGAGCATCAGCTGTTCCGGACGACTGTGTGATCACGCTCTCCGTAGCCAACGTGAGTAAGACCTTTAAACAGGTCAACATTCACAAATTAATCACAAGTTAATCACTGACGGATTACCAGGACGTGTGCTCCGGGCATGTGCTGACCAACTGGCAGGTGTCTTCACTGACATTTTCAACGTGTCCCTGACTGAGTCTGTAATACCAACATGCTTCGTGAGAATGCCATTCATTGACTACAGCTCAGCGTTCAACACCATAGTCCACTCGAAGCTCATCACTAAGCTAAGGATCATGGGACTAAACACCTCCCTCTGTTCACCCACGACTGCACGGCCAGGCACGACTCCAACACCATCATTGAAGTTTGCAGATGACACAACAGTGGTAGGCCTGATCACTGACAACGACGAGACACCCTATAGGGTGGAGGTCAGAGACCTGGCAYGGTGGTGCCAAAATAACAACCTATCCCTCAACGTAATCAAGACAGGGGAGATAATTGTGGACTACAGGAAAAAAAGGACCGAGGACGCCCCCATTCTCATCAACGGGGCTGTGGTGGAACAGGTTGAGAGCTTCAAGTTCCTTGGTGTCCACATCACCAACAAACTAGAATGGTCCAAACACATCAAGACAGCCGTGAAGAGGGCACGACAAAACCTATTCGCCCTCAGGAGACTGAAAAGATTTGGCATGGGTCCTGAGATCCTCAAAAGGTTCTACAGCTGCAACATCGAGAGCATCCTGACTGGTTGCATCACTGCCTTTTACGACAACTGCTCGGCCTCCGACCGCAAGGCACTACAGAGGGTAGTGCGTACGGCCCAGTACATCACAGGGGCTAAGCTGCCTGCTATCCAGGACCTTGTCAGAGGAAGGCCCTAAAAATTGTCAAAGACCACAGCCACCCCAGTCATAGACTGTTCTCTCTGCTACTGCATGGCAAGCGGTACCGGAGCGCCAAGTATTGGACCAAAAGGCTTCTCAACAGCTTTTACCCCCAAGCCATAAGACTCCTGAACAGGAAATCAAATGGCTACCCGGACTATTTGCATTGTGTTTTTTTTAACCTAAAGTGACATGTACAGGGCAGGTTTCCTGCTATTTTTCTTAAAACTGACAAAACAAAATATCATATTATATATCATTGCAATCAGTAGACTTCAAGGAACACCCACATTGCATGTAAACTACTGGAACTAGTAATGAAAACGTTACAAAAAACAATAACGTGGCATGTATTTTCTCACTTTTTTACTAAAAGTTTACAGGATAAAAGTTTAAATATTTCTTTAGACATGCAGCAGCTGTGTGTGAAATTTGGAGGCTCTATCACAGTCCACAATGTTTTCCCATAGCTGCTGGACTCTGGTCAAAATGACCTCAATATGACCCCCATGAAGGTCTTAAGAATATTTTATGATCAGAATTACCGTCTATATTATCTGTGGGGTTTATTTAGTGGGTAGGTAACCATACAAAGTCATTTTGTTATTGTTTGGAATGATGATTTTACCCTATTTTTCTTTTAATGGAAAATCCGTATGGCAGCCATGTTATTCAAATGTCTACCCTGGCTGACTGACATGCTTCCCAGACTGCCTCCAACCTTTAAAATGTTCCTTAAGGTATCTAGTATTAGTTTCCCAAGTGTTATACTTGTATCATAAAGTGGAACGATCTCGGGTATGTTTGGTTCTTATTCGCTGGACTATCATGAGTGTTCTTTTCAATGACCTTGTTTTAGGACCATATGGTGTGTTTTTTGCACTTCAGTAAGGAGAGATTGAGGAAAATGAGAAGTAGAGAGGGGGGAGGGAGTGAGAGAGGGGGGAGGGAGAGAGTGGTGAAGTTATTGCAATGAATTGAATGTATTATTCACAGTTGCCCTTCATGATGGCACTGTGTGCTGCTGTATCTGGAGGGGAGGAATTGAGAAGAGGGGAAAATCATCCCTAATTTATGCTCTGCTCTTATTCCAGGCCTGGAATCTCTCTGATCATACAATAGACCTCTGAAAAATATGTAGGTTCTTCCCCGTAATACTGCTATGCTATCTTTAGCCAGTGGTGTCGTGAGTAGGCCCAGTTCAACTCAACTATTTCATTGGAAACATTGAGGTGGAAGAGAATCCACTGAGGTAAGAACTGTAAGGTGCCAACTTTGATCTAAAAMGCCTGCCAACAAATGATAAATCCACATCTCTGCTCAGTTTTCTGTTTATTGTGACTTCACAGTTAGCGACAAGGAAACTTGGTTGGTTGTTCTTTTCCATCAGATTGGCTAGGGAAAGATCAAGTGAAGACTGCCATGTGTTTGGTCTCATACAGAGTGACATGATTAGCCTGGTAGGATCTAAGGAAGAGGTAAACCCGATGTGAAAATAAAGTATTATCTCCCCTGTACTACCTCAGTGTCTTTGCATGCTAACCACGGCTAAGGGCTTAGTCCAGTAAGACATTTTGGCTGTCAGATAGGACTAAAACAGCCAGTGACAAGTATACATACTTACATCTCATTCCAAGCAAGAAAATTATTGGAAATAAAGTAATGTTGTGAGCTTTAATTCCTCCGGCTAATTTTAGATTAAATCAATGCTTAATTAATGAGCCTAAGAGGAAGGCATCTATATGCGTCATATCATCTCCTCCATCAAGACTTGCCTTTAAACCTCTGAAAATATTTTTTTTTCATTCTGACTCTTACGTAACCCTGCAACATTTCATTTTCTTGTAGTCTATGCAAACCCACGGTGCAGAAATTCAGATGGTGGGAAGTTTTGCTATTAGAAATCTTAGTGTTTCAATTTGTGTTTTAATTTTCCCTTCTTTTCCAGATGCTTGGCATGTAGCCTTAATTATCTGAAGTTTCAGCAGGCTAATAAAATCCCTCATGATATAACACAATTCGTTGGAAGCAATGAGGCCAAACTAATCTCAATTTGATCAAATATGTGAATAGAGGTACAGTACCAGTCAAAAGTTTGGACACACCTACTCATTCAAGGGTTTTTCTTTATTTTTACTATTTTCTACATTGTAGAATAATAGTGAAGACATTAAAACTATGAAATAACACATGGAATCATGTAGTAACCAAAAATTAGGGTTAAACAATTCTAAATATATTTTAGATTCTTCAAAGTAGCCACCCTTTGCCTTGATGACAGCTTTGCACACTCTTGACATTCTCTCAACCAGCTTCATGAGGTAGTCACCTGGAATGCATTTCAATTAATTAACAGGTGTGCCTTGTTAAAWGTTATTTTTTGGAATTTCTTTCCTTCTTAATGCGTTTGAGCCAATCAGTTGTGTTTGGACAAGGTAGTGGTGGTATACAGAAGATGGCCCTATTTGGTAAAAAGCCAAGTCCATATTAAGGCAAGAACATCTCAAATAAGCAAAGACAAACGACAGTCCATCATTACTTAAAGACACGAAGGTCAGTCAATCCGGAACATTTCAAGAACTTTGAACGTTTCTTCAAGTACAGTCACAAAAACCATCAAGCGCTATGATGAAACTGGCGCTCATGAGGACCGCCCAGGAATGGAAGACCCAGAGTTACCTCTGCTGCAGAGGATAAGTTCATTAGAGTTAACTGCACCTCAGATTGCAGCCCAAATAAATGCTTCACAGAGTTCAAGTAACAGACATCTCAACATCAACTGTTCAGAGGAGACTGCGTGAATCAGGCCTTAATGGTTGAATTGCTGCAAAGAAACAACTACTAAAGAACACCAATAAGAAAAAGAGACTTGCTTGGGCCAAGAAACACGAGCAATGGACATTAGACCGGTGTAAATCTGTCCTTTGGTCTGATTCTGTCCTTTGGTCTGAGTCCAAATTTGAGATTTTTGGTTCCAACCACTGTGTCTTTATGAGACACAGAGTAGGTGAACGGATGATCTCTGCATGTGTGGTTCCCATCGTGAAGCATGGAGGAGGAGGTGTGATGTGTGGGGGTGCTTTGCTGTTGACACTGTCAGTGATTTATTTAGAATTCAAAGCACACTTAACCCGCAAGGCTACCACAGCATTCTTCAGCGATACGCCATCCCGTCTGGTTTGAGCTTAGTGAGACGAACATTTGGTTTTCAACAGGACAAGTACCCAAAGCACACCTCCAGGCTGTGTAAGGCCTATTTGACCAAGAAGGAGAGTGATTGATTGCTGCATCAGATGACCTGGCCTCCACAATCACCCGACCTCAACCCAATTGAGATGGTTTGGGATGAGTTGGACCGCAGAGTGAAGGGAAAGCAGCCAACAAGTGCTCAGCATATGTGGGAACTCCTTCAYGACAGTTGGAAAAGCATTCCTCATGAAGCTGGTTGAGAGAATGCCAAGAGTGTGCAAAGCTGTCATCAAGGCAAAGGGTGGCTGCTTTGAAGAATCTAAAATCTAAAATATTTTTTGATTTGTATAAAACTTTTTAGGTTACTACATGATTCCATATGTGTTATTTCATAGTTTTGATGTCTTCACTATTATTCTACAATGTAGAAAATAGTAAAAATAAGGGAAAACCCTTGAATGAGAAGGTGTGTCAACTTTTGACTGGTACTTTTGACTGGTATGTGCTTGTCGGGTGTAATGGTTTACACAGTGAACACTTCCCTCACAGCTGCAGACAGCTAACAGAGGAATAAGAATGAGGCAATGAGGTGCTGGAGGCACGTTGTGGAAATTCTCATCTACCATACCTACAAGACAAATTACCCAGCTCTGACCACTAGTTTACAATGTTAATGGTAACTCAATCCATAGTAATTTGCATTTCATATTGCATTGATCCATGACCTTGTTCATGTGTCAATCACATTATCAGAATCATATCAGTACTGGCATAGCATCTCCAGTCTGGATGTTGATTCCATTTGTCATAAAAACACGTAAATGGGCATCCCGAGTGGTGCAGTGGTCTAAGGCACTGCATCGCAGTGCTAGCTGTGCCACTAGAGATTCTGGGTTCGAGTCCAGGCTCTGTCYCAGCCGGCTGCGACCGGGAGACCCATGGGGCGGCGCACAATTGGCCCAGCGTCGTCCGGGTTAGGGGAGGGTTTGGCCTGCAGGGATGTCCTTGTCCCATTGCACATTAGCGACTCCTGTGGCGGACCGGGCGCATTGCACGCTGACACGGTCGCAAGGTGCACAGTGTTTCCTCCGACACATTGGTGCGGCTGGCTTCCGGGTTAAGCGGGCATTGTGTCAAGAAGCAGTATGGCTTTGTTGGGTTGTGTTTTGGAGGACACATGGCTCTCGACCTTAGCCTCTCCCGAGTCCGTACGGGAGTTGCAGCAATGAGACAAGACTGTAACTACCAATTTGGAAACCACGAAAAAGGGGTAAAAATATACATTTTGAAATAAAATAAAAATACGTAGATAATTGTTTGACAATTGTGAGTAATACGTTTCTCACTGGGCACAGACATCCAATTCAACGTCTATTCTACGTTGGTTCAACGTAATTTCATTGAAATGACGTGGAAGCAACATTGATTCAACCAATGTGTGCCAGTGGGCTGCCTCTCCTGGAGTTGAAGGAAATTTGCTAAACAAAATTTACACAGGCGAGAAAATCGGGGGTCATTCATTTTCTATGTCCCACCCTCTAGGAAAGATGCTAATATGAGTCAAGTGTCTGTGGCTCTGATAGCTACTGTAGCATTACTTCTACTGCTCTCTTTCAAAATGGGACTGTCTAGACATGATGCTCATCCATTAAACTACTCATGAAAGATGAAGTTTGAAATATTTCGAATTAATCAATGAAATAAAATCCACATTACACAAATGGTCATACATACAAAGTATTATAATGCCAACATATTGATTTAGTCTTAGGACTGTAGCTTCCAAATCATACATTAAAAGTTATTTGCATACCTAAGCTTCCCTGAGGTTAAAACACAATATTAAATCCCTCAGGAAATGTATATGTTATAACAGAAGTGTGTGGCTTTTTATTAATATGTGATATCAAATGTAATTCAATATGTATTATAGGGGAGAGTGTGGTAAGTTGAATTTTTTAAAATTTGGCATCACTCCATCAAGGGAAATACTGTATAGTATTTTTTCTAACAAAGATATCAACATATATTTCAGGATGTTGTGTATCCCTGGACAATAATCAGAATTCATGTTAACATTATATTTTTGAAAACATAATTTGTACAAAAAAGTGGTCTCTTGGCAAAACTTACCCCGGTATGGGGTAAGTTGTGCGGCGAAACAGGGTAAATTAAGCCGCACTACCTTTTTAAAACATGTATCTTTATTTCCCAAACACAATTCAATACAATCCCAATCGCTTTTTTGTTTTTAATAATTTTAAGCATCTTTTAACACAGGTTTAACACCTAACAAGCACTTTTTACTTTAAAAAAACTTTTAACATGGGCCAGGCCCTATTGTTACCTCATATCCCATATCCCTCATATARACTTGCCATTGGCTCAACTTACCCCAAGGCAAACATTTTGACTATATTAGCCCACACAGCTACAAGGATGCACTTTCATGCTAGGTTTAGGACCTCATGTTGAAACTTATAGAGACTCCAACTGGTTTAGAACAATCTTAAAATGATCTAATTTGGTTTAGATACAAGCATCCTGAAACTTCTAGAAATGAATTTGACTTGGAGAAAACCTAAATTGCTTACCACTTTTGGCATGTGGTTTCTTCCTTCACAGACTCCATGAAATGATGACCTTTTCGTAAATATTTGTAATATTCGTAATAATTTGGTGTATGGTTTCCTAGAAACAAGTGTGGTTCAACTTACCCCWCTCTCCCCTAGTACTGTGGTCTTAGCAAAGAGTTGGATGTTAGATTATAGTCTCTATAGATGTGGGCCCAAGGTGGAAGCAGTTGCTAAGAAACTAACAAGTATGGTGGTATATTAGCTGTGCTATTTTTTTGTCTGGATGACAAGTTCAGAGAAAAATGTCAGCGAAAAATCAATCTCTTCCACCCTCCTCCTCTTGAGTATTGTTTTCACCTCAGCCTGTCTCCAAATCAAATGAGTCACATGAAAACATGTTCACTCATTATACTTGATGTGTCTTTGTGTGGATGGAAGCGGAGGTGGAAGCTGGAAGAGGCGGTGGTGGTGGGCTGGGTTGGGTGGATGGATAGATAGATAGATGGAGGGCGTTCAGGGACCTGGTTGAGTGACAGGCTCATCTGAGAGAGGGAGAGAAAGGGAGAGGGGTGAAGGGTACAGACGGCAGTTGACTTAGCCATTAGCAGAGGTGTAGCGGAAGGCCACCTTGAATGAAATGAGGGGTGGAGGAACACATTTACACTGTCTTCAAGGGAGGCATCCAATTGAGAATAAATTAAGGTAATTACCAGCACACAGAAAGCGGCAGAAATCAGGTTTAGTGTGTTATTTGTGTTTGACATTGCTACATGCTTGTCAGTGTAAGTCTGTTTGTGCTCTTTATGTGTGGGGAGGAAGGCGTTGAGGTTTACGATAATGGATCCATGGAATGTGACTCTATATTTTATGCAGCTTGTCTATTTAAATGAGCTGTAAAATGAAAGCCCACCACACAACCCACTCCACACTGTTTGCCTTTGCCACAATAGAGCAGGAGGAGAATGCGTGCTTTTCTGAAACAACAACACAGATAGGCAGGATGGTCCCCCCAGACAGCTGTGGAGAGAGTGCAATGGAGAGAAAGACCGAGAGAAAGGGATAGAGCTAGAGAAAACAAGAAAGAGGGGGCTTAAGAGAGATGGAGAAAGATGAGTGACAGCCTTGCTTGTGCATTGAGGGAGGTGGAGAGAGAAAAGGATGGAGCAAGAGAGGGAGGGAGAGAGCAGAGTTTCTGGGGTCTCTTAAGAGATGTATCAGGACTGTGTTACTGTCAAAGAGACAGGGAGTGCATGGCGGTGTGTGGTGCTGGAGTGCAGTCACCGGCTGCCTGTGTCACTCTCAATACAGAAAGGCTCTGACAGGAGACCTACAAGAAAAATGGCTGCTTGATTAGGCCAACCAGCAGGCTGACAACACAAGATGGATTACACACTAAGCAATAGAGAGAGACCACAAAACACAGTCACCATCCAGCATTCTATATGCTTGATTATCTGTAGCAGTAAGGACTGTTTGTGTTTTGGCTTCAGTATGTCCCAGGGTTTTAGAAGACTATCTCTTGATGATCTGATTTTGTTGTCCTTAAAGGCCTAGTCTGTAAATCCAATATTGGCATCCGTAGCCTCTGAGGCAATCCTCCATCGACATGATATTTATGTTTTGTGTGAAGGGGATAGGCAGTTATTACATATCTGGTTATTTTATTAATCCTTCTCTAAGATGGCGCTGAGCGCAAATATGTGCATTCATGTCATTTCGATTTCAAATGGAAATGAGAGAAACAACTCCCAGCTGTTGTACTGTGAAATGGGTTTATCTAGTAACTTATTCATGCACATTTGCATCTTGCATTCATTTATTGCAGCAATAAAGCCAATTAAAATTGGTGCCAAAAATTATATTTTCTTCCTTGTGATGTCAGCTCTTCTTTGCAGAGAGTAGGGATGGGTAAACATGGAAAACATTTAAAGCCAAACACACACACACACACACACACACTCATTCATCTAAGGAACTGTACATGAACTGGTGCTGGCCCAAGTGTGTAATGAACCCGAAGAGGTGATTAAATGTGTCTCTGTCTCTTTCTCACGAACAGAGCTCTGGATGGATGGGTGCCAGGGGGTGTATGGTGGCACTGCATTGTTTACACGTGCCACATTAAAAATAGCTCTGTTAGGAGAGGATGTTCATCAACATGACACAGCACTGGCTACATATATTAATCAACTTCTCAACAAGGTTGAGCCTGTTATATCTTACGTCTAGAGAAATACACATGGACATTGGCATTGGGTGTGTTTGCTTGTACCTGCTTTAGACCATTTTGTACTTTCAAATCTGATGAGACAATGCTTGCATGTTTATGTTTATGGCATTGGTACACCATTTGTCTTGGTTACAGTAATTATTTTGCCTATTTGTCTGCTACAATTCCACATAACTTTGATGACAGTGAATTAAAATGTAACTTCGTTATCCTGTGCTCCTCATCTATTCTCTCCTTACACAACTTGCAGTTCCACTTTCCCCTCTTGTTTCCAAGGGAACAGTTTCTAAGGTTACAAATTTACACTGTTTTTTTCTCTCGCTCGCTCCACAGAAGGTCTATGCACCTACAGGAAAGATTCATGAATATGATGTGGTTATTGTGCTGCCAGGTCCTTTAAAATATAAGTGATTTCTCCCGTACCATACCCAGGTCTTTAAAATATAAGTGATTACACCCCGACCATACCCAGGTCTTTAAAATATAAGTGATTACACCCGGACCATACCCAGATCTTTAAAATATAAGTGATTACACCCCGACCATACCCAGATCTTTAAAATATAAGTGATTTCTCCCGGACCATACCCAGATCTGTAAAATATAAGTGATTACTCCCCGGCCATACCCATATCTGTAAAATATAAGTGATTACACCCCGACCATACCCAGATCTTTAAAATATAAGTGATTACACCCCCCGACCATACCCAGATCTTTAAAATATAAGTGATTACTCCCCGACCATACCCAGATCTGTAAAATATAAGTGATTTCTCCCCGACCATACCCAGATCTGTAAAATATAACTGATTACTCCCCGACCATACCCAGATCTTTAAAATATAAGTGATTACACCCCGACCAAACCCAGATCTTTAAAATATAAGTGATTACTCCCCGACCATACCCAGATCTTTAAAATATAAGTGATTACTCCCCGACCATAACCAGATCTTTCTAGGTGTGCTTTGAAGGATGCTCATTGCCATTCTGACATGAACACCATGTGACTGATGACCTACTCTCTGAAAAAGCAGGACCTGACACACATCTCTGTAGATACACACATCTCTGTAGATACACACATCTCTGTAGATACACACATATCTGGTCCTTCACATCATCTGATGGATATGTTCTATTCCCTTGTGATCTCTCACAGGCCCAATTGAAACCCCTCAGAGTCAGACATGTTACATTTGCCTCAGCTACGTTCAAATGTGATCCTAATCGCTCTCTACATGTGTCAAGTTAATGAATGGTCCTGCGTGGAAAGTCAGGGAAGCAGCAGGAGTGGTGAGAGGGTGGGAGGGAGGGTGGCTGGCCAGTGGTAGCTCCTGCTTTTCCAACTACATATTAATATACTGGCCATGTTGCTTGTTGGACCATTATCTGAGAAAAATAGAGCCTCTCTGAGGATGCTGGAATGTGTGGGAGAGTCGGCGATGAGCTAGCAATATTATGTTGATAAATGAGTGGGTTGGTGGTTGGGCACGGCTCAAGTGAGCCATCCTACTATAAGCTTGTATTTCCACTGCAATGTTTTGATGAGTGGAGTGACATCTTAGAGCTTGATCTGTAGGAGTGATTTTTTTTTGCTTACCATCTGGTTGAAGCATCGACTTAATGGAAATCTCTGGCTGTTTTAGAAGGAATGGATGGGCTTGTGAACACTTGTATGTGTTATTTGTACAGTGCCGTCAGAATGTATTCATACCTCTTGACTTACTATAGTTACAGCCTGAATTAAAAAATGATTAAATACTGTAGATGACCATTGCCAGACAACCATTTTCAGGTCTTGCCATAGATTTTCAAGTAGATTTAAGTCAAAACTGTAGCTCGATCACTCAGGAACATTCACTGTCTTCTTGGTAAGCAACTCCAGTGTAGATTTGGTGTTGTGTTTTAGGTTATTTTCCTTCTGAAAGGTGAATTCATCTCCCAGTGTTTGGAGGAAAGCAGACTGAACCAGGTTTTCTCTAGGAATTTGCCTGTGCTTAGCTTCATTCCATTCTTTTCATCCTGAAAAACTCAACTGTCCTTAAGGATTACAAGCATACCCATACTTTGATGCTGCCACCACCATGCTTGAAAATATGGAGAGTGGTACTCAGTAATGTGTTGGATTTGCCCCAAACATAACACTTTGTATTCAGGACAAAAAGTGAATTGCTTTGCCACATTTTTTGGAGTTTTCCTTTTGTGCCTTGTTGCTAACAGGAATTTTTGGAATTTTTGTTTTCTGTACATGCGTCCTTCTTTTCACTCTCTCGTCTAGGTCAGTATTTTGAAGTAACTACGATGTTGCTGATCCATCCTCTGTTTTCTCTTTTAAAGTCACCATTGGCATCATGGTGAAATCCCTGAGCGGTTTCCTTCATCTCTGGCAACTGAATTAGGAAGGACGCCTGTATCTTTGTAGTGACTGGGTGTATTGATACACCATCTAAAGTGTAATTAATAACTTCACCATGGTCAAAGGGATATTCAATTTCTGATTTTTTTATGTTTACCCCTCTACCAATAGGTGCCCTTCTTTGCAAGGCATTGGTAAACCTCCCTGGTCTTTTTTATTGAATCTGTGTTCAAATTCACTGCTCAACTGAGGGACCCGACAGATAATTGCATGTGTTAAACACTATTATTGCACACGGAGTGAGTCCATGCAACTTACTATGTGACTTTTTAAGCACATTTGTTACTCCTGAACTGATTTAGGCTTGCCATAACAAAGGGGTTGAATACATTTCACCTTTTCATTTGTAATTAATTTGGAAAAATATGGGAAAGAACATCATTTCACTTTGACATTATGGGGTATTGTGTGTAGGCCAGTGACAAAAATCGAAATGTAATCCATTTCAAATTCAGGCTGTAACACAACAGAATGTGGAAAAGTCAAGGGATGTGAATGCTTTCTGAGTGGTAAAGAAAGCACTAGAATAGATGACATCCTCCCTGACATCTCCATACCTTACATTTATTTTGAATGTCTTTGCATTTCCCTAGGACATCAATAGAAGGAAGGAAATATGCTACAGTAGGTGTTATTATTAATGAGATGTCTGATTGTTGGGCAGTCCCTTTGATTGAAATAGCCCTAGTATTCCTACTCTCTCTTTTCTCTTTCAAACTCTAATACCACTCGTTTACCTTGAAGCCACATTATTAGCTGATGATGGTATCCATGCTAACCTATCTGTGTGTTATAAGTTGTGACCCACACTGTGTGAGGCCCTGGTAATTACAGATACTCTGTGAGAAATTATTTCAAATTGACTGATAAGAGTTTTGCCTCCCACATTATTTCTGCTGTGCTGGATTCTTTAGCCCATTCTGTCTACTGTGTAGAATGAACATATCTTTGAACAATGACGGAGGTCTCAGAATAAAATTTGAAGGTGAGGATCTCTCGCTGTTTCCTTTCATTTCATCCAATTGGATTCTTTTCTTAGTGGACTTTTATATAAAATTGAAATTCTTTGGCCGCTTCATTTTGGTTATGTAGCTTTTGTAGCTATTTCCATTTGTTATAGTCGGACCTAGAAGTGGGTACAGATGATTTGTCATTCAAAAGTTTCGACCAGGCCTACCGAGTGGCGCAGCAGTTTAAGGCACTGCATCACAGTGCTTGAGACGTCACTACAGGCCCGTGACTGGGAATCCCATAAAGCGGCGCACAATTAGCCCAGCGTCGTCCGTGTTTGGGGAAGGTTTGGCCGGAGGGGGGGCTTTACTTGGCTCATCACGCTCTAGCGACTCCTTGTGGCTTGCCAGGCGCCTGCATAATGACTTCTGTCGTCGGCTGAACAGTTTCCCACTACACATTGGTGAGGCCGGCTTTCGGGTTAAGTGGGCAGGTGTTTCGGGGGATGCATGAGTCGACCTTCGCCTCTCCCGAGCCCGTTGGGGAGTTGCAGCAATGAGACAAGATCGTAATTGGATATGACAAATTTTGACCAAGATTTTCACTGAGTTGTGAGATTATTAACTGCAATTTAATATGCTTGAGCATTTGTTTTTCAAAACCACCATGTCCATTTTCTTTACATTATTTTTCAATTATTCAAGATGAGGCATGTTTAGTATAGCATCCTCCGTCTTCCTATCTTCACACTCCTTGAGCAATTCATCACAGAAGCAATTTGTGCTAATTTATTCAAACATAGACATACAATTTGTACCAGAAATGTACCAGAAATTATATTTTTATAAAGAAACCTATTACAGTATCTGGGTCTGGAGAAGTCCAGACCCAGGGAATTATTATTTTGCATTAGCAGCCAGAACAGCACGCGCCCACACAAATGCTAATTTTAATGCTTGAGCTACTTTTAAATGTCTGTGAATGTGTTCTGGTACAATGGCTCTCACCCTAATCACAATAACACTCTGCTATCTCACTGCTGTAACCATATTTCACCGGGCCTGCGATCACAATGGGCCACACTTCAAATGAAAAACAAAAGACGGCTGTACACATTATTCATAATAGCCATGGCCAACATGAGCGTTTCCTTCTTTTCAACTCTGTTCATTTTAGTTGCAGGATTTGTTGGAAATTCTATTACCCAGAAAAGTCCATTGAATGAAATGTAGTGAATTGAGAATCGTCAGAGAGTTTAATAGGCCAAAAGAGAATTAAATACTTGCCTTGTCTGGCTAATTTCATTAACATTGTAAGCAGTTAYTCATTCCCATGACAGATAAAGCACTGTACAACTCATCCCATAATAATCTGGAATTACAGACAGCCAGGTACCAAATGGTTGTGTGTATGAAATGTGTCTTAAAAGCCCATACTGAGAGGATAACTGAACTCTAGAAGGATTAATAGTGATTACAGCAAATGGAACTTGTTCAGAGGACGGAATGTGCACTGTTTGTGATTATGTCACCGGCCTCAGATTGAATCTGAAGGTGGCCTGTAGTGATGAAGAGAAACTGCCACAAAAGTTATCGTCGACAGTTCTGGTCACTTTCTTTATTTTGAAGAATAGTGCACACTAGGGTTGAATATTTTCCTGGTATTTTACAAATGTTTATTCCCGAGATTAATCCACTTTTCTCCTGCGTAACCCGGTATTTCCCGCCAAAACCGGATGTGTCATTCAAGAGCATTATAAAGTACAGTTCAATCGGAAAGTATTCAGACCTCTTGACTTTTTCCACATTTTGTAACGTTACAGCCTTATTCTAAAATGGATAAAATAGTTTTTTTTCTTCTCATCAATCAACAAACAATATCCCATAATGACAAATCACAAACAGGTACAATTTTTTTTGCAAATGCATAATAATAAAAAAAWWWATATATATCACATTTACATAAGTATTCAGATCCTTTACTCAGTACTTTGTTGAAGCACCTTTGGCAGCGATTAGAGCCTTGTCTTCTTGGGTATGACGCTACAATCTTGGCACACCTGTATTTGGGGTGTTTGTCCCATTTCTCTCCCACAGTTTTTTCAGGTCTCTCCAGAGATGTTTGATCGGGTTCAAGTCCGGGCTCTGGCTGGGCGACTCAAGAACATTCAGAGACTTGTCCCAAAGCCAATCCTGCGCTGTCTTGGCGGTGTGCTTAGGGTCGTTGTCCTGTTCGAAGGTGAACACCCCCCCCCCAGTCTGAGGTCTTGATCGCTCTGGAGCAGGTTTTCATCAAGTATCTCTCTGTACTTTTCTCTGTTCATCTTACCCTCAAGCCTGACTAGTCTCACAGTCCCTGCTACTGAAAAACATCCCCACAGCATGATGCTGCCACCACCATGCTTCACCGTAGGGATGGTGCCAGGTTTCCTCCAGAAGTGACTCTTGGCATTCAGGCCAAAGAGTTCAATCTTGCTTTCATCAGACCAGAGCATCTAGTTTCCCATGGTCTGAGAGACATTCAGGTGCATTTTGGAAAACTCCAAGTGGGCTGTCATGTGCCTTTAACTGAGAAGTGGCTTCCGTCTGACCACTCTACCATAAAGYCCTGAATGGCGGAGTGCTGCAGAGATGGTTGTCTTTCTGGAAGGTTCTCCAATCTCCACAGAGTAACTCTGGAGCTCTGTCAGAGTGACCTTTGGGTTCTTGGTCACCTCCCTGACCAAGGCCCTTCTCTCCTGATTGCTCAGTTTGGCCGGGCAGCGAGCTCTAGGAAGAGTCTTGGTGGATCCAAACTTCTTCCATTGAAGAATGATGGAGGCCAATGTGTTCTTGAGGACCTTCAATGCTGCAGAAATGTTTTGGCACCCTTCCCCAGATCTGTGCCTCGACACAATCCTGTCTCGGAGCTCTACGGGCTATTCCTTTGACCTCATGTCTTGGTTTTTGCTCTGACATGCACTGTGGGACATTATATAGACAGGTTTGTGCCTTTCTAAATCATGTCCAATCAATTGAATTTACCACAAGTGTACTCCAATCAAGTTGTAGAAACATCTCAAGGATGGCCAATGGAAACATATTGCACCTGAGCTCAATTTCGAGTCTCATAGCAAAGGGTCTGAATACTTATGTAAATAAGGTATTTCTGTTCTTTATTTTTAATACATTTGCAAAAATGTCTAAACACCTGTTTTCACTTTGTCATGATGGGATATTGTGTGTAGATTGATGAGGAAAATTATTTATTTGATCTATTTTGGATTAAGGCTGTAATGTAACAAAATGTGAAAAAGTCTGAATGTCCTTCAGTGGCCCAGCCAGTGCCCGGACCTGAACCCGATCGAATATCTCTGGAGAGACCTGAAAATAGCTGTGCAGCGACACTGCCCATCCTACCTCACAGAGCTTGAGAGGACCTACAGAGGAGAATGAGAGAAACTCCCAAAATACAGGTGTGCCAAGCGTCATACCCAAGAAGACTCGAAAGCTGTAATCACTGCCAAAGGCGCTTCAACAAACTACTGAATAAAGGGTCTGAATACTTATGTAAATATGATTTTTCCATTAATCTTTTTTTTATACATTTGCCCAAAAATAAAAATAAATGTTTTTGCTTTGTCATTATGGTGTATTGTATGTAGATTGATGAAGAAAAAAACTATTTTATGAATTTTAGAAAAAGGTTGTAAGGTAACAAAATATGGAAAAAGTCAAGGGGTCTGAATACTTTCTGAATGTACTGTATATGTTCGCTCTTCTTTCAAACTACCTGTGAGTTCTATTGCTTGCTGTATGTAACATTAAGAAAACAAGAGCTTGGGACCCTCTTCGAAAAGTCTATTGGTATGTAACGTATATGCTGGGAGTCAGGAAGCAAGTGCAGAAGGTGAGTTTAATAATGAACCGATACAGGTGACCGATACTACCTAATGACTGATACTACTGAGGGCTAAATAAAGGAGAGTAATCAGGAGGATGATGAAGTCCAGGTGTGCGTAATGATGGGGAGCAGGTGTGCGCAATGATGGTTGCCAGGTGTGTGTAATGTGGGTTGCCAGGACTGGTGCTTAGTAGACCGGCGACGTCGAGTGCCGGAGGTAGGGAGCAGGAGTAGGTGTGATTTGTTTTAGAAATGCAACCCAAAAAATGTCCAGCAAACTCTTCTAGTCTAGGTTTTCCTGTATGGGACTCCAAGAGCTAAGGAACATTTTTTAAGGAGACAGGCCCCTGGAACACAGGTCTGTGCGTATTGAGCAAGAGACAGAGGCTATACGTTTGAATCTTATTATGCATAACCAATCAATCATCAGCTAAATATAAGGCTAATACTGCATTGAATTTATTACATGAAAGAGGTAGGCTAGGACATCTATATATCAATCTAGAATAGGATTATCTATTTTGGATGCAATTTGACTGGAGTTGATGGAGAGAGAGAAAGACTGCGAGAGAGTGCTTGCATGTGCACTGATTTAAAGCAGTGGTATTCAAGTCATAGGTTGTTTTAAAACTCTGCAGCCGCAATTAAAAAATAGCTATATTAACAATTTAAAAAATAAGGTGACCCCGTAAGCCAGATTTAGATGGATAAATTAGACACGCATTTGGTCTTTACAGTATATTAGCATAGACTATGCTGCAGAAAATGCAGGCCTACCTGTCACAAGAAAAAACTTGACCATGATGAGATATGATGAGATGATAGGTCTACATGCATTGTGAACTGCGCTCCATACTGAGATGAGCTGTCTGTCCACACCCTGAGCGTTGATGATTCATCATGCAGAGGCCGGAGAGAAACCATATTTAGACATTGCATATKATTTAACAGTTCCATTTCAGGCCATGCTGTTCATATAAATAATGTACTCGATTTTTATCAGTTTCTCGCAGTTATTTATCCTGGGAAAAGGGAGTGGTTTTGGTAAATATCGATAACCGGTTCCCGCTCGCTTGGCCATAACTTATTTCCCCCACTAACACAGTGCAACAGAGCCATCTTTTGGACTGATGGACTACCTACTGCTAAAACATGTCGAAAATAATAGGTTAGATTGTTAAGACAAATAAACTTTGGTTTAAAACAAAGGGGTGTTCCAACCAATTATACTCTCCCCTCCTCTTTTGATGACACCTGGCATCTATTAGTTTGTCTGTCTGTAATCAAGTCATTGTCTCGTCAGCGTCTAGTATGTCCAACAGTAACCTCATTGGAACACTGGATAGGGCATCATGTTTCCAGGCGTCATGTAAGGACTGAATGTGACTGCATTTGCTCCCGCTCTCCATGACTGGAATGACAGTTGGCCCAGCCTTTCATACGTGAACATTTCCCGAGGCCTTCCACAGGTACAGTTGAAGTCGGAAGTTTACATACACCTTAGCCAAATACATTTAAACTCCGTTTTTCACAATTCCTGACATTTAATCCTAGTAAAAATTCCCTCTTTTAGGTTAGTTAGGATCACCACTTTATTTTAAGAATGTGAAATGTCAGAATAATAGTAGAGAGATTTATTTCAGCTTTAATTTTTTTCACCACATTCCCAGTGGGTCAGAAGTTTACATACCCTAAATTAGTATTTGGTAGCATCGCTTTTAAATTGTTTAACCTGGGTCAAACGTTTCGGGTAGCCTTCCGCAAGCTTCCCACAATAAGTTGGGTGAATTTTGGCCCATTCCTCCTGACAGAGCTGGTGTAACTGAGTCAGGTTTGTAGGCCTTGCTCGCACACGCCTTTTCAGTCCTGCCCACAAATTTTCTATGGGATTGAGGTCAGGGTTTTGTGATGGCCACTCCAATACCTTGACTTTGTTGTCCTTAACCCATTTTGCCACACATTTGGAAGTATGCTTGGGGTCATTGTCCATTTGGATAGGTGGCCMCACCTCTCGTCTGACCTCTGCAGAGTGTGGGATATGTGTATCCCTGGGTCTCACCTGCAGTAGGTTTCATAATTTTCTCCAGGGTTTGAGCACATGCCAACACAGTGTCAATCAGCTCCTGGATGGCTGTGAGGTTGGTCTTCACTTCACCGTCAACCTGGGTGGGGGAGACTGGTCACATTGTTCACTTTCCCCATGTTTCTGTGTTGAGCTGACATTTACTGGTCTGTGTCTAGCACTGCAACCTAGACGTTTCTGTCTATCTGCTTCCTCACTGGCTGATTTTGTTCTCTGCTCGAGGATGAAGTTGTCAGTCACACTACGACCAGAGATGTGTTCTTGATGTCATCTCTGATTTTTGCGAATTTTTCACTGAGACTTAATGTGTGTGTAGAAGCACACCCTTTTAGGGTTTCTGAGGAGTATATAGAAACGTATTTTGACTTATTGAAACAAAGTTTAGGGGTAGATTTTTTTATTATTTTCTCTGCTTGTTGAACGAGTGGATTACTCAAATCGATGGCGCCAACTAAACTGACTTTTTGGGATATAAAGAAGGATTTTATCTAACAAAACGACACTACAAGTTATAGCTGGGACCCTTTGGATGACAAATCCGAGGAAGATTTTCAAAAAATAAGTGAATATTTAATCGCTATTTGTMWATTTATGAAACCTGTGCCGGTGGAAAAATATTTTGATGTGGGGCGCCATCCTCAAACAATCGCATGGCATGTTTTCGCTGTAATAGCTACTGTAAATCGGACAGTGCAGTTAGATTAACAAGAATTTAAGCTTTCAACCGATATAAGACACTTCTATGTACCTAAATGTTTAATATACATCATTTTTATGATTATTTATTTTAATTGCGCTCTCTCCAGTTTCACCGGAAGTTGTCCGGGACGCCTATCCCTGAGAGGTTTTTCCCTGAAAGTCATTGTCCATTTGGAAGACCCATTTGGAAGACCCAAGATTTAACTTCCTGACTGATGTCTTGAGATGTTGCTTCAATATATCCACATCATTTTCCTTCCTCATGAAGCCATCTATTTTGTGAAGTGCACCAGTCACTCCTGCAGCAAAGCACCCCCAGAACATGATGCTGCCACCCCCGTGCTTCACGGTTGGGATGGTGTTCTTCGGCCTGCAAGCCTACCCCTTTTCCCTCCAAACATAACAATGGTCATTATGGTCAAASAGTTCTATTTTTGTTTCAACAGACCAGAGGACACTTCTCCAAAAAGTARGATCTTTGTCCCCATGTGCAGTTGCAAACCGTAGTCTGGCTTTTTTGTGGCGGTTTTGGAGCAGTGCCTTCTTCCTTGCTGAGCGGCCTTTCAGGTTATGTCGATATAGGACTCGTTTTACTGTGGATATAGATACTTTTGTACCMGTTTCCTCCAGCATCTTCACAAGGTCCTTTGCTGTTGTTCTGGGATTGATTTGCACTTTTCGCACCAAAGTACATTCATACTTGCGTACTATTGTTTGTATAGATGAATGTGGTACCTTCAGGTGTTTGGAAATTGCTCCCAAGGATGAACCAGACTTGTGGAGGTCTACAATTTGTTTTCTGAGGTCTTGGCTGAGTTCTTTTGATTTTCCCATGATGTTAAGCAAAGAGGCCTTGAAATACATCCACAGGTACACCTCCAATTGACTCAAATGATGTCAATTAGCCTATCAGAAGCTTCTAAAGCCATGATATAATTTTCTGGAATTTTTCTGCGCTACGGATACCGAATACGGGTTCACTTTCCTAAACAGCRGCTGAATTGCAGGGCGCCAAATTCAAAAATATTCCTAAAAATATTTATAATCATGCAATCACAAATGAAATATACCAAAACACAGCTTAGCTTGTTGTTAATCCACCTATGGTGTCAGATTTTGAAAATATATTTTACAGCGAAAGAAATCCAAGCTTTTGTGAGTGTAGCTTTCAATGCTACATCAGCTAGCCCCAAATTAGCATGGTCACAAAAGTGTGAAAAGCAATAAAATTAATCGCTTACCTTAGATAATCTTCGGACGTTTCCACTCACGAGACTCCCAGTTACACAACAAATCTTKATTTGTTCGATAAATATTACTTTTATCACAAAAAAACGCCATTTGGGTTGCGCGTTATGATGAGAAAAACTACAGCCTCGTTCCGGTCCTGAAAGGAAGATGAAAATTTCCAAACATATCAGATTAAAAAATATTACAAAAAATATTTATAATCATGCAATCACAGGTGAAATATACCAAA
Source organism: Salvelinus sp. IW2-2015 (assembly GCF_002910315.2). Lineage (NCBI taxonomy): Eukaryota > Metazoa > Chordata > Actinopteri > Salmoniformes > Salmonidae > Salvelinus > Salvelinus sp. IW2-2015. The sequence continues at coordinate 21,473,798 of NC_036856.1, forward strand.
ACACAGCTTAGCTTGTTGTTAATCCACCTATCGTGTCAGATTTTGAAAATATATTTTACAGCGAAAGAAATCCAAGCTTTTGTGAGTGTAGCTTTCAATGCTATAATAGCTTAGCCTTATATTAGCTTGGTTAGCTTGGTCACGAAAGTAAGAAAAGCAATCAAATTAATCGCTTACCTTTGATACGAGACTCCCAGTTACACAACAAATGTTCTTTTTGTTTGATAAATATTACTTTTTTCACAAAAAACGCCATTTGGGTTGCGCGTTATGATGAAAAAACAGAAGCCGTGTTCCGTTCGACAAATCCCAAAAAGTATCCGAAATGGTCGTATAAACATTTAATATGTTTTTTATAATCAAACCTCAGGTTGTCTTTAAAGGCACAGTCAACTTAGTGTATGTAAGCTTCTGACCCACTGGAATTGTGATACAGGGAATTATCAGTGAAATAATCTGTCTGGTAACAATTGTTGGACAAATTACTTGTGTCACGCACAAAGTAGACGTCCTAATCGACTTGCCAAAACTATAGTTTGTTAACAAGAAATTTGTGGAGTGGTTGAKAAACGAGATTTAATGACTCCAACGTAAGTGTATGTAAACTTCCGATTTCAACTGTCTTCCTCTTAATTGACCTCTGGCTGCTGCACTGGTACGACATCTTGGAGTGCCTCCAGCATTTCGTTATAATACTTCAGGCTCTTTAGGCTGTTCTTCGATCTGTTCTGGTTCTTGTGGTGTCACTGTAGGTCTGAACTCCTGAGCAGTAGCTTGCAGTCTTATACGCTGCTCTGGCTAACTTGGTTGCAGCTTTGACATCGCTCTAGTGGAGCCGGGGACTGTACCGGTAAGTATAGTAGCGTTCCTCTTTATCTGAACTGTCCGATTCTTGGTCAACTGTGTCACTGTTTCTTGTCTGTTTCTGTATTTTTTCTTTCTTTTCAAAAATTTGGTTGGAGTGTCGTGTTACATAAGTGACTAATTTAGGTAAGTCAAGTAACAGGAGGTTCCGGTGCAGCACAAGAAGGGATTTGTCTCAACTCCGACGGTATCTTGGTCACCGGACCACAGTGGTATGTCTTGAGCTTTCATCCAAAAAGCCTTTATGGTAAGCGCTGCCTTGGTCTAGTATCGAGAACCAGGTGTATCGCCCTAGGTTGTCCAGTAGGTTTTGTATCCGTGGTATCAGGCACGGTCTTGCGATTTAGCTCTCTAAAGTCGACACATAACCGCAGGCTGCTGTCCTTCTTGTGCACGCAGACCACTGGGGATGTGTGTGGCGAAGTGGATTTCTTGATCCAGCCTCTTTCCAGCATGTTTTGGACATATTCTTTCACCTCTTTGTATAGGGCTTCAGGATGGAGTTTAAATTTTTCTGGACAGGGGTTTCATCCTTCAAGTTGGATTTCAGCTTCAGGTTTGGAATGTGCGAACACATCATATACCTCATAAAACATTCTTCTGACCATTTCCTGCTACTCTTCCTGTTGATGTTCTAAGTCAACAAGGGGAGACATTTGTTTCTGGACCCAGCTGGTTTGTGACTCTTTTCTCTGTTCATGTTGTTCAGAATGGAGCTGAGTTGTGTAGAGGTAAGCATCACTGAAATGACTCACAGGCTTCTTCTAACTGTCAGATGGAGTGTCTACAGGTCTGATGTCAGCTATCTTCTCTACCAAGCCCAGCACTGTTCTCTGAGAGAGGTAAATGCCATGTTGTATGGAGTTTTGGATTGAAATCTTTACCACTTTAGAGGCGCCACAGGGCACATCCACGAGGCATGGAAACAGCTCAAACCCGTCTGGGCAGTGGCTCTCCATGGCTGGCTCGAACATTCTGCATTCTGATTCTGCATTTCACCTCTGCTATCTGACCTGTATGAATGGTGAGTCCTTTCTTTCCCACTTTCACAACATGTCGGTGACATTTATTTATGTGTCATAACTTGAATGGCAGAGACCATGGTTTCAACAGCTAATCGTCTAACATTCATCCCTTCACTTAGCAGAGCACTGAGATGTTGTTCGCTCTTTTCTCTGATCAGTTCCTCTATGACATTAAAGCCTATTAGTGGACAGTCTACACAGCTCTAACTGACTAGCATAGGCACATGTATGGCCATTTTCCCATGTTGAGTACTCAAAAGCCCCAGGAACACTTCTACCATGCATTAAAGGGGACAGCAGTGCCATCGGCTGCAGTCACATGGAGCTGGCCAACAGTTAACAAAGTTTCAAGGGGTTGTATCTTAACACTTGGCAAAGCGTTCTATATCCAGGCCCTCCCTACAATGCTAACCCATGCRCCCGTGTCTAACAACATCTATGCTTTGACACCATTGACTGGACATGAGACCATACATATATTCTCAATGAGCTGTGCGACGTGTTTCACATTGGGTGTTTTAGACTGAGTGTGTTGTGGTGTTGCTATGTGTGGTGTGGCTGGTTTCTCTGTCTTCACACAGTTGACATGGAGTGGAGACGTTTTGTTTGCAGCAGTCATTGTCTGTCCCTCGTGAGCGACCTGGACCCGTTTCCTGACGTCTGTCTCTTCAGTCAGCCGATGGCTCTATGTCCTTCTTGACCATAGCGGAAGAGGGCAGCTATCGAGCCCTTGCAGGGCACAGTCTCGATATTTAACCTGGGTGTTGATTCTCTCTGTCGTCTGTGCTTTGGATGGTGGGGAGGGGGCATATCCTTGTGCCTCACCTCTCGTCTGTGCTCTAGGGGATGGGAGATGGGTGTGTCCCTTGGCCTCACCTCTCGTCTGACCTCTGCAGAGTGTGGGATATGTGTATCCCTGGGTCTCACCTGCAGTAGGTTTCATAATTTTCTCCAGGGTTTGAAGCAATGCAACCAGTGTCAACAGCTCCTGGATGGCTGTGAGGTTGGTCTTCACTTCACCGTCAACCTGGGTGGGGGAGACTGGTCACATTGTTCACTTCCCCATGTTTCTGTGTTGAGCTGACATTTACTGGTCTGTGTCTAGCACTGCAACCTAGACGTTTCTGTCTATCTGCTTCTTCACTGGCTGATTTTGTTCTCTGCTCGAGGATGAAGTTGTCAGTCACACTACGACCAGAGATGTGTTTCTTGATGTCATCTCTGATTTTTGCGAATTTTTCACTGAGACTTAATGTGTGTGTAGAAGCACCCCCTTTTAGGGTTTCTGAGGACTATATAAGAAACGTATTTTGACTTATTGAAACAAAGTTTAGGGGTAGATTTTTTGATTATTTTCTCTGCTTGTTGAACGAGTGGATTACTCAAATCGATGGCGCCAACTAAACTGACTTTTTGGGATATAAAGAAGGATTTTATCTAACAAAACGACACTACAAGTTATAGCTGGGACCCTTTGGATGAAAATCCGAGGAAGATTTTCAAAAAGTAAGTGAATATTTAATCGCTATTTGTGAATTTATGAAACCTGTGCCGGTGGAAAAATATTTTGATGTGGGGCGCCATCCTCAAACAATCGCATGGCATGCTTTCGCTGTAATAGCTACTGTAAATCGGACAGTGCAGTTAGATTAACAAGAATTTAAGCTTTCAACCGATATAAGACACTTGTATGTACCTAAATGTTTAATATACATCATTTTTATGATTATTTATTTTAATTGCGCTCCCTCCAGTTTCACCGGAAGTTGTCCGGGACGCCTATCCCTGAGAGGTTTGTCCTTGAAAGTACCTGGTTTGATTACTTTGAGTACATTTCTAACTACCTCTGACTCAGCATATTTCTCTCTGAGACTGTAACGATCATCTAATGGAGGAGACCGAAACGCAGCGTGGTAAGTGTTCATATTATAATTTAATTCAAAACTGAACACTAAACAAAATAACAACGAGAGTGAACGAAAACTAAACAGTTCTGTTAGGTGAAAACAACTACCCACAAACACAGGTGGGAAAAGGCTACCTAAGTATGGTTCTCAATCAGAGACAACGATAGACAGCTGCCTCTGATTGAGAACCACACCCGGCCAAACACATAGAACTAGACAACATAGAACACAACATAGAATGCCCACCCCAACTCACGCCCTGACCAACCGAAATGGAGACATAAAAAGGATCTCTAAGGTCAGGGTGTGACAGAGACCTTCATCCATTTGTTTACATATACTGCTGTAAGTAAAATCAGACCCAGAATAAGAGATTTGACCACCATGTATCTTAAACTCTCTACGGGCAGCTTTGCGACTACATCAGTAACCCTCACCAACCCAGATACCTGTTCTGCAACAAGGGGTGCTGCAGGCTTTGTACCATTGCTTACAGTGCCTTTGGTTGGTGTCGTGTTGTTGATCGGTTGGTGTGTTGTCGTTGGTCTTGGTTGGTGTAGTGTCATTGTGTTTATTTGGTGTGTTGTCATTTTCTTCGGTTGGTGTAGTGTCATTTTATTTGGTTGATAACAGTTTATCAAGTTGATCATACAGGTCAGGCAGGCAGGACAAGCCCTTTTCATCCAGCTTCAGCAGCTTCTCACACTTGATGCGGTCAATGATGTAGTCAAAGGGTTCTGGTTCATTGGACTCAGGTGACTCTAGAATGTCTCTCTCGCTCTTGCTGTCTAGTGCCACTGCTAGTGTGTGCAGCTGGCTTCCGTTCAGTGATGTTTGCTGTTTCTGGATGTCCCAGATGATTTTGCAATGCGTCACCATCTTCACTGGATACCTGATGTTTCACTCTGCTCTTTGATGACTCTCGAAGTTCTCCCTGTAGCCTCAGCTCTCTGGATGACTCTCGCAGCCTTTTCTGCAGCTCTGCCCTCAGTATCTCGGTGTTGTAGGATCAGCAACCAGGATTAGCAACGATCCCGCACGAGCACTCACATTTTACCGGTCTCAGACTGATTCTGAGGGTGGCCTTTAGTGATAAAGAGAAACGGATCATCTTGACAGTTCTGGCGCTTTCTTTATTTTGAAGAATAGTGCTCGCACTTGGCCAGAACTTGTTCTTTCCCCCACTACCACAGTGCAACAGCGCCATCTATTGGACTGATGGACTAACTACTGATAAAGAGTGTAGAGAATAAGAGTTAGATTGCTAAGATAAACTTTTGTTGAAAAAAATGAAGGGTTGTCTGTTTTTAGTGACTTAGTTTTTCAACCCATTACAACTGCTTTCCAAAATCTGACAAGTCTAAGAGAAAATATGAACACATCTGTAAAGCCTAGTGCAACTCTCTCTCTCTCTCTCTCTAGTGTGGTACAAAGCAAATCCCAGAGCAGACGGGATAGAGCAGGAATAAAGGCATGCATCAGATGAGCCATCATAGTGTCTGTGAATCAGTGTAGCTCACCTCTGTCTTCTCTCAAGGTGCCATTAAATAACTCTCCAATTATTTTAAATAATTATGTAATCATCCAGGCCTGACATGTGAGGGGCTTTAATTAAGATAATTAATTAGTTGATTAATGTGACTTTTCTCTGGAACAGAAACTCAAGTCATTCTCTCAACTTCTGAAACACAAGTGTAATTAACACTTTAACCAGAGAGCCCTCTCTTACATCAACACAAACAGTTAGACACATGTTCTGTTCTGTTCTGTGCTGAGAGATGGAGGAGGCGGCTACATGTGAAAATATAGGCTGTGGGAAATATGTATATGAAGAGCTACATTATTTTCTCCAGTAGACTTTTTTAAAACACTCAATGTAGGCCCATTATGTACTGTAAATGTAAAGCCTAAATCTGTGTGGGTTGACACGTGTTTTCAATATATTTTGTTAATTCACACTATACTACCACGCATGCAGATTAAATATGCCTGTAATATTCTGTTCAACCGTTTTTGGGGGAGCTGAATATGTCACTGTCAAAGGCCAGTGTAATTGATGCCTCGTCTCGTCACATTGTCAGACCATGTTAAGTCTTTGTATCAACCGGTTTTTCTGGTGGAAAATGTCTTCATAATAATTAAAGGTATTTGAATAATCTCAGGTGACCTTTGCGCTTGTAACGGTATGTAGTCAGTTTATCCAATTAATTTTAATAGGGTACTCAATTTATCTGGAAATGGTGAGCCCCCCTGGGAGAGCGATAACGTCTATCTGTCTTTTACAAAACAGCAATCTTTTTTTCTTGCCATTTTTCCTCATATCATGATGACGTGACCAATGAAGGACATTGTAGGGCAGGCCTGTTTCCTTCTTCTATGGTAATTACAACCATCAGTGTGTTACCTCCTCCTGTATTACTGACTACGCATCCATGACACACACAGACCATGGTGTCCATAACACTCTCCTCTCCAGGTCTCTGGGAGCTGAAGGGGTTCTGGCCAGACATACGAAATGCTCCATCAAATACAATCTAATGGAATATAAAGTTCATGAACTCAATTGTGACTCGTTTCAGGAAACTAGGCGTATGTCGCACATCACTACTTCAAAGGAGAGCCATTTGAACGTACACTTTTTGTTGTTGTTGATCAAAATGCATTTTTTGGCAGAAATGCCTTCTGGAACATGTGAACTTTCATGTGCCTTAATAATGCTATATGTCAATACAAATAAAAMAGTTTAGTTACGATTCTAGTTGGTTTAGCCACGGAAAAAGTCAGCAACCTTCCTGCTAGCCATGATTGGCTGAGATAATGAGTGGGCAGGACATGCCGAGAGATGAGCCATGTAGCACGTTTCTGTCTATAACATGAGCTGGTCAGTATGTGTAGGTACTCCTTTCTAAAGCAGCTTTTTTGAAAGGTATCACATAGTGGAATTGCATAAGTGTTGCTCTCCACTTTCTGGAGGACCGGGTTTTGAAATCAGAGGAATTAGAGTATGATAGCTAAGGAGATGGAGAAAATGCTGGCGTTTGATTGCAAATATGCAGACGGAGTGAAAAAGAGACAACACAGAAGGCTGTTGTATAAAACACCTGTCTTCGGATTGCATCTTCAAACTAAGGGCAACCATGGCATCCGTGACAGAGAGGGAGAARGGTCCATCCATGTATACGGGTCAGAGAGTCTAGCTAGCTACATTTTCAGATATTACACATTTCTAATTTTGTCATAAAGTCATTTTCATTTCAAGTCTACTGTTAGCTAGCTAGCTAACATTAGCTGGCTGGCTCACTAACTAGCGTGACATGTATGATCTGTGTAGTAATATTATTCATATCTCAGAGCCATTTGCATTGCTAGTTATAGCCTAATGTTAGCTAGCTAACATTGAACCTGGTTGCTTAGCTACATGCAGATTCATGCAGGGTAGTAACATTATGAGTTGGGATTATGTTTCATTGTTTAGCTAGATAGCTACATGTCAAAACAGAATACCCCACTATGCAGGTAACCATTTCAATAGAATGTTCATGATGTCACTGCGACAACTGTTGATAGATGTAGCTGGTAAATTCGCTCAACACCGGTTGAATATGGCCGGTGTCAGTAAACGTTGGCAGAAAAGCATAATTCAAGTGTTGCCAGTAGCACAGTTGCAGTCACCAATGCTCTGGATAACATAAAAACAGCCTAAAATGTTCAGAGTGAGCTATTCTCTCATTTGTGTTTGGAAGTAGATTTTATTTTTTWAATTGTATTTATTTCACCTTTGTTTAATCAGGTAGGCCAGTTGAGAACAAGTTCTCATTTACAACTGCGACCTGGGCAAGATAAAGCAAAACAGTGCGACAAAAACAACAACACAGAGTTACACATGGGATAAACAAACATACAGTCAATGACACAATAGAAAAATCTATGTACAGTGTGTGCAAATGTAGCAAGATTAGGGAGGTAAGGCAGTAAATAGGCCATAAAGGCGAAATAATTAAAATTTWGCATTAAACCTGGAGTGACAGATGTAAAGATGATAATGTGCAAGTAGAGATACTGGGGTGCAAAAAAATAAAAAAAATAAAACAATATGGGGATGAGGTAGTTGGGTGTGCTATTTACAGGTGGGCTGTGTACAGGTACAGTGATTGGTAAGCTGCTCTGACAGCTGATGCTTAAAGTTAGAGAGGGAGATATAAGTCTGCATCTTCAGTGATTTTTGCAATTCGTTCCAGTCATTTGCAGCAGAGAACTGGAAGGGTGACCAGTGAAATATGCCTGCTGGAGCGCGTGCTACGGGTAGGTGTTGCTATGGTGACCAGTGGGCTGAGATAAGGCGGGGCTTTACCTAGCAAATACTTATATAGATGACCTGGAGCCAGTGGGTTTGGCTACAAATATGTAGCGAGGGCCAGCCAACGAGAGCATACAGGTCGCAGTGGTGGGTGGTATATGGGGCTTTGGTGACAAAACAGATGGCTCTGTGATAGACTACATCCAATTTGCTGAGTAGAGTGTTGGAGGTTATTTTGTAAATTACATCACCGAAGTCAAGGATCGGTAGGATAATCAGTTTTACGAGGGTATGTTTGGCAGCATGAGTGAAGGAGGCTTTGTTGTGAAATAGGAAGCCGATTCTAGATTTAATTTTGGATTGGAGATGCTTAATGTGAGTCTGGAAGGAGAGTTTACAGTCCAACCAGACACCTAGGTATTTGTAGTTGTCCACGTATTCTAAGTCAGAACCGTCCAGAGTAGTGATGCTAGTCGGGCGGGCGGGTGCGGGCAGAAATTGGTTGAAGAGCATACATTTAGTTTTACTAGCATTTAAAAGCAGTTGGAGGCCACGGAAGGAGTGTGGTATGGCATTGAAGCTCGTTTGGAGGTTTGTTAACACAGTGTCCAAAGAAGGGCCAGATGTATACAGAATGGTGTCATCTGCGTAGAGGGGATCAGAGAGTCACCAGCAGCAAGAGCGACATCGTTGATATATACAGAGAAAAGAGTTGGCCAGAGAATTGAACCCTGTGGCACCCCCATAGAAACTGCCAGAGGTCCAAACAACAGGCCCTCCGATTTGACACACAGAACTCTATCAGAGAAGAAGTTGTTGAACCAGGCGAGGCAGTCGTTTGAGAAACCAAGGCTATTGAGTGTGCCGATAAGAATGCTGTGATTGACAGAGTCGAAAGCCTTGGCCAGGTCGATGAAGATGGCTGCACAGTACTGTCTTTTATTGATGGCGGTTATGATATCGTTTAGGACCTTGAGCGTGGCTGAGTAGCACCCATGACCAGCTCGGAAACCAGATTGCATAGTGGAGAAGGTACGGTGGGATTCGAAATGGTCGGTGATCTGTTTGATAACTTGGCTTTCGAAGATAGATAGCAAGCTAGCCAACATTAGCCAGTTAGTTTGCATGCTTGACCGTTGTAGTTAGGTAAGAACGCTCGGATCAACCCTACTCCTCGGCCAGCGCATCCAGTGTGCGCTTTGAATGTTCAAATTTACGAACGGACAATCTGACAACGCTCTGAGATTACGAACACACTCTGGCACTCCAGATTACATTTACGAACACACCCGTACAGTAGTATAAACCAGGTTTTAGTCTTGAAATATTTTGTTGTTTAGTACATGGCCTCAAATGTGAATCGTTAAAGAGATGGATGGGGCACAAACCTAAGAGGGGTTGAACGACGCTGAATGGGTGTAGACAAAGAAGAGATCTCCAGTAGGTGTACTAAAACATTCAAGGGCCATTTTCCCAAAAGTGAGGTTACAAGTTTGTCAACTTTCATAGCAGAATTAGTTTCCCATGGTTCCTCAAGTGTAATGTATGAACCACCATTTTCTAACACTGAGTCTCTACTTTTATCCAATGCAAAAAACACAATTTCAAATTGTGCTACTTAAGATCGAGCCGGTCGGTCACAATTGGTCATGCATGATGAAATGAGCATCATTGCTTTGTTTGTCTGTAAGATACACTTTTCTAACAAGCTCAAACTCTTTCCCTCTTCTAAATTCTGGGGTCTACTTGTTACACAATAGCCTGTCTGACTTTGTTTACTTCTTGAAGGCTCCAATCTGGATATCAAAACTCATAAAGATGTGCACATAAAAGGAGTCCAAAGTCTCTATGGTACTCTGCTTCTCGCCACAGTTTGTCCATACACAGCACTGCCAAACATACCATCAAACACTAGTGATGTGTGTTGACTGAGTTTTTTTATATGTCTCGCTGACAACGTGATGAAATAATGCAGTTGGTTCTGATGGATGGCTCCCTTGTTGCCATTTGATTTCATTTTCACTGTTGATAGTTACTCTGAGGTTCCATTCTCAACTCTCCAGAGACTAAAGCACCACAATGACGGCAGCTGTGATTCTGTTAGAAATGATTGATTATTGATTATCAATATTACAAGAGTATGCTAACTGCTAATAATGGGCAGAGAAGTGGTAATATTGATAGCCACAGCAGCCTCAGAAGGCTATCGTATTACTATTGAGCCATTAAAATATATATATTTTTTAAATAAAACAATTCTCTTCTTCTGCCTCTTCTGTTATGACATTGTGCTTTCATGTAGAGTGTAAGAGTGATCTGTTACAGTCCTTTTTCACAGTTAGGCCCATGACAGTGATAATTGTCCACTCCTCAACCGAAGATAAGAAACTCTAATTGGAACTAAGTTGAATCCACACTAAGGAATTTCACACTCTAAAGATTCTCTTTCTAGTCTTTGGACACTCTCGCTAACCTTCAAGTGGGAACCAAAGTTACTGCCGTAATACACTTTCCAGACTGGCTACAGTCTGTTTATTGTTAAAGACATTCAGTCCATAAATGAGTGGAGACATCGATTCCTATGAGCAGAATAATGAGACAGAGAATGCTTTCCTTTAGAAGCCATTCCCTCTGTGTATTTTGTATTGTTTTTTAGATCAGCCTCCCCACCAAAGGGCCTTTTGCTCTTCAAAGACTTGGTCGGTATGGAGGGATAATTGAATGGCACCAGGTTGAATGCAAAGTGGTCTGTGTCCACGCTAACAGATTTATCAGCCCATCTCCAGCCCCTGCCCCTTTGACCTTGCTTTCTGGACGGCATGTCAGCATGTACATACAGCCATTTCTCAGTGGGGAAACACTTAGCCTGCATGCTCAGGAGAAAACAAATCTGGCTTGAAAATGGGAGTTTGTCTCTTTCACACCGCTATATATCCCCGCTAAGGTTTTGTCCGATTCTTGTTGGCAAACTAGCCATCTGTGGTCAAGCTGTATGAGGCATTTCTACTGTGTGTGTATGCCAGTGATGTTTTGAGGTTGGTGGCTCTGTCACGACCTTGCTCCTCTTTATGTATCTATTTCTTCTCTTCTGCGGTGCGTGGTGCATCATTAAGTGGGTGTAATGAAGTTGTGCCGGGCATTCTTAGGGAAAGGTCAAGCAGAGAGCTGGTGGCCATGGAGGTTGGGAGGYTGGTCTGAGCCTGCCTTGGAGGTTGAGATATCCATTAGAGATGTGGCTAGAGAGCTGTGATTTCTATCAACCACACTAGAATAATGACCATGTTGGCCGTGATTTCACCCGCATACATCATCTGGAATCTTGACATGTAGTGAAAGGCGGACTTTTGCTTTTGATTTTAGGAATTTTAGCCAATGGCCTCACTCATGATAGTTTTAATTGCTGTGTGTTTGGTATGTGGCCTCTTACCCTCCTGTCAAGTGGAAAAGTTAGCTTGATGTTTGAAAGGTTGGCCCATAAAACATGAAAAACTGAAAGCTGGACTAAAAAAGCAGGAAAAACAATAGGTTTCCTGCAGCGTCTTGCTCTGAATCTTATTAACAAGAGCTTGCCTGAACTGCAGCTGTGTTCGTAATAGATTATTCAGGTATGGTGGCCTGTGCTGGTGATCTACTGGGCTCTGTGTGGTAGAGGCAAGGCCTCGGGGGCTAGGCCCAGGGCTGTTAAAATACCCAGAGCTGTGTTCTGTTTAGAGCTCTGAGTTGCTGTCTGTGATTATTATTAATTGACCCTGCTGGTCATCTATGAACGTTTGAACATCTTGGCCATGTTCTGTTATAATCTGGCATAGCCAGAAGAGGACTGGCCACCCCTCATAGCTTGGTTCCTCTCTAGGTTTCTTCCTAGGTTCAGGCCTTTCTAGGGAGTTTGTCCTAGCCACCTGCATTGCTTGCTGTTTGGGGTACATCAGCTGATGTAAGACGGGCTTTATAAATACATTTGATTGATTGATTTGCCCCTCTCTTTGTCTTAGCGCCCAGAGGGCCGTTTGGAGATGGTTTGTGCATTTTTTGCATGTACCAGATCCATTCTGTGATATGTTTCACCCTTCAGTCCCACTCCTCTTTGTTTAATTGACTGAGACCCGGCCTTTCCTATAATCCGTCTAAGGCTGGTGGCTGAGAGAGACAATGGAGTGGGAGCTAAGCAAGCACTTTCCTACTAGAAACAAATCACACTGAGGGGTTTACACTCTTATGTGTTGACAAATTCTCTGGAATAAATTGTCTGATAATTAAACCTCTGTCTCTATACATCTCATATAAGTGGCGCATCAGCAGCATTCTGTAGTTTTAAGCATACGTTTTCTTCATTAGAGTAATAGAAAAAATATCCTATTAAATGGTGACTCATTCCATCAGGATTATGTTTTTAGACTGAAGCCATACGGTACCGTCACAACTTCCGCCAAAGTCGGTCCCTCTCCTTGTTCGGGTCGACGTCACCGACCTAGCCATCGCTGATCCATTTTTCATTTTCCATTGGTTTTGTCTTGTCTTCCTTCACACCTGGTTCCAATCCCATCAATTACATGTTGTGTATTTAACCCTCTGTTTCCCCTCATGTCCTTGTCGGTTATTGTTTGATTGTATGTTATGTGCAAGTTATGTTCTGGTGTGCGACGGGTTTTGTACCCACTTTTATTATTTTGTATATTTTTTTTTTCMGAGTTTTGTGAGCATTTATTAAACGACTTCCTTTATACCAAGTTCGTTCTCCTGCGCCTGACTTCCCTGCCACCAGCACGCACCCTTTACAGGTACATTCTGTCCACTTTTGACTAATTCTTATATGTAAAGATGTTATGTCATGACATTCAGCAAGTCCTTTGTGTCACCTCAATATGTTTTGTAAATCATACAGGCTTAAATACATTAATCATTAAGGCTTAAATGTAGTTAATACCGGTGTGGGATGCGTACTTCCTCACCACTATTGTACTATAATGACCATGCAGYGCTGCGAAACATAACAATAGATACCAAATCAATTTAGGCTAACAAAGATCAGCAGGCCTTCGTAAAAGATGCAATCTCAATTGTGACTAATGGATATGGAACTTATACAGTCACACATTAAGTAGTAGAAAATGGTTTTAATAATCAAGAGACCTGTGTAATGACCCTGTCTTAGTGCATTTAAGCAATAAGGCCCGGGGTGTGTGGCATATGGCCAATATACTGTACCACGGCTAAGGGCTGTTCCTTAGCACAACGCAARGCGGAGTGTGCCTGCATACTATGGCTGTCCCTGACTAAAAAAGTATTGCTTGACCAAGAGTCTTCTGTTCTTTCGACCAATCGATTGGTCAAAATGTTAAAATGTCTATTTTTCCAAATATAGATACATCCTATGTGTTTTAATCAAATCATCTATATGCACTGAGCTTGTCTGATACTTTAAGCGAACTGTTTGATGAAATAATTAAGACACACAAATGACTAGAGGGAGTCTGACCGCAATTGATTTGATTGTGCTGGGCCCAGCTCAGACTTGCTGCGCTGTGTAAGAAAAAAAAGACAACGAGTGACTAACTAGCACCCGTTGTCTCTCTCTCCTCCCTGCTGTAGCAACCACCACAGAACATTAACAATGTGTATTGCACTGTCCGTGTTGCTGAATTCTGAAAATTAATTACAGCCATTTCTGATTGAAAAGTTATGTTACCAAAACCCCTAATTTGTTTAGGAAAATCATTCCCTATTCCCTCAACCGTTGCTCTCTTTACGTGACACATGTATGCATCGGATGCACGTGACCGATACCTATACTGTGCATATCATAATCACATCAATAAATTGGTTATAACAAACTCTGAACACCATAACACGTGACAGCAAAATGTACAGTATGCAGAGGACGTGACAAACTTGAAATGGGGGAATGTTTACTGTTTACGCAGGAGGTTAAGGGGAAGTCAGATGTGTGGAATAAATTTGACTTGTTGTGGAAAATATTGGAGATCAAGAAAAATAAGGTATGGAGCAAGCCCTGCGTGCATATTATGTGTGCTAAACAGGTGCTGTTAGATTACAATATCCTTTTTCTGAGCATTTGGGAAAATGTAAACACAAAATAAATTATAAGCGTACAAGAGTCTAATGTTTTTTGTGGTTTTTGTAAAGCCTTTATTACAGCAAAGGCTATAGATATATATGGATGATTTATAAAGCCAGGCACATTTAACAGTTAGGATATCAAATCAAATCAAATCAAATCAAGTTTATTTTATATAGCCCTTCGTACATCAGCTAATATCTCGAAGTGCTGTACAGAAACCCAGCCTAAAACCCCAAACAGCAAGCAATGCAGGTGTAGAAGCACGGTTGATTGATTATAGACCTAATTAAGTTGGTTTCCTCTCTCCTCTGTCACGATCGTCMTAGTGAGGAGACCAAAGCGCAGCGTGATGTGAATACATCTTATTTAATGACAACTAAAGAACACTGAAACAAACTATTACAAACTATACAAAATAACAAACGAACGTGCCGCTAATGATAACGAGTGCAGACATGCAACATCAACATAGACAATCACCCACAAACCAAACTGGAAAATGGCAACCTAAATAGGATCCCCAAAAATAAAGGAGAGCCGCACACTCCAGGAGCTCAGATGCAAAAACATTTAATTTACCAACGTTTCGACAGGCAAGCTGTCCTCATCAGGGTACAAAAAAACCTAAATAGGATCCCCAATCAGAGACAACGATAAACAGCTGCCTCTGATTGGGAACCAATCCAGGCCACCATAGACCTACATATGCCTAGACTACACACACAASCTAGACATACAAAAACCCTAGACCAGACAAAAACACACATACCACCCTTGTCACACCCTGACCTAACCAAAATAATAAAGAAAACTAAGATAACTAAGGTCAGGGCGTGACACTCTTCACTTTTCTTAGACAATTAAGGCAAGGGCTGTTTTCTTGTCTGCTAACTCTGCTGCTGCCTGTACCACATTGTTCTCACCACCAATATGCTGGTTAACTTTCCTATCAGGCACATAGCAACATGGTCTAGGAAAAGGCGCCAATTCAATAGCGCACTGATATGTTTTTTGAACCACGGACCGCGACCACTATCCAACACAGTAGAAAGCGCATTTGTTATAAAATAATATAATTGTATTTATGTTGCACCATTGTTATTACAATAATTAACCAAATACAATTTCTGTAGCACATGTCTGAGACTGTGCCATCCCCACGACCTCCACAATGGATCAATCTACTCGGACAGGCACGTCTTCTACACCATACATTTTTTTTTAAATATATGTTTTGCTACTGCTTGACTAAAGAAGTCTCGGTCTACCAAACAATCGACCAGTCGACTAAATGGGGTCAGCCCTACTGGATACAACCCTTAGCAGTGGTATATTGGCCATGTACCACCAACCCCAGAGGTGCCTTACTGCTATTGTAAACTGGTTACCAACGTAATTAGAACAGTCATTTTGTGTCATACCCATGGTATATTAAAGCAGTAAGGCACGAGGGGGTGTGGTATATGGTTAATATACCACGGCTAAGAGCTGTGTTCTTAGGCACAACACAACGCGAAGTGCCTGGATACAGCCCATAGACGTGGTATATTGGCCATATACCACAAACCCCCGAGGTGTTTTATTGCTATTATCAAATCAAATACATTTGTATTTGTCACATGCGCCAAATTCACCTTACAGTGAAATGCTTACTTATAAGCCCTTAAGCAAAAATGCAGTTTTAAGYAAAATAAGTGTTAAGTAAAAAATACATAAGTAAAATAACAAACGAATAAAGAGCAGCAGTAAAATAACAGTAGTGAGGCTATATTTTATTTTATTTATTTATTTCACCTTCATTTAACCAGGTAGCTGCTAGTTGAGAACAAGTTCTCATTTACAACTGCGACCTGGCCATGACACATACAACAACACAGAGTTACACATGGAATAAACAAACATACAGTCAATAATACAGTAGACTCCCGGGTGGCGCAGTGGTCTAAGTCACTGCATCGCAGTGCTAGCTGTGCCACCAGAGATTCTGGGCTCTGTCGCAGGCTCTGTCGCAGCCGGCTGCGACCGGGAGGTCCATGGGGCGACGCACAATTGGTCCAGCGTCTTCCGGGTTAGGGAGGGTTTGGCCGGCAGGGATATCCTTGTCTCACCGCGRACTAGCGACTCCTGTGGCGGGCCGGGCGCAGTTCACGCTGACCAGGTCGCCAGGTGTACGGTGTTTCCTCCGACACATTGGTGCGGCTGGCTTCCGTGTTGGATGTGCATTGTGTCAAGAAGCAGTGCGGCTAGGTTGGGTTGTGTTTTGGAGGACGCATGGCTCTCGACCTTCGCCTCTCCCGAGTCTGTACGGGAGTTGTAGCGATGAGAGACTGTAACTACTACCAATTGGATACCACGAAATTGGGGAGAAAAGGGGTAAATAAAGGCAATAAATAGGCCATGGTGGCGAAGTAATTACAATATAGCAATTACACACTGGAATGGTAGATGTGCAGAAGATGAATGTGCAAGTAGAGATACTGGGGTGCAAAGGAGTGTCACGGCCGTCAACAGAAGTAGACCAAGGTGCAGCGTGGTGAGCATACATATTCCTTTATTTATATGATGCCGACAAAAACAAACAATCCAAAACAACCATGAAGCTAAAGGGCTATGTGCCACAAACAAAGTTAACCTCCCACAAAGACAGGTGGGAAAAAGGGCTACCTAAGTATGGTTCTCAATCAGAGACAACGATAGACAGCTGTCCCTGATTGAGAACCCTACCTGGCCAAAACATAGAAATACAAATAATAGAACTAAAGAACATAGAATYCCCACCCCAAATCACACCCTGACCAAACCAAATAGAGACATAAAAAGGCTCTCTAAGGTCAGGGCGTGACAAGGAGCAAGATAAATAAATGAATTCAGGATGGGGATGATGGTTCACAGTCTAACCAGACACCTAGGTATTTGTAGTTGTCCACATATTCTAAGTCAGAACCGTCCAGAGTAGTGATGCTAGTCGGGCAGGCAGGTGCGGGCAGCGATCGGTTGAATAGCATGCATTTAGTTTTACTTGCATTTAAGAGGAGTTGGAGGCCACGGAAGTGGAGTTGTATGGCATTGAAGCTCGTCTGGAGGTTTGTTAACACAGTTCAAAGAAGGGCCAGATGTATACAGAATGGTGTCGTCTGCGTAGAGGTGGATCATAGAATCACAAGCAGCAAGAGCGACATCATCAAGAGAGTCGGCCAAAGAATTTAACCCTGTGGCACCCTCATAGACTGCCAGAGGTCCGGACAACAGGCCCTCCGATTTGACACACTGAACTCTATCAGAGAAGTAGTTGGTGAACCAGGCGAGGCAATCATTTGAGAAACCAAGGCTGTTGAGTCTGCCGATAAGAATGTGGTGATTGACAGAGTCGAAAGCTTTGGCCAGTTCGATGAATACAGCTGCACAGTACTGTGTCTTATCGATGGCGGTTATGTTTAGGACCTTTAGCGTGGCTGAGGTGTACCCATGACCAGCTCTGAAACCAGATTGCATAGCGGAGAAGGTACAGTGGGATTCGAAATGGTCGGTAATCTGTTTGTTAACTTGGCTTTCGAAGACCTTAGAAAGGCAGGGTAGGATAGATATAGGTCTATAGCAGTTTGGGTCTAGAGTGTCTCCCCCTGGATGACCGCGGCAGCTTTCTAATCTTTGGGAATCTCAGACAATTTCGGAAGATCATTTTAGAAAGAGAGGGTCCAGATTGTCTAGCCCGGCTGATTTGTAGGGGTCCAGATTTCGCAGCTCTTTTAGAACATCAGCTATCTGGATTTGGGTGAAGGAGAAATGGGGGAGYCTTGGGCAAGTTGCTGTGGGGGGTGCAGGGCTGTTGATCGGGGTAGGGGTAGCCAGGTGGAAAGCATGGCCAGCCGTAAAAAAAAATGCTTCTTGAAATTCTCAATTATTGTGGATTTATCGGTGGTGACAGTGTTCCTAGCCTCGGTGCAGTGGGCAGCTGGGAGGAGGTGCTCTTATTCTCCATGGACTTTACAGTGTCCCAGAACTTTTTTGAGTTTGTGCTACAGGATGAGAATTTCTGCTTGAAAATCTAGCCTTAGCTTTCTAACTGCCTGTGTATATTGGTTCCTAACTTCCCTGAAAAGTTTTCATATCACGGGGCCTATTTGATGCTAATGCAGAAGCCACAGTATATTTTTGTGCTGGTCAAGGGCAGTCAGGTCTGGAGAGAACCAAGTGCTATATCTGTTCCTGGTTCTAAACTTTTTGAATGGGGCATGCTTATTTAAGATGGCGAGGAAGGCACTTTTAAAGAATAACCAGGCATCCTCTACTGACGGGATGAGGTCAATATCCTTCCAGGATACCGGCGCGAGGTTGATTAGAAGGCCTGCTTGCTGAAGTGTTTTAGGAGCGTTTGACAGTGATGAGGGGTTGTCGTTTGACCGCAGACCCATTACGGATGCAGGCAATAAGGCAGTGATCGCTGAGATCTTGGTTGAAACAGCAGAGGTGTATTTGGAGGGCAAGTTGGATGACATCTATGAGGGTGCCCGTGTTTACGGATTTGGGGTTGTACTGGTGGGTTCATTGATAATTTGTGTGAGATTGAGGGCATCAAGCTTAGATTGTAGGATGGCTGGGGTGTTAACTTCTCTGTGCTACGGATCCCTTTTACGGGATCATTTTCCTAAACTTCCGCTGAATTGCAGGGCGAAAATATTACAAAAAATATTTATAATCATGCAATCACAAGTGAAATATACCAAAACACAGCTTAGCTTGTTGTTAATCCACCTATCGTGTCAGATTTTGAAAATATGCTTTGTAACGAAAGCAATGTAAGCTTTTGTGAGTGTATCAATCAATGCTAGAACAGTTAGCCTATAATTAGCTTGGTTAGCTTGGTCGCGAAAGTCAGAAAAGCAATACATTTTATTGCTTACCTTTGATAATCTTTGGATGTTTGCACTCACGAGACTCCCAGTTACACAACAAATGTTATTTTTTGTTCGAATAATATATTATAAAAAAAAACGCCATTTGGGTTGCGCGTTATGTTCAGAAAACCAAAGCCTCGTTCCGTTCGATGAAATTCCAAAAAGTATCCGTAATGTTCGTAGAAACATGTCAAATGTTTTTTTATAATCAATCCTCAGGTTGTTTTTAAAAAACATAATCGATAATATTTCAACCGGACCGTAACCTATTCAATAAGAGAGAAAAGTAAATGGAGAGCTACCCCTCTCGCGCGCAGGACTAATCAGAGGACACCTGACTAGTTTTGAAAAATCTTGCTCATTTTTCAAAAATAAAAGCCTGAAACTATGTCTAACGCCTAGCCACAGCCAGGGAAGCCATTGGAAAAGGAATCTGGTTGATACCTTTATGGAAGAAAAATGGGCAGGAAACTTCCGGTTAGATTTTTCAGGTTTTTGTGCCTCAGAATCAGTTTGTTTATACTCACAGACAATATTTTGACAGTTTTGTAAACTTTGAGGGTTTTCTATCCTAATCTGTAATGATATGCATATCTTCTTATGGCTGAAGGGGCAATTTGAGTAGCTTGGATGAAAGGTGCACAGAGTGCCCAGAGTAAACGGCGCCTGCTCCTATGTCATAGTTGCTAATATATGCATATCATTATTAGTATTGGATACATAACACTCTGAAGTTTCTAAAACTGTTTGAATTATGTCTGTGAGTAAAACAGAACTCATATGGCAGGCAAAACCTGAGAAGTTCCACTTCCTGTTTGGATATTTTCTGGGGGTGCAGATTTTCAACCAAGCTCTCATTGAAAATACAGAGAGATATGGATGGGTTTTCACTTCCTACGGCTTCTACTAGATGTCAACAGTCAATAGAACTTTGTCTGATGACTCTAATGGTGAAGGGGGGCCGAAGGAGACAGGAATGAGTAATCACTTCCATGAGGTGCCCACGCATTGAACTGGCGCGTTCATGTGAGAGGAGCTCCGTTCCATCAGTCAATTGAAGTCGATGTAATTCTCCGGTTGGAACGTTATTCAAGATGTATGTTAACAACATTCTAAAGATTGATTCAGTACATCGTTTGACATGTTTCTACTGACTGTAACGGAACTTTTGGACATTTCGTCACGTTATAGTGGACGCGCTTTGAGACTTTGGTTAGGGAGTTTGGTAAAAATTCGAAAGTAGCTAATTGGACATACATAACGGACATTATCAAACAAATCAAGCATTTATTGTGGACCTGGGATTCCTAGGACTGCATTCTGATGAAGTTCATCAAAGGTAAGGAAACATTTATCATGTATTTTCTGGTTTCTGTTGAGTCCAACATGGCGGCTAATTTGGCTATTTTCTGAGCTCCGTCTCAGATTATTGCATGGTTTATTTTTCCGTAAAGTTTTTTTGAAATCTGACACAGCGGTTGCATTAAGGAGAGGTATATCTATAATTCCATGTGTATAACTTGTATTATCATCTACATTTATGATGAGTATTTCTGTTGAAACGATGTGGCTATGCATGTTTTTGCAACTAGTGAATCTAACGCGCCAATGTAAACTCTGATTTTTTTATATAAATATGAACTTTATCAATCAAAACATGCATGTATTGTGTAACATGAAGTCCTATGAGTGTCATCTGATGAAGATAATCAAAGGTTAGTGATTCATTTTATCTCTATTTCTGCTTTTTGTGAAAGCTATCTTTCGCTGGAAAAATGGCTGTGCTTATTGTGGTTTTGTGGTGACCTAACATAATCGTTTGTAGTGCTTTCGCTGAAAAGCATATTTGAAATCGGACACTTTGGTGGGATTAACAACAAGATTACCTTTAAAATTATATAAGACACATGAATGTCTGAGGAATTTTAATTATGAGATTTCTGTTGTTTGAATTTGGCGCCCTGCACTATCACTGGCTGTTGTCATATCGATCCCGGTAGCGGGATTGCAGCCATAAGAAGATATTCTACGATCTGGACCTGAGAAATAGTCAGTTTACCTTGGGAACGTTATTTAAAAAATAAATAATAATCTGACCCCTAGCGTCAAGAGGTCTTAAGCATGTCCCAGTTTAGGTCACCTAGTAGCACAAACTCTGAAGATAGATGGGGGGGAAATCAATTCACATATGGTTTCCAGGGCACAGCTGGGGGCAGAGGGTGGTCTATAGCAAGCGGCAATGGTGAGAGACTTGTTTCTGGAAAGGTGTATTTTTAAAAGTAGAAGCTCGAATTGTTTGGGGGTAGAGGAGGTACCACTGAGAAATGTCCTTGTTTTTGGACTAGTTGAATATCTGGATCATCAGCATTTGTGGGTTCGATTACAGGCTCAAAATGGCCAGAAACAAATAACTTTTTTCTGAAACTCGTCAGTGTATTCTTGTTCTGAGAAATGAAGGCTATTCCATGCGAGATATTGCCAAGAAACTGAAGATCTCGTACAAACCTYTGTACTACTCCCTTCACAGAACAGCGCAAACTGGCCCTAACCAGAATAGAAAGAGGAGTGGGAGGCCCCGGTGCACAACTGAGCAACAGGACAAGTACATTAGTGTCTAGTTTGAGAAACAGATGCCTCACAAGTCCTCAACTGGCAGCTTCATTAAATAGTACCCGCAAAACACCAGTATCAACGTCAACAGTGAAGAGGCGACTCCGGGATGCTGACCTTTTAGGCAGAGTTCCTTTGTCCAGTGTCTGTGTTCTTTTGCCCATCTTAATATTTTCGATTTTATTGGCCAGTCTGAGATATGGCTTTTTTTTGCAACTCTACCTAGAAGGCCAGCATCCCGGAGTCACCTCTTTACTGTTGACGTTGAGACTGGAGGGGGCTGAGCACGCACCCCTGAGGGGCCCCCGTGTTGAGGATCAGCATGGCAGATGTGTTGTTACCTACCCTTACCACCTGGGGGCGGCCCATCAGGAWGTCCAGGATCCAGTTGCAGAGGGAGGTGTTTAGTCCCAGGGTCCTTAGGTTAGTGATGAGCTTTGAGGGCACTATGGTGTTGAACGTTGCACTGTAGTCATTGAATAGCAATCTCACGTAGGTTTTACTTTTGTCCAGGTGGGAAAGGGCAGTGTGGAGTGCAATAGAGATTGCCTCATCTGTGGATCTGTTGGGGCGGTATGCAAATTGGAGTGGGTCTGGGATTTCTGGGTTAATGGTGTTGTGATCCATGACCAGCCTTTCAAAGCACTTCATGACTACAGACGTGAGTGCTATGGGTCAGTAGTCATTTAGGCAGMTTACCATAGTGTTCTTGGGCACAGGGACTATGGTGGTCTGCTTGAAACATGTTGGTATTACAGACTCAGGGACAGGTTGAAAATGTCAGTGAAGACACTTGCCATTTGGTCAGTGTATGCTCGGGGCACATGTCTTGGTATTACGTCTGGCCCTGCGGCCTTGTGAATGTTTAACTGTTTAAAGGTCTTACTCACATCGGCTACAGAGAGCGTGATCACACAGTCATCCAGAACAGCTGATGCTCTGTGTTGCTTGCCTCGAAGCGGGCATAGAAATAATTTAGCTTGTCTGGTAGGCTCGTGTCACTGGGCAGCTCGCAACTGTGCTTCCCTTTGTAGTCTGTAATAGTTTGCAAACCCTGCCACATCTGACGAGCGTCGGAGCCGGTGTAGTGCTATTCAATATAGTCCTGTATTGACGAGCTGCCACTTCTTGAACGTGGCAGCTCTACCATTTAGCTCAGTGCAGATGTTGCCTGTAATCCATGGCTTAGTGCAGATGTTGCCTGTAATCCATGCGGTTGAGGGCGGAGCAGTTGCTGTATCGTGCTGTGATACAGCCCGACAGGATTTCTCTCGATTGTGCATCTGTAAAAGTTTGTCAGGGTTTTGGGTGACAAGCCACATTTCTTCAGCCTCCTAAGGTCGAAGAGGTGCTGTTGCGGCTTCTTCACCACACTGTCTGTGTGGGTGGACCATTTCAGTTTGACTGTGATGTGTACGCCCAGGAACTTTAAACTTTCCACCTTCTCCACTGCTGTCCCTTCAATGTGGATTGGGAGGTGCTCCCTCTGCTGTTTCCTGAAGTCCACGATCATCTCCTTTGTTTTTTTGACATTGAGTGAGAGGTTGTTACCTGACACCACACTCCAAGTGCCCTCACCTCCTCCCTATAGGCTGTCTCGTCGTTGTTGGTGATCAAGCCCACCACTGTTGTGTCGTCTGCAAACTTGAGGATTGAGTTAGTGGCGTGCATGGCCACACAGTCTTGGGTGCACAGGGAGTACAGGAGAGGGCTGAGCACACACCTTTGTGGGGCCCCAGTATTGAGAGTCAGCGAAGTGGAGATGTTGTTTCCTATCTTCTGCACCTGGGGGTGGCCCGTCAGAAAGTCTAGGACTCAGTTGCACAGGGAGGGGTTGAGACCCAGGGCCTCCGGCTTGATGATGAGCTTGGAGGGTACTATGGTGTTGAATGCTGAGCTGTAGTCAATGAACAGCATTCTTACATAGGTATTATTTTTGTCCAGATGGGATAGGGCAGTGTGCAGTGTGATGGCGATTGCGTCATCTGTGGACCTGTTGGGGTGGTATGCAAACTGAAGTGAGTCTAGTGTGGCCGGTAAGGTGGCGGTGATATGATCCTTCACTTACCTCTCAAAGCACTTCATGGAGACAGAAGTGAGTGCTACGGGGCGGTAGTCATTTAGTTCAGTTATCTTCGCCTTCTTGGGTACAGGAACAATGGTAGCCATCTTGAAGAATAGGGGGACAACAGACTGAGATTGGGAGCGATTAAATATGTCCGTAAACACACCAGCCAGCTGGTCTGCGCATGGCCCGAAGGACACGACTTGGGATGCCGTCTGGGCCAGCAACCTTGCGAGGGTTAACATGTTTAAATGTTTTACTCAAGTCAGCCATGAGAAGGAGAGGGGGGGGTGCAGTCTTTGTTAGCGAGCCGTACTTTGGTGCGAAAAGTGCAAATCAATCCCAGAACAACATCAAAGGACCTTGTGAAGATGCTGGAGGAAACAGGTACAAAAGTATCGATATCCACAGTAAATTGAGTCCTATATGGACATAACCTGAAAGGCCGCTCAGCAAGGAAGAAGCAACTGCTCCAGATCCGCCATAAAAAAGCCAGACTACGGTTTGCAACTGCACATGGGGACAAAGATCGTACTTTCTGGAGAAATGTCCTCTGGTCTGATGAAACAAAAATAGAACTGTTTGGCCATAATGACCATCGTTATGTTTGGAGGAAAAAGGGGGAGGCTTGCAAGCTGAAGAACACCATCCCAACCGGGACGCATGGGGGTGGCAGCATCATATTGTGGGGGTGTTTTGTCAGGAATTGTGAAAAACTGAGTTTAAATGTATTTGGCTAAGGTGTATGTAAACTTCCGACATCAACAGTATTTACGGTTGGGATGATGCAGACAATTACATTGATGGAAGCAACAATCTTTCCGCAATATTAAAGCTGATCCACCCCTTAAAAAAATATATAATAATGTTTTGTCATACTAGTGGTATATGTTCTGATATACCATTGCTTTCAGCCAATCAGAATCCAGGAGTCAAACTACCCGGTTTATAATATGTAATAATACGCTGCGTGTCACATGCTCTCTCAGATCAACAGCATCATCGCCTACAGTTTAGTGAAAGGCCATGTGGTTTACAGTATGAGACCGATATAGAGAACTCTCCTGTGGAAGTTTATTTTGTGAAGGCCAAGCAATTCTGTTTAAGGTTGTGGTTGTGTAAATGCTGGACTGTAGGGATTATAGGAAGGAGATTTATTGCTTTCTATCCACCCTGCTGGTCAAGTCTCTCTGCCCTCTGTGCTCCCCAGCCCCAGTTAGTTGGACATCATCAGCTTGAGTATTGTAAGTACTGTAGAGGTGAGGTAAACAGTACACTACCTCACTGTGAGTAGTGTATTTATCTCCTAATCCTGGGTATATTATTAGAAAAGGACCAACAAAATAAATACTTGAACACCTTAATCACATTTAATGTGTTTTTCCCTCACATACTCACCTTTTTTTCTCTATATGCTATAATGGGGCTGGCTGCTAAAGACACAAGAATGTATTTGCAGTGTTCCCTGCTGCAATGGAGATAGAGAGAGAATAAACTAGAGGAAGAAAGAGAGGATGAAACGGAAAAGTGGAGAAAGAGAGAGGCCGGTTTTTGCAGTGCACCCCACAGTGAACAGACATCATAGGCAGCTGTCTGGCTAGCTGTTTGTCTGTCTGTCCCTAAGGCTAAAGGTGTCAGAGCAGATAGCGGGAAAGAGAGATGGATACAAGGAGAAGAAAGGGAGGGGATATGAGAGATGGACAAAAAGAGAGGCAGAGATTGAGAAAGAATAGATAGACTGAGGGTGAGAGAAGGCTATAGGGAGAGATAAAGAGAGAGGGAAATGGGTCCCCCTGCTTTACTCTGTAGTCCACTAGCTCCCCTGCCTGTATAAAAGACAGCGAGAAATCCATTAATCAGAGGGAAATCATCACTTTGGGCTCAGCGTAGCACTCCCTCTCATAGGGGCGTGTGCCATGGGCGGATGTAGAAATAAAAAAGGTATCATTGCGAAATAATTTCTGTTAATTTAGGACTGGGGACGATGCATTATTGTTATTATTCAATGTAGGATGGGCTTGCAATGGAGAGGCCACAGTGCATCCAGGCCCCATACATTACACTATTCATGTTGCCACACTCTGCATTCTTTCTGGGATCACATCATTTATTATAAATGACAGAATGCCATTTGTCTGAAAGCTTTTTATGACCTTGTTATGATACAACACCATCCATTTTGTGCCAAGTGTATTATGCAATCCAAAGCAGCACGAAAAGGGGACGATCCCCTGCATTATTTATGCATTGCCATTTCTAAGATGCAGTGCTACGTTCTTCATCCCTGATTCATTACGCTGAGATAGGGGATACCATTTATGTCATCCTGGAAACCTGATACAAAATAACGTATTTCCCAAATGGATTTCCATATTCATCCTCTTTCACAAGAACCAGCACAGCAGCCCTTTTATTGAGATAAAGTCTGCTCCTTACAAGGAATGATGCACGGGACCTAGTACGGTTCTGTGACTGATASATCAATACCTAAGCTGGGCTGTTTATTTAGATTCTGATCTTTGAGCACTTTACCTCTCCAGCGTATCACAGTAATGTCACCTGTTACTTCAAGTAATGTCACCAGTAATGTCACTTCAATCTGTGTAGATGAAAGGGAGGAGACAGGTTAAAGAAGGATTTTTAAACCTTGAGACAAATGAGACTTGGATTGTGTATGTGTGCCATTCAGAGGGTGAATGGACAAGACAAAAGATTTAAGTGCCTTTGAACGGGGTATGGTAGTAGGTGCCAGTCGCACCGGTTTAAGTGTCTCAAGAACCTCAACTCTGCTGAGTTTTTAATGCTCAACAGTTTCCTGTGTGTATCAAGAATGGTCCACCACCCAAAGAGCATACACCCAACTTTACACAATTGTGGGAAGCATTGGAGTCAACATGGGCCAGCATCCCTGTGGAAGGCTTTTGACAACTTGTAGTCCATACACAGACGAATTTAGGCTGTTCTGGGGGTAAAAGGGGGTAAAAGGGGGTGCAATTCAATATTAAGAAGGTGTCCATAATGTTTAATATGCTCAGTGTACAGCAGAGTGAGTGGGAAAGGGTCTCATGCACTGACATGGGAGATCACTTCAATTAGGTTGGTGAGTGGGGGTACACAGGAACAACAAGATACCATTGGTAGTTGGATGTGAGTATTTACATACTGTATTTACATTCAGTTATAATCAGTGACCTTCATAGTTGTATATTTAAAAAAGACTGCGCTGCCAATTCGTTACATAAGTCTGGAACAAATAACCCTAAGGAAATTACTATCTGGAAAGTAAGCTAGTTTTTCAGACAGCCTTTGTGAGACAGTGAGCACAATCAAGGTTCTTTATTCTCTGGGTGTTGTGTAAATCGTTTCTTAATATAGAATTCATTTATTTCTTTTCATTCTCACTTTCTCCGAGTTTCAACAGATATATGCAACAGTACAGTCAATTGGATGGTGCCATTTTGTCATACCTATTTTAGTCTTTCAAAATGATTTCCCTCCAGAGCTCACAGTAAGGGTCCATGCTGCTAGCCTTGGTTCTGTGTTGGAAGAGGTGACGTGGAGGAGGGTTGTTGAAAGTGCCAGATGTGATGGTTTATGGATCAGTGGTGCCAGCTTCCATGGTAGTGTGTCTCAACTTAGCAATGCATATACTATGCACATCATTGTTGTGTTCGAGACCAGGACTGGAGGGGGGGTTGAGACCGAGTCAAGACCGAGACCGGGAGAGTGCAAGGGGTCCGAGACCAAGTCAAGACCGAGACAAGACGAATGTGAGTTCAATTCAAGACCATGATTGTCATTTTGTCGAATCACCACCATAAATAAGAGTTCAAAATGTCCAGTATTTCTGTGTTCATATTTCAGAACAACATATGGATTCTTAAGACATTCAGAATAGTGAAAAAATGCTGCTGAGGAAAAATAGAGCCACTCTACAAATTATTACTAACTCAAACACAGTGTGGAACAATGGGCATTCTACACCTTTAGAGAAGGGCTAAGGATTTATAAAATAATGATTACAATAATAATGATAATTGTATTATTATTTTCAATGATGTTCTGATTTAATCTCTTCAGTTTTTGTTGGAAAGGAAATGGTTAATACAAAAGGAAAAATGATACAATCAGGACTTTTCTTTACTGGTCTCTGGGGAGATAAATCTAGCTAGCTAAGTCAGCTAGCTAAAGGCATCTATCATTCAACTGTATTAGTGTGAAATTTTTGAGTGACAGTGGAATCAACCAATCACATTTTGACTTTATGGATGGGACCGTTTTTACAAAAACATATGGYAAATGTAGCCTTCTTGAAGGCCAACAGGTCACCACGCAATAGTGAGCAGTAGTTTTCCCACAGTCTAGCTAGCTAGCTTTTGTTGTCGGCTTGTTTGCAGATGCTGCAGCAGGTGTTATCAAAGAGGATGTTGTTGCTAATTTGTTAGCTTCTCCCTTTTCAATAATTATTTTCAACAAGAAGTTAAGTTTCAAATGATCATCTTCTGGTGAGTGGAACTGTGTTTTTTTTTATTGCAGCACGCTTGCTGTTGTTAGCCATCTCTTTGAAAATAACTTATGTGTGTGAAATATTGTTGCATTTAAAGTGGAACTGATGTAATCTTATTAAAATCTGCTCATATACACCCCCAGGAAGAATATGACACTTTTTAAAAACATTTTCTGACAAGGGACTACTTAGATATTTTCAAGTTTTCATAAATTCTTAGAATGTTTGGGAATTACGTATACTAAGGCATTTGTGAATATTGTATAGCTATATAGAGTGGGAAAGCAGCCGTGCGTTTGGACAATTAATAGACACTGCAGTAAATAAAATGGAATAAAACATCTGTCTTGTCCAGGACCGGTGAGCTATAGCCAATCAGAAACCAGTTATATTTAGCGGTTGTTCTGGGCAATGGCACACTCAAACGAGAGCTCTCTGAAATCGGAGTAGACAGCCAGAGTGAATTTGAGAACGCAAGAGATATGCTAATTGGATAACCAATTAGTACCAGGCCAGCTGTGATTTACAACCTGATAGTAATATTTTTTGGACAACCAAGAAATGTTTTGTTGAATTATATTAATCATGCATTGAACTGCATCCATATATTCTGCCAACAATGCCTTAGTGTACGTCATGGAACGTTGAGTCAAATAGAACCTATTTTTATAACCTCTTATAAAGTTGGGTTTGTAGCACAAACTGGAAGTTTTATATGTTTGACTGATATTATTATTGTCTGTTTGTTTCATATCTGCAAAGTAGTTAAAGCGCTGTCAGTTCCACTGTAAACTTTAGGTCACAGGTTTCTTTGTGTGCTCAACGTGAAATGTTTTTTTGCAATGGGAAGTAATAGTTGTACATTTAGATTGGGAAATGCTTAATGGTTGTGTTATGATTGGGACCTACTGCCTTATTATGTGAATGGACTGCTTATCCTTTAACATTCTGTGTGTGACTGCTGTCTTTCCATCGGCCCTATGCAGTGGTGCTTGGAGAAGTGGGTATACAAACATTTTGCCAAAAAGTTCCCAAACGGCCCGCCCAGAAAGGAAAGGCGCCCTGTGTGAAAAATCCAATGCTTTTTCTGAGCTTTCCTATAGATTTTTCTGATTTTCACTCTCAATCACTTTTTTGTGTGTGGAAAAAATACCAAAATGTGATGGTCTAAGTCCACAACAATGCTTAAACCACATCAATCAGATTGGGTGGGCTTCTGTCAACCCAAGCCCACCCATGTTTACGCTCCTGATGCAAACAGCACATGATGACAATTGCACATCACAATATGGCCTATTAACCAACACTTCGGACTAAACTTTTTCAATACCTGGTTTGCATACCCATTGTTGCCTTAGTTAGCATTTACTGGTAGATATCGTAAGTTCAAACGTCTTTCCTACCGACTAGCGATGTCATTCTTCTGTGAGCTGCTCCATGCCAAAACCAGTTGAGAGCTGCACACTCTTGCTGCCTACAGATTATATTCTGCTGAAACTATGCTATGTGTGCGGCGCGCATGTGAATATATTAAATGTGCTTTGTGATTCTGTAGGCTACTTTGTTCAATTTCTCTATTGTACTACTGGACATAATTGATAAACCTCCACTACACTACTTTGATACGCATCAGTAGGGATTAAGAAGTGAGTAAAAAACAGTGGGTATACGGTTTACACTAGAGGTTGACCGATTATGATTTTTCAACGCCGTTACAGATCCCAATTATTGGAGGACCAAAAAAATCCGATACCGATTAATCAACCAATTAAAAAAAATATATATATAAAGTTGAAGTTGGAAGTTTACATACACTTAGGTTGTGCATGACACAAGTACTTTTTCRAACAATTGTTTACACACAGATTATTTAACTTATAATTTACAATTTCAGTGGGTCAGAAGTTTACATACACTAAGTTGACAGTGCCTTTAAACAGCTTGTAAAATTCCAGAAAATTATGTCATGGCTTTAGAAGCTTCTGACATCATTTGAGTCAATTGGAGGTGTACCTGTGGATGTATTTCAAGGCCTACCTTCAAACTCAGTGCCTKTTTGCTTGACATCATGGGAAAATCAAAAGAAATCTGCCAAGACCTCAAGTCTTTTTTGTAGACCTCCAAAAATCTGGTTCATCCTTGGGAGCAATTTCCAAACGCCTGAAGGTACCACGTTTATCTGTACAAACAATAGTACGCAAGTATAAACACCATGGGACCACGCAGCCGTCATACCGCTCAGAAAGGAGACGTGTTCTGTCTCCTAGAGATGAACATACTTTGGTGCGAAAAGTGCAAATCAATCCCAGAACAACAGCAAAGGACCTTGTGAAGGTGCTGGAAGAAACAGGTACAAAAGTATCTATATCCACAGTAAAACGAGTCCTATTTGGACATAATCTGAAAGGCCGCTCAGCAAGGAAGAAGCCACTGCTCCAGATCCGCCATAAAATGCCAGACTACGGTTTGCAACTGCACATGGGGACAAAGATCATACTTTTTGGAGAAATGTCCTCTGGTCTGATGAAACAAAAATATAACTGTTTGGCCATAATGACCATTGTTATGTTTGGAGGAAAAAGGGGGAGGCTTGCAAGCTGAAGAACACCATCCCAACCGTGAAGCACGGGGGTGGCAGCATCATGTTGTGGGGGTGCTTTGCTGCAGGAGGGACTGGTGCACTTCACAAAATAGATGGCATCATGAGGAAGAAAAATGATGTGGATATATTGAAGCAACATCTCAAGACATCAGTCAGGAAGTTAAAGCTTGGTCAAAAATGGGTCTTTCAAATGGACAATGACCCCAAGCATACACCCAAAGTTGTGGCAAAATGGCTTAAGGACAACAAAGTCAAGGTATTGGAGGGCCATCACAAAACCCTGACCTCAGTCCTACAGAAAATTTGTGGGCAAACTGAAAAAGTGTGTGCGAGCAAGGAGGTCTACAAACCTGACTCAGTTACACCAGCTCTGTCAGGAGGAATGGGCCAAAATTCACCCAACTTATTGTGGGAAGCTTGTGGAAGGCTACCCAAAACGTTTGACCCAAGTTAAACAATTTAAAGGCAATACTACCAAATACTTATTGAGTGTATGTAAACTTCTGACCCACCGGGAATGTGATGAAAGAAATAAAAGCTGAAATAAATAATTCTCTCAACTATTATTCTGACATTTCACATTGCTAAAATTAAGTGGTGATCCTAACCCACCTAAAACAGGGAATTTTTACAAGGATTAAATGTCAGGAATTGTGAAACTGAGTTTAAATGTATTTGGCTAAGGTGTATGTAAACTTCCGACTGGATACACGTGTAATAATGACAATTGCAACAATACTGAATGAACACTTTTATTTTAACTTAATATAATACATAAATAAAATCAATTTAGTCTCAAATGTAGTCTCAAACATGTTCAATTTGGTTTAAATAATGCAAAAACAGTGTTGGAGAAGAAAGTAAAAGTGCAATATMTTCCATGTAAAGAAGCTAACGTTTAAGTTCCTTGCTCAGAACATGAGAACATATGAAAGCTGGTGGTTCCTTTTAACTCGAGTCTTCAATATTCCCACTTAAGAAGTTTTAGGTTGTAGTTATTATAGGAATTTATAGGAATTTTTCTCTCTGTACCATATGTATTTCATATACCTTTGACTATTGGATGTTCTTATAGGCACTATAGTATTGCCAGCCTAATCTCGGGAGTTGATAGGCTTGAAGTCATAAACAGCGCTGTGCTTCAAGCATTGCGAAGAGCTGCTGGCAAACACAGGAAAGTGCTGTTTGAATGAATGCTTACGAGCCTGCTGCTGGCACCACCACTCAGTCAGACTGCTCTATCAAATATCAAATCATAGACTTAATTACAATATAATAAACACACAGAAATATGAGCCTTAGGTCATTAATATGGTCAAATCCGGAAACTATCATTTCGAAAACAGAACGTTTATTATTTCAGTGAAATATGGAACCATTCCGTATTTTATCGAACGGTGGCAACCCTAAGTCTAAATATTGCTGTTACATTGCACACTCTTCAATGTTATGTCATAATTATGTAAAATTCTGGCAAATTAATTACGATCTTTGTTAGGAAAGAAATGGTCTTCACACAGTTCGCAAAAAGCCAGGCGACTCAAACTGCTGCATATACCCTGACTCTGCATTCACTGAACGCAAGAGAAGTGACAGTTTCCCTAGTAAATATTGCCTGCTAACATGAATTTCTTTTAACTAAATATGCAGGTTTAAAAAAAATAGATTCTTGTGTATTGATTTTAAGAAAGGCATTGATGTTTATGGTTAGGTACATTGGTTCTACGATTGTGTTTTTTTCACAAAGGCGCTTTTGTTAAATCATCACCCGTTTGGCGAAGTAGGCTGTGATTCGATGATAAATTATATGCAAAGCAGGACAAGCTAGTTAAACTAGTAATATCATCAACCATGTGTAGTTAACTAGTGATTATGTTTGTTTGATTTGATTGATTTGTTTTTTATAAGATAAGTTTAATGCTAGCTAGCAACTTACCTTGGCTCCTTGCTGCACTCACGTAACAGGTGGTCAGCCTGCCACGCAGTCTCCTCGTGGATTGCGAGGTAATCGGCCATAATCGGCATCCAAAAATGCAGATTACCGATTGTTATATGAACTTGAAATCGGCCCTAATTAATCGGCCATGCCGATTGATCGGTCGACCTCTAGTTTATACCTGCGTATAGACTCCACTACAACACTGGCCCTTTGTGTTTTACATGAAGTGCACTCTCCTACATGAGTGCGCTGGTATTACGGTTGTTGTCCTTTCAGAGTCAAGAGTCTGTCACACACGGAAGGCCTGTAGGTTCACCAGTGCACAAACATGTCTATAATAGATATAAAGGCTGTTAAGATACTGTATTAATGTTTCAAGAAAGGAGTGTACATACAGCGCATTCAGAAATACTTTTTCCACATTTTGTTACATTACAGCCTTATTCTAAAGTGTATTAAATAGTTTTTTTCCCCTCAATCTACACACTACCCCATAATGACAAAGCAAAAACTGTTTTTTAGAAATGTTTGCTCATTTATACAAATAAAATAGAAAACTGAAATATCACATTTACATAAGTATTCAGACCCTTTACTCAGCCCTTTGTTGAAGCACCTTTGGCAGCGATTACAGCCTTGAGTCTTCAGGGGTATGACATTACAAGCTTGGCACACCTGTATTTTGAGAGTTTCTCCCATTCTTCTCTGCAAATCCTCCCAAGCTCTGTCAGGTTGGATGGGGAGTGTCACTGCACAGCTATTTTCAGGTCTCTCCAGAGATGTTCGATCAGGTTCAAGTCCGGCCTCTGGCTGGGCCACTCAAGGGCATTCAGAGACTTGTCTCGAAGCCACTCCTGCATTGTCTTGGCTGTGTGCTTAGGGTCGTTGTCCTGTTGGAAGGTGAACCCTCGCCCCAGTCTGAGGTCCTGAGCGCTCTGGAACAGGTTTTCATCAAGGATCTCTCTGTACTTTGCTCTGTTCATCTTTCCCTCGATCCTGACTCCCAGTCCCTTCCGCTGAAAAACATCCTCACAGCATGATGCTGCCACCGTAGAGATGGTGCCAGTTTTCCTCCAGATGTGACGCTTGGTTTCATCAGACCAGAGAATCTTGTTTCTTATGGTCTGAGAGTAATTTAGGTGCCTTTTGGCAAACTCCAAGCTGGCTGCATGTGCCTTTTACTGAGGAGTGGCTTCTGTCTGGCCAATCTACCATAAAGGCCTGATTGGTGGAGTGTTACAGAGACCGTGTCCTTCTGGAAGGTTCTCCTATCTCCACAGAAGAACTCTGGAGCTCAGTGACCATTGGGTTCTTGGTCACTACCCTGACCAAGGCCCTTCTCCCCCGATTGCAGTTTGGCCGGGTGGCCAGCTCTAGAAAGAGTCTTGGTGGTTCCAAATTTCTTCCATTTTAAGAATGATGGAGGCCACTGTGTTCTTGGACCTTCAATGCTGCAGAAATGTTTTGGTACCCTTCCCCAGATCTGTGCCTCGACACAGTCCCTTCTCGGAGCTGTACGGACAATTCCTTCAAACTCATGGCTTGGTTTTTGCTCTGACATGCACTGTKAACTGTGGGACAGGTGTGTGCCTTTCAAAACCATGTCCAATCAATTGAATTTACCACAGGTGGACTCCAATCATCTCAAGGATGATAAATGGAAACAGGATGCACCGGAGTTCAATTTCGAGTCTCATAGCAAAGAGTCGGAATACATATGTAAATAACAAATTTCTGTTTTCAATTTTTTATTAATTTGCCCCCCAAAAATAAATAAATAATGMTTTCACTTAGTCATTGTGGGGTATTGTGTYTAGATTGATTAGGGGAAAACATTTAATCAATTTTAGGATGGCTGTAATGTAACAAAATGTGGAATGATATGAATACTTTCCAAATACACTGTATTTGGCCCGGGGAAGTGGTTTTATGCTCTGACTGAATGGGAGCTGATAATTATGAGTTTTTAACTCCGCTGGTCTCAGGAAGAAATTACAAGTCCTCACTGTCTGAGACCTAGTCAAGACCGAGAACAAATGTATCTGACACCGAGACAAGACCGAGACACTCAATATGTGGACCGGTCACGAGTACGACAACACTGGTGCACCTAGACACACAACATATCAGGTCAATATTATCAAGATCCAGTCTTTGACTCTGACCCACCACAACTGTGAAATGTACTGTAAATCCACATTTGTTCTCTTTGGTAATGTGCTGCTGTTTGTGACTATTCCAGCCTGAGCCCTGTTTCAGCCAGCTGAGAATCCCTGGGCTAATCTGCTGTGCTTCTGAATCAGTTGGACACGCCGATGGGCTAAATTCACTTAATGGCCATGTTTGGCACTGGCTCACTGTGTTATACTCACTGTGTCTGGGTGTGAGCTCTGCTCGGCTCTGCTCTGTATGCTGGGAGAATTAAGCCTTTTACATTCAATTTATGCAGATATGCTGATAAATACACTGTAGTATTACAACAGTGTGTCTCTCTGAACCACGTTTATTTACAGCTGAAAAAGAGATTGTACAATTGGCCTAATGAATTCAATGTTAACATTAGTGCTGTAAATAATAGCTTGCAATGTGTTTTTTGTTTGTATCAGTGCTGTGTGACTGATTTTGTGTGAAAAGCAGCATTCCAAAACACCTACTATAATACTTCCTTTCAGAGCTGGAGGCAAGTGCCGTTAAATGTCTGTGCCCTTGCATCAGGAAAAAAGCTATTGAACATTTACAACTGTCCTGCAAATCTCATTGCCTGGGCCCTGTGGCTGTGGTATGATTTTATTGCATCCCCCACTAGCGTCTAGATAGAGGTGATAACCCCATCTCTCCAGCCAGAGTGCTGAGCTGCAAACTTTCTGATTCCTGCCATAAATTGCATTTTTTTCACTATGAAAAATCATGGGAGAAGAGCGATGGAAAATACGGAGGCTCCTGGTTATGTTACTTGGCCACCCACAATGCCTGGCCTCACAAAATCAGGGCAAAAATAGGGACAGTGATAGCAGAAACATTCAGCTAGAATAAGTCTCCTCATCCATTCACTTTGTATTATCATGTGTGTGTGCATGCAACCGTGTGTGTGTCACAGGGTTCAAAGGGTGGATTTATCATCAGGAAAGGAGATGAAAAGGAGGAACACATTACGTGCTAAGATGGGAAACCCATGGCCCTACATTATGTGATGAGACCGAAACGGACTGTAGTAACGTTATATATTCCACGCTTTACTTTCCAGTTTCTCCAGAGACCATTGTTAGGGGTAGGGACGATAATATGGGTCACTCTGCAATGTTTTATTAGTGGCTTCTTCATTGGTTTCAACCGCATAGTTTCCTGGGGGAACTTGATTCAGTAAACAGTGGTTTCAGACCCGGCTTAAGAACATTGACTTAACTATTTAATCAAAAAGATACTGTATTACCACTGTAGTCTATCAAAAGCTTTTTATGTGTCGAGAGAGAGAACTGCACAAGGAGCTTTGGTTTCTGATGAAGCATGTGAGATATGTAATTGACGGAGGTGTTCTGAGGATAATCGTTTTTTAACAAACCCGCTTTGGTCCAGATGTACCGATTTGGTTAAGTTTTGAGACGGAATGACAATTTTAGAAAATAGTTTAATATGTGTTTATCAAAGATAAAGATCGATAGTGAGAGCAATATTCACTAATTGATCATTACTGCGAAGCTTGTTAGCTAGTAGACGACTGCGTAAGATTACCATGGAAGTAATGGCAAATTCTGCTCTCTGTTTTATCAATAGATGTAGTTCTGTCTTGACGTTGAAGAGAGTAGTCACTACCTGGTCAAAAGAAAAGTGTTTGCAGAGAATGCTCTAACATCATTAACAACTTTTCCAATTGGGATTTATTCAACCCAGATGCAAATGCAATAGTGTTGTTTTTAATAAAATCTTTGACGTCCCATAATATTTTAGGATCATCAACTGAATTTTTGTTAATCATTATGAATTCATTCAATTCAGTTTCAAATTGTTCACAGAAAGTAGGATTTTTTAGAGGCTCATTTGTATCTGGTATTAATGAGCATGGCGATCAGATACTGTAAGCTCATATGTCTATTGTCTTGATTAAAGAAAATAGAGGAGTAGATAATAGTATGAAATCGAATTCAGGATAATGTTTTGTGCCTGTTTGAATAAAGTGTACTCTTTTGATTTAGGGTTATGAGCTCGCCAGGCATCAATGGTAGCCTGTGGATTGTAGTTCGTCTTATTAGATTTGTCCCGCATGTCCAGAATGGCATTCCTGTCTGTCCCAATAACCAGTTGGAATTCAGTTAATTCTAACAATATGCCGTTCAGAGAATCAAAAAAGTGGGATCATATGAATTTGGTGCATACACATTAAAGGAGAAACTAATTCAGTGGAGTTTGCCCTCTCCCTTTCTGGAGTGCAGAACTGAGACAGCTGCAAAAATGTGTCGAAATGTGTCAAAAATGTGCGATTTGTGACATTGCTGGCTGCAGGCCTCTCTCTGTTGTCAGTGAATGCATGATTGACAAATCCATTGAACTGTTCATTGTTTTATTGAAAGCGTACGGACGAATAAGCTATTTTTGTCAAAAGAACTATTGGTTTTGAGTCAGAAAATGTGAACCTAAAATATTTGCGATTATTTTCTATGATTATAGGGGAAGGGGAAACTCTGCTACGTAGAAATGTCACAATATGCACTTATATGGAGCTTCATGCCACAGATTACATTTTTTGGGGAGGTAGAAGTAGTGAGTATACTGAAGCTGCAATATGTCACTTTTTGGTTGACCCGACCAAATTCACATAGAACTGTGAATTATAGATCTGTCATTCTCATTGAAAGCAAGTGTAAGAAGTGGTAGATCTGTTCTATGTGCATTATTTCTATGCTTCCCATTCTTAAGTTTTGTTTTTGCATCTTTAACTCTTGGTTTTGTACACCAGCTTCAAACAGCTGAAAATACAATATTTTTTGGTTATTGAAAATATATTTTACAGTGGTTTAGATGGTACAATGATTCTCTACACTTGCTTGTCTTGTCACACAAACTGAAATTAGGAGAACTATTAGAATTTTAGCAACCTTGAAATGGTAGAGGGATTTCTGCATATTATTGCACCCTGAAGACCGCACAGTCGTAATAATTGTCTTACAAAAAAAAAGATGTGACGAAAGAGTCGCGAGTGAGGAGGAAGAGTACCCTCATGGAGGGGCATCAATGTTTTCAAACCTTGTTTATTTAAGCCAGAGCAGCCTATTCTGATGAAGAATTTAAGCAAATTCTACTTCAGATGGTAGCCACCGTTTTAGAAACAAAGGCCACAGCAGCAGCTGGACCTGGGCTCCGCTCATCCCCAGGATCAACACAGACTAGTGGTTCAGTTGTGGCAATTGCGTTCCAATGCCGACAAATGAGGAATGTTTGTGCTGCATATAATTTGAATATGTGACTTACAGACATGGAGGAACCTAATTGATGATGAGGAGTAGTTAGTTTGCTTTTGCGACCACATGGATTTTGCTGCCCACAAAATCTCTCATGTCCTGGAAACATTTTCCGTTTCCCAAAAAGGAATTGGAGACACAACCCTGTTCCAGGTAGGCCAAATGGACAGTTATCTAACGATCTAACGAGTAAGTAGCTAATCTCTTATCATGAACCTCTATGAGTGGGACCGTTAGTGGGTTTATGTTTTTCACATAAGCTCAAACCACTATATAGCCTATGTTTATTTATCACAATGTTTTTGGGATATTCTATTGTGCCATGTAAGGTGACACAATGTCTATTTTCTCTTCAACCCCCCTTGTCATAAATACATAGGGCACACATGCTAACCTGTAGAGCACCTAGGCCATCATGTCTACATGATATGGTGCAATGATAATAACACAATAAGAACACAGCGAAATTCAAGTCAAATTGTATTGGTCACATACACATGGTTAGCAGATGTTATTGCGAGTGTAGCGAAATGCTTGAGCTTCTAGTTCCGACAGTGCAATATCTAACAAGTCATCTAACAATTCCACAACAACTACCTAATACACACCAATCTAAGTAAGGGGATGGAATAAGAATATGTACATATAAATATATGATGGGCCATGACCGACCGGCATAGACGAGATGCAATAGATGGTAGAAAATACAGTATATACAGTACCGTTCAAAAGTTTGGGGTCAGTTAGAAATGTCCTTGTTTTTGAAGGAAAAGCACATTTTTTGTCCATTAAAATAACATCAAATTGATCAGGTAGACATTGTTAATGTTGTAAATTACTATTGTAGCTAGAAACGTCAGATTTTTATGGAATATCTACATAGGCGTACAGAGGCCCATTATCAGCAACCATCACTCCTGTGTTCCAATGGCATGTTGTGTTAGCTAATCCAAAAAGGCTAATTGATCATTAGAAAACTGTTTTTCAATTATGTTAGCACAGCTGTAAACTGCTGTTCTGATTAAAGAAGCAATAAAACTGGCCTTCTTTAGACTAGTCGAGTATCTGGAGCATCAGCATTTGTGGTTTCGATTACAGGCTCAAAATGACCAGAAAAAAGCACTTTCTTCTGAAACTCGTTAGTCTATACTTGTTCTGAGAAATGAAGGCTATTCCATGCGAGGAATTGCCAAGAAACTGAAGATCTCGTACAACGCTGTGTACTACTCCCTTCACAGAACAGCGCAAACTGTCTCTAACCAGAATAGAAAGAGTGGAAGGCCCTGGTGCACAACTGAGCAAGAGGACAATGACGTTAGAGTGTCGAGTTTGAGAAACAGATGCCTCACAAGTCCTCAACTGCCAGCTTCATTAAATAGTACCCGCAAAACACCAGTCTCAACGTCAACAGTGAAGAGGTGACCCCAGGATGCTGGCATTCTAGGCAGAGTTCCTCTGTCCAGTGTCTGTGTCCTTTTTCCCATCCTAATCTTTTCTTCTTGTTGGTCAGTCTGAGATATGGCTTTCCTTTGCAACTCTGCCTAGAAGACCAGCATCCCAGAGTCGCCTCTTCACTGTTGAAGACTGAATAAGGTGACGATAAATAATTGACTGCTATTGATATACAGTGAGGGAAAAAAGTATTTGATCCCCTGCTGATTTTGTACGTTTGCCCACTGACAAAGAAATTATCAGTCTATAATTTTAATGGTAGGTTMATTTGAACAGTGAGAGACAGAATAACAACAAAAATATCCAGAAAAATGCATGTCAAAAATGTTATAAATTGATTTGCATTTTAATGAGGGAAATAAGTATTTGACCCCTTCTCAATCAAAAAGATTTCTGGCTCCCAGGTGTCTTTCATACAGGTAAGGAACGGAGATTAGGAGCACACTCTTAAAGGGAGTGCTCCTAATCTCAGTTTCTTACCTGTATAAAAGATACCTGTCCACAGAAGCAATCAATCAATCAGATTCCAAACTCTCCACCATGGCCAAGACCAAAGAGCTCTCCAAGGATGTCAGGGACAAGATTGTAGACCTACACAAGGCTGGAATGGGCTACAAGACCATCGCCAAGCAGCTTGGTGAGAAGGTGACAACAGTTTCTGTGATCATTCGCAAATGGAAGAAACACAAAAGAACTGTCAATCTCCCTCAGCCTGGGGCTCCATGCAAGATCTCACCTCGTGGAGTTGCAATGATCATGAGAACGGTGAGGAATCAGCCCAGAACTACACAGGAGGATCTTGTCAATGATCTCAAGGCAGCTGGGACCATAGTCATCAAGAAAACAATTGGTAACACACTATGCCGTGAAGGACTGAAATCCTGCAGCGCCCGCAAGGTCCCCCTGCTCAAGAAAGCACATATACATGCCCGTCTGAAGTTTGCCAATGAACATCTGAATGATTCAGAGGACAACTGGGTGAACGTGTTGTGGTCAGATGAGACCAAAATGGAGTTCTTTGGCATCAACCCAACTTGCCGTGTTTGGAGGAGGAGGAATGCTGCCTATGACCCCAAGAAACCATCCCCACCGTCAAACATGGAGGTGGAAACATTATGCTTTGGGGGTGTTTTCCTGCTAAAGGGACAGGACAACTTCACCGCATCAAAGGGACGATGGACGGGGCCATGTACCGTCAAATCTTGGGTGAAAACCTCCTTCCCTCAGCCAGGGTATTGAAAATGGGTCGTGGATGGGTATTCCAGCATGACAATGACCCAAAACACACGGCCAAGGCAACAAAGGAGTGGCTCAAGAAGAAGCACATTAAGGTCCTGGAGTGGCCTAGCCAGTCTCCAGACCTTAATCCCATAGAAAATCTGTGGAGGGAGCTGAAGGTTCGAGTTGCCAAACGTCAGCCTCGAAACCTTAATGACTTGAAGAAGATCTGCAAAGAGGAGTGGGACAAAATCCCTCCTGAGATGTGTGCAAACCTGGTGGCCAACTACAAGAAACGTCTGACCTCTGTGATTGCCAACAAGGGTTTTGCCACCAAGTACTAAGTCATGTTTTGCAGAGGGGTCAAATACTTATTTCCCTCATTAAAATGCAAATCAATTCATAACATTTTTGACATGCGTTTTTCTGGATTTTTTTGTTGATATTCTGTCTCTCACTGTTCAAATAAACCTACCATTAAAATTATAGACTGATCATTTCTTTGTCAGTGGGCAAACGTATAAAATCAGCAGGGGATCAAATACTTTTTTTCCCTCACTGTAAAAGATTTTCAGATCTTTAAAAGTTTATTCGGAAGACAGCAGCTCTATAAACATTCTTCCGTGGTGCCCCAGGTTATTAACAAGTTAATTGTTGCAAGGTTTAATTCAATCACGTAATCAATCAAACAAACGTTAGGTAATCAATTTGATAAAATAGCCTGTCATGTAATTTAATCTGTCAGAGACACGACATTAATGACGCCCTGTGCGAGGGATCTAAAATAGAATGACGCTTTCATTTGTATTCAGCCTATATAAAATTGAAAAGCAGATTACATAATACACCCAGATTATATTATACAGCAGAGGAGTTGTAGACAAGAATTATTGGTGGTGTGTGTGTGGTTGCCATTGGAACTGGTCCTGGTGTTACGTATCTGATGACGTCAGAGTGGCATATGAGTTGAAAAATAAGTCAGTAGATTTCTAAGTGCTAGGACACGATCCAGCTACTAATACAAATTTGAGAAATAGAGCATTTGGCCAAACGTTGTGCTATTTCTGCCTCCCGGATTTCAGAAGCGGGTAGGCTCGGTCATTATTAATTTCTCGAGCAAGGACACGGGGCCAGCCGGCTGGAATTTGAGTAAATATTAGCTTGACTAGTGATAATTATCTCTATCTCTCATGTTTCCATGTGAGTAGACCAACAGTGTATATCTTTGTTTACCGCGCGTTCCGGCAAAACATTGCGTGAAACTGTTGCCTTGCTAAAGGTTGCTGTTGCCTTGCCCTATTTTGTGCTTGGAAGCGAGATTTCTGTACAAATAGGATTAGCTTAGCACCAGATGCTACAGCTAAAAAAGAAACAGGAGCCATTTTGTTTTCGTGTGTCACACTGAATTTCCTCCGGCTTGCACGATGAAGTCCCGCCCTTTGTACTTCCGTTTGAATTCAGCGTGTGCTGAATCTCTGGTGGTTCAGAATAGCCAGTACATTTAAATAAAAATAATTATTTAGGTGACACCCAAATGTGGATCACGTTTAACAAGTGGTTACTGATGATAATATCCAATCTCAATTGATTGGATATTAATGTCTCATTCAATTGAACTAATAAGTAAAATTGCCAGACTTACCTTTTCAGGTGGATCTTATAAATAATATCCAATTTGATTGGTTTTCTACATTGAGACAATTCAAACTTTTCCATATTAACCTAGATGAGGTAATGCTCTCAGGTTAATTAAAGTTTAATTCCCAAATAGCCTATACAGGTTTGATTTATCATTAAAATTGATCAATCAGTAAAATTTGCTTTTGCAAAGCACATTCAATAACCCCCAGTACAGACGGAAGTCCCGCCTCCAGTGGGAATCCCATGTGGCTTTGGCCTTAGGAATATGTGAACTTGTTGGTCAATGTACCCTAACATTTGAACTACTGTTTGCACTTATGACAATCCAGACAATCTCAATTGATTGGATATTATCGTCTCATTCAATTTAATAATTTAAATGGTCGAACATGCCTTTTCAGGTTCTTCCAAATAAATGAGACATTTTAAACTTTCCAATAGTAACCTACATGAACCAACTTCTCAGGTTAATTAAAGTTTAATTCCCAGATATCCTGATCTATCCTCTGTATTCAATTTGCTTTTGCAAATTCATTCACATCCAACTCCTACATTAGTGGTACAGTACTGATGGTTCATTAACGTCTATAAATAGATTAAAATCGTCTTTGCAGCTTCCAACGTATTCCAAAACCAATCTTTGGAAAAATAGGATAAACATTTTTTCCTTTCAAATGTTCTAATAATGTGCAAGCTATCAGAGGGAGTAGTCCCCACTTGCCCGCTAATTAGTGAGCCTCCACCCATAAATGGATTCATCTCTGACCTCAGCAGCGATATCACCCATAATTATGCCATTAGCGGAAAAACAGCAGAAATTGCGAACAACGCTCTCCAGAATCACCCATCGGGCGCATGCCTTGTAAAGGTTCTCTCCAGTCTAGCCCTGATGTCTTCCCATCCGAGATTGGCATCGGTCCAATACCACGGTGCACAGCTGAAGCACGTGCAAGTAACGGTAGAGGTAAAGGGACAGGTGAGGTGGAGAGAACTGGGACACTAATGACAAACGCAGAAAAGGGAAAAATTCTGCTAGCTATGGAACTACGTTTGAAACTGAACAATTTAATGTAATTGTAAAAA
The DNA here is from genome assembly GCF_002910315.2 of Salvelinus sp. IW2-2015. NCBI lineage: Eukaryota > Metazoa > Chordata > Actinopteri > Salmoniformes > Salmonidae > Salvelinus > Salvelinus sp. IW2-2015. Next base: position 21,517,435 of record NC_036856.1, read on the forward strand.
CTTATGATGATGAACGAACACAAACTCTTCAACAAAATCGTCTTCTACAGGAACAAAAATGTCTTCTACAGGAACAACTCGATTTAGCCAAAACTAAATACGATGATGTCTACTCCAAACAAGATAACTCGTCAGATTTATCTACAAACAGGAGCTCAAAACTTGATAACATGCATGCAGTTTTGTTGAACGTTACTCAAAGTAACAATGTTCTACTCAACATGCTACAGACCAAAGACAATCAGTTAATGAACACAATGACTAAGTTGGATGACAGGTCAGCAGAACTCATTGAAGTCGCTGACCAAATGAATGATGAGAGAACTCAGGTGATGAAGATGCGGAGGAAATCTCATCACTGAATCTCCCACTCCGTACTCAAGACCTCTTTCTGTAAACAATGACAGATACGTTTGAGACCGGACGGAGCAAGTGTGACACTCATGTGTCCAAAATCGGTACTCTAAGCGCTCAAGTGGACTCTGCAATGTAGCGGAATACCACCCTTAGGTACAATCTGGTGGAATTCCAGAATGTCACGCGATATAGCGTGAATACCTAACCAAGCAGCCAGAGTCCGGTAGTCAAAGGAGTGAAGACAATAGAAGGTTTGAGACTTTGCCTCCCTCATGTGTCCCTCAGTCTTCTCCTCTTGGCTATTTGGCACTGAGTAATATGGCGCCTTCGCCAACAAAGCCAAAGCTTGGCTTCTCCTCTTGGCCTTTCGGCCCCAATTTCTCCACAGGATAAGCCAACCCTCTCCGCCCGCTTGGCGCGGAACACCTTGACAAACTTGTCAAGAATTTCCCCCCCTTTGACCCCGTTCCAGGTCAGCCAAACGATACTGAGACGTTCCTAGCTGACATAGAGGAGGCATTGGATGGCTACCCGAACACTACGGGTTCTGACAGGGTTTACCTGTTGAAGCAAACGCCAAATAGATACGTGACGAGGTTCATTCGTCACGTAACAGCAACACGTACTTAACGACTACGCTAAACTTGCCACAGCTTTGAAATTAGAATTCAGTGGTTCTGCGACTCGCAAACACGAAAGCTCACTGGCTAACACTGTCAAACAAGTTCGGAATGAACACCCACAAGCTTATTATCACAGGAAGAGCTGTTACCATTCAAACAAATGTTTATGTCGAGCATGTATCCCACCTTCATTACCTACTTGGGCCCTACAACCCATTTTGGCTTGCAAGCACGGCTTTTGAAGCATCAAAAGATCACAACGCTAAGAGCCCTGACCACTCGGTTTTGAAGTTTGACCAGGAGCACTCACTCCAGTTAGAGGGTGCATTATCAGGTATTGGAGTGTTGAGAGATGACTCACAACAACGGTTTCCACCACGAAACCACTAGTCCAATAACCTCCGCGGTCAAAATAACTGTAAAGTATGTTGCCATCGAAACGACTACCGCTCCAATCGACCTGTTCGCTACGTTCCTGCCCTTGTGTCAAAGCACAAGGGTAACAAAGTGTTAAAGGACGATCAAAACGTAGACCAATGTTCTCTAGAAGTTCCACTATGTGAAGAACTAAAGCGAGAAAAACTTGAGAAAAGGGTCAAAGATAAGTCACAAGGACTAGACGGGGAATTACCAGACACCAGGTACGCAGGAATTAACACCCTTAGCAAGGATGTTAAAATTWAAATGTATCCTGCTCCCACTCGAGACCCTATCCAGGGCCCGCTTGATCAAGAAACAAGTCCACAGGCTTTGTCTATAGATTCTGATACGAAGGTTGTGAAGAAAAAGGTAAAAAGCTTTGTTGAAGCCAAGCCCACTCAAAATCTGAAAAGTCGATCTGCTTTCACCTTGAACAGAAATGGCACATCACGTCGTTGTGAACGACCACTCCACTTTGTGGGGAATATGTCCACTAAACGTGACTCTAAACGTCCATACCTGGAAACAGTCCTGCAGGACTGCTTAACTTGTCATGCACTAATTGATTTGGGTGCGATAATATCTCTCATCTCTCAAACATTGTTCGATGTTCTCAAAAGGGTTTGAAGCCAACTAAATGTTGGTTAAAAGTGGAACGATGCGACAAACTACACTTCCAGGACGTATCGCTCGTTCACCCTGTGTATGTTACCAGCCTCAAATCTGAACCCCTGCTACTTGGAGCGGACTTGATGGATCGGTTACTCCCACTGATGGATTGGAAAACCAACCATGTACGGTCACAGGCCACAGTGCCTTCTCCACTGACCACACGGTCTTCCCCTAACGCTAGCAGCAAAGCAGTCATTCGCGAGGGATATCTGTCGAAAGCACCCCTTGAGAAAAAGACGTTTCAAAACCTCTTGGTGCGGAATCCGATCCAAGGAGATATTACGATATCTCGACACATTCCATCAGAAAACCTAATTGTCCATTATTTTCATGATTAAGAGCCAGCAGTCTCTGTGAATGCGCAACTTCCCTCCTCCTTGAAGTCGCGCAATACTGTAGTTGAGATGAACTTCTCTTGCCTTTCGGACACTTCTGCAAGCACTGTGGCAAGAAAAACAGCAAGAAAAACATTGACGTGCAAAGTGTACTCTGCTTCAAATGATACCTCTTCCACTTTGTGGGGGACTCTCACCCCTTTCAATGACACTAATGGTGTCAGTCCAGCAATTGACCCAATGACTCCCACTGGTGAAACACTTTGCAATATCACATATCCTCGTCTCAGTTCACAGGTACTGAAGAGTTTGCCACACGCGGACGCTGTGGTGACTGACAGGCCTCGACAGCCACTGAGCGTTTTGAAGCACAAACACTAGGAGATTTGGTTGGAAGGTTACAGCCATTCTCATAACGCGTTCGCTGACAACTTGTACATAGTAGAAAGAGGAGGAAGGGAAGCGCTACTAAGGTACACTATAGTATATTTTGGTAGATAGAAGGTGCTCTTTGGTAAAAGGGGTGAATTGGTCATCAAAAAGAAAGGAGGACCAAGGCACTCTTCATATAATGAATTAAAATGCCTTTATTAGTATGGCATGTTCAATAGAAACAAAGTTGTTTAAAAACCGACGCGTTTCGGCTGCATGGCCTTCGTCAGGGAGTACAGAAAAAYGAGAATACAATGTCCTCTTTTGAAAGGCTTTTCCAATTAGCCCTAATTAGAAGAGGGAGTGGTTACCAAATTGGACACACCTAGTAAGCAATAATATACACATGAAAAGGTGAAATACTGTAGCTATGTTATCATGAGCATACAACTCCAAGCTAGAAGCATCAGAACACCCAGAGAGGCAGTTCCAACCCTAACCATGACTGGGAGAAGTGTCCAGAACAAGAAAGCAATATATTCCACAGTACTCCAGACCACAGCAAAACATGAACAACAGTCCAAACATAGCTAGAGGGCAATTGAGCAAAATGTCCAATAGATGACAGCAAATGGACCCATCACGACCCTACAGGAAGGGTGAGAAATCCAAATCGCATAAACTTTACCCAGGTCAACCACCAGAGGGGGACCACAACGATGGTCCACAACCAGGACAACCCACAGTCATTTTTATGTTGGTTTGCAACTTGCAGGTTAATCGCAAGATTGAGCCCAACAAGGTGAGACTGTCATGACGTTGCCCTGTTGTATGAGGTTCATGACCCCCATAAATACCTTTCCCCCTTTTCTCTCCACCCTACAGAATGGACGCTTGTAAAGCCCTTTGTTAACATAGAGAGAGTATGGTAACATCAAAAGGTTGGGGAAAGGTAGAATATTTCTGTAATCCAACCAGTTGAAAGTGTCCGTTGGTACTTAAAGAATATGATGTCAGATCAGTTGATGTCTGGGACATTATATCAGATGATAAGATTACATACATTGTATCTTGGAAAGTCTACACATTCTACATTCAATTCACATGGAATTGTTGTACAATTTAAATGTTTAAATATTAAACTATTTGTGAAAAGATTAAATGTAATTGTAGATTCTAAATGAGAAAATTGTAAACTATGCTCACTCAGTGACCACGCCCAAGTGAACAGACATTGGTTGAGAACTATGAAACACACCCTTCTCTCCCCCAATACAAAAGCCCGTTGACGGAAGTCAACCTCAGTTCCCGACGACGTAAGGACTGGTATCCATACGTTTAAAAGGGTTAATTTCAATGTGGAGGTGATGACCACCATGCTGGAAGGATGAATTTCTACCAGACCAGCCAGAACTCAGCACGAGCTGATTATGGCAAAATGGTATAAACTTTGAACTCTTATTCACTAAAGAAGAAGTGATACATCCTAGAAGACGAGTTATCAGCTGCAGCTGTAAATGTACGTGACCTAGGAAAGGACAGACAATCTCCTAATAAGAACGACAGGGTACAACGTATCCGCCCTACAACACTACGACCAGAAATATTCCTTGAAGGACAAGGGCGATCTCTGCTGTGCAACCCAGTTTTCCATTTTCGACCCATCTATCGAAGCTCAGCTCAGTGTAAATATATAGATTGCATTTTCCTTTTCCTGAATGTGCTGTTATTGGAATGCATAAGATTCTGTATTTATGGTAGCATAGCTTCTCATGGTCTGATAGAGACCCAATTCCTATTATTTTTCTTTAATTACATGATTAGTAATTGATGTATGATCCACCCTGTGTAAATGTAATTCTGTGTGATTATTTAGTAAATAAATAATTAAGCCAATTTTTGTATTGCTGATTCAACTTGTTAGCCAGGGTTCGTGAAGATCAAATAATTTTATGACGTTCAGATGAGACTGAATAAGGTGACGATTAATAATTGACTGCTATTGATATAAAATATCTTCAGATCTTTAAGAGTTTATTCGGAAGACAGCAGCTCTATAAACACTCTTCCGTGGTGCCCCGGGCTATTAACAAGTTTATTGTTGCAAGGTTTAATTCAATCACGTAATCAATCAAACGTTAGGTAATCGATTTGATAAATAGCCTGTCATATAATTGAATCAGTCAGAGACACGACACAAGCAAAAAATAAAGCAGGAAGCACCAGTGACTAGATCAATAAAAAATGAAGCAGATGCAAAGCTACAGGACTGTTATGCTAGCACAGACTGTAATATGTTCCGGGATTCCTCCGATGGCATTGAGGAGTACACCACATCAGTCATTGGCTTCATCAATAAGTGCATTAATGACATTTTCTCCACAGTGACCGTCGTACATACCTCAACCAGAAGCCATGGATTACAGGCAACATCCGCACTGAGCTAAAGGCTAGAGCTGGCGCTTTCAAGGAGCGGGACTCTAACCCGGAAGCATATAAGAAATCCCGTTATGCCCTCCGACCATCAAACAGGCAAAGCTTCAATACAGGACTAAGATCGAATCTAACTACACCGGCTCTGACGCTCGTCGGATGTGTTAGGGCTTGCATTAGACTTATTAGACTACAAAGGGAAGCACACCCGAGAGTGACACAAACCAACCAGACGAGCTAAAACTACTTCTATGCTCGCTTCGAGGTAAATAACACTGAAACAACAATCTCTATTGCACTCCACACTGCCCTTTCCCATCTGAACAAAGGATCACCTATGTGAGAATGCTATTCATTGACTACAGTTCGGTGTTCAACACCATAGTGCCCTCAAAGCTCATCACTAAGCTAAGGACCCTGGGACTAAACACCTCCCTCTGCAACTGGATCCTGGACTTCCTGACGGGCCGCCCCCACGTGGTAAGGGTAGGAAACAACACATCCACCATGCTGATCCTCAACACATGGGGCCCCTCAGGGGTGCGTGCTCAGTCCCTTCCTGTACTTTCTGTTCACTCATGTCTGCACGGCCAGGCACCGATGACACAACAGTGGTAGGCCTGATCACAGACAATGACGAGACAGCCTAAAGGGAGGAGGTCAGACACCTGACCGTGTGCTGCCAGGACAACAACCTTTCCCTCAACGTGATCAATACAAAGGAGATGATTTGTGGACTACAGGAAAAAGAGGACCAAGCACGCCCCATTCTCATCAACGGGGCTGCAGTAGAGCAGGTTGAGAGCTTCAAGTTCCTTGGTGTCCACATCACCAACAAACTAACATTGTCCAAGCACACCAAGACAGTCTTGAAAACGGCACGACAAAATGTATTCCCTCAGAAGACTGAAGAGATTTGTCATGGGTCCTCAGATCCTCAAAAGGTTCTACAGCTGCACCATCAAGAGCATCCTGACAGGATGCATCATTGCCGGGTATGGCAACTGCTCGGCCTCTGACCTCAAGGCACATCAGAGGGTTGTGCGAACGGCCCAGTACATCACTGGGGCCAAGCTTCCTGTCATTCAGGACCTCTATATTAGGCGTTGTCAGAGGAAGGCCCTAAAAATTGTTAAGGACTCCAGCCACCCTTGTCATACACTGTTCTCTCTGCTACCGCACGGCAAGTGGTACCGGAGCGCCAAGTCTCAGCTCGTAAGTAAGCATTTCACTGTAAGGTCTACACCTGTTGTATTCGGCGCATGTGACTAATAACATTTGATTTAATTGCAGCACTCGCGTGGGCAATACACTGGACCACTGCTATTCTAACTTCCGTGATGCATACAAGGCCCTCCCTCGCCCTCCTTTCGGCAAATCAGACCACGACTCCATCTTGCTCCTACCGTCCTATAGGCGGAAACTCAAACAGGATGTACCCGTGACTAGGACCATTCAACACTGGTCTGACCAAGATTGTTTTGATCACTCGGACTGGGAAATGTTCTGGGCAGCCTCAGAGAATGTCTATACGCTGTCTCGGGGAGTGCATTGGAGATGTTGTACCCACTGTGACTATTAAAAAGTACCCTAACCAAAAACCATGGATGGATGGCGGAATTTGTACAAAGCTGAAAGCGCGAACCACCGCATTTAACGGCCAAATATAAACAGTGGCCGAATATAAACAGTAGTTATTCCCTCCGCAAGGAAATCAAATAAGCGAAATGTCGGTATAGGGACAAAGTGGAGTCGCAACTCAACGGCTCAGACACAAGACGTATGTGGCAGGGTCTACAGGCAATTATGGACTACAAAAAGAAAACCAGCTACGTCACAGACCAACGTATTGCTTCCAGACAAACTAATCACTGTCTTTGCCCGCTTGGAGGATAATACAGTGTCCACAGTTCACGGATGTGTGAGTCATGCATTCACTGACAACGGAGCAGAGACGAGGCCTGTATCCAGCAACGTCATGACTCACATGCCCCGCTTTTGCAGTCTCAGGAAGAGAGAGGGGGAGAGGGGAAAACTCAACTGAACTATTTTCAATGTATGGAATCACTTGGGAGTTTCTGGATGTTGGGTAAACTTCTCATTTAATATAGACAATTTTCTTTCCATTATGGATACATTTAAGAAAAGTGATTCTCCCTTCTTGGTCTTCGCCCTTACCAAGGTAACATTGAGCACATATGTATCATTATGAATACACCCTTAGTTTGTTTGGGGCTGATGAAAAAGCAGTTATCTATTCTGTGTGCGTCCTTTTAGAATAAGTGTGTTTCTTGAAGCATTGCTGCTGTATATCAAAATGGTTTCTTTATAGAATATCAAGACACCTGGAATGCTTGATAGGATTATTAAGGCCTTTCAAATTCCACTAGAGAATAGCTAGTGTTGCCATTGTTTTTCTAAAATGTAACTGTTATCTTTAGGGTTGATAGACCCATGAATGTAAAATAAAAAGCAGGACCCACAGGGAAACCCCACCCATTGGTCGCCCCCCCCCCCCTTCCCTGCCTGAATAATGAGCCATTTATGGGGTTCCATCTGTCGGCTTATCCCCTTGTGTGTTCGATTTTGAATAATTCTTGAGCTTCCTTGGCAGTGGAAAACGTGTGTGTTGTGTTCTGGAAGGTCAAGATGAGTTTTGCCGGGTGGATCAAGCCACATCTCAGGTTTAGTTTGTGTAGCTGGGATCTCACCTCGTTGTAGATCTCACTCTGTTTTAGCAGTTCGGAAATCAGGTCTGGGTTTATGCTGATCCTCCTCACCTGCGTATGTCAGACCCCCGGATTCCGCTGTAAGGCGAATCATTTGCCGCTTGACTTGAAAGCTGTGTATCCGTACAATCATACAGCGAGACCCATTCCGGAGAGGACCCGTGCGGTCATCAATGTTAATCAGTGGCAGCTTGGGACCAGCGTATCTTTTTTTTTTTTTTTTTTTACCTTTATTTAACCAGGTAGGCTAGTTGAGAAAAAGTTCTCATTTGCAACTGCGACCTGGCCAAGATAAGCATAGCAGTGTGAAACAGACAACACAAGAGTTACACATGGAGTAACAAATAACAAGTCAATAACATGGTAGAAAAAAGAGAATCTATATACATGTGTGCAAAAGGCATGAGGTAGGCAATAAATCGATAATTTACAATTTAGCAGATTAACACTGGAGTGATAAATCATCAGATGATCATTGTGCAAGTAGAGATACTGGTGTGCAAAAGAGCAGAGAAAGTAAAATAATAAGCAGTATGGGGGTGAAGGTAGGTAAATTGGGTGGGCTATATACGATGGACTATGTACAGCTGCAAGCGATCGGTTAGCTGCTCAGATAGCAGATGTTTTAAGTTGTTGAGGGAGATAAAGTCTCCAACTTCAGAGATTTTTGAAATTCGTTCCAGTCGCAGGCAGCAGAGAACTGGAAAGGAAAAGGCGGCCAAATGAGGTTTTGGCTTTAGGGATGATCAGTGAGATACACCTGCTGGAGCGCGTACTACGGGTGGGTGTAGCCATCGTGACCATGTGAACTGAGATAAGGGCGGACTTTTACCTAGCATAGCCTTGTAGATGACCTGGAGCCAGTGGGTCTGACGACGAACATGTAGCGAGGGCCAGCCGACTAGGGCATACAGGTCGCAGTGGTGGGTAGTATATGGGGCTTTGGTGACAAAACGGATGGCACTGTGATAAACTGCATCCAGTTTGCTGAGTAGAGTAGTCCTGTCCGAACAGTTCATAGAAAAGATTGCTCATGAAGAAAGTTGAGTTGCCCACTTCCACACCAGTTTCAAGTCCTGTGACCCTCACTTTGAATTCACGGGAATGATTTTTGAGTGATTCCGTTTTCTCTTTTAAGAGTTTGATTATCCCTTCCAACTTAGCTTGTGCTGATTCCAGGTCATGGAGTTGTACCTCCAGCACTTGGCTGTCTTCTGCAGAATTTCCACTTGGTTAAATAGGTATCCACTTTAGCAGTGAGCACTGCCAGTGATTCATTTACCAGTTTTAATTTTAAATCGAAGGCAGAGGTAATCTCCTCACGAACAATCTCTCGTATAGTAGCGTCCAGCTCTTTCTGCTGTCTGGTGTTCATAGCTGCCATGTTCCCACAGTTGAATTGTGGATGGACAAATTCTAGCTGCTCGAGCGTAATAGACCTGCTAGTTATTTCTTGTCACACAATGAATGTCCCATACCTTAATATGATGTTTAGTATTGATACGTTTTAGGAAATAAGTCTGTTAATTCATAGTAATTTGCAAAAGCAAGCTACGGAAAGGCCACACGTTTCAATGCATGTCACTGGAACCGGAAAACATCTTTGTTAGTTTTGATTACATTTTCAGGCAAGGGAAGGCAGTTGGTCTGCCAATTACGGTTTGTCCTCCCTGTTCTTTTTATTTGGCTAATTCCAACAACCTTCCAGTCACCTTCTGCTTCCCCAGGCTGTGTGTGGAGGAGTGTAATAGCCTTGGCATGTGTCTGTGTGTGAGTCTGCCTGGCTGGCCCATTCCCGGCCCGGCTGCCTCTCTCCATACAACCCCCCTCCATGCCCCCTCTCCTCTGTGCAGGTACGCTCTGGACAGATTGGGGTTTTGTTTTGCGACTCCCGTCTCGCGGGTCTTTCCCTTTCATCAGTTTTATTTTGGAAGGGGGGCCGGGCAACGACATGCACCCTCTCCGGCTGTCCCTTCCTCCCACGCTGGTCCTCTGAAGTTGGAGCTAATTAGGCTTGGCGTGGGACTAAGCCTCCTGTGCAATGCCCTATCTCCTGACTCCTCCACTCCTTTCAAGGTCCTAATAAAGAAGTGACAACATGGTCTGTAATGGCCAGCAGTCACCGGGAGAGGAGCAGAGCCAGGCTGCAGAGAGAACGAGGCTTCTACTGTATCATGATGATTCACAGCCAGCCAGTACTGGACTCCACTGAGAACATATGTTACTTTCCTCCTCCTCCTACTGCTGCTTCTTGTGAAGTGAAAAACAAAGAGCTGTATAATGCAATTGCGTCTGTTCTTGTCCCAACAATGCGGCGAGCTGATGAGGTACTTTGTAGGTGTTAAATAATATTTGTATTGCTACGTACACCGGATAGGTGCAGTGGAATGTGTTGTTTTACAGGGTCAACCATAGTAGTTCAGCGCTCAAGGGCACATAGATTTTTCACCTTGACGGCTTGGGTATTCAAACCAGTGACCTTTTTGTTATTGTCCCAACGCTTTAACCGCTAGGCAAGCTGCTACACTGTGTTTATGGATTGGCTGCAACGCTCTCCATTTATCCGTGTCTCATTTAGGTGTGTGGTGCATCCAACTGACAATCTCTTAGAAAAAAATGTAAACTATTGGAACCAAGACTTAAAAATAACTGATATTGGCACAAGATGGAGTGTTGGAACGTAATGAACGAAATTACGGTTAACGGAAAATTATGCTTAATCCAGTATAAACTAATGTATAGAATTTATTACACGAGACAAAATTCACAAATTCTACAGCACAATCAATCAAATGTATTTATAAAGCCCTGTTTACATCAGCCAATGTCACAAAGTGCTGTACAGAAACCCAGCCTAAAACCCCAAACAGCAAGCATTGCAGATGTAGAAGCACGGTGGCTAGGAAAAACTCCCTAGAAATGCCAGAACCTAGGAAACCTAGAGAGGAACCAGGCTCTGAGGGGTGGCCAGTTCTCTTCTGGCTATGTCGGGGGGAGATCATAACAAAACATGGCCAAGATGTTCAAACGTTCATAGATGACCAGTAGGGTCAGATAATAATCAGTGGTTGTAGATGGTGCAACAGGTCAGCACCTCAGGAGTAAATGTCAGTTGGCTTTTCATAGCCGATCAATCAGAGTTAGAGACAGCAGGTGCGGTAGAGAGAGTCCAAAACAGCAGATCCGGGACAAGGTAGCACGTCCAGTGAACAGGTCAGGGTTCCTTAGCCGCAGGCAGAACAGCTGAAACTGGAGCAGCAGCATGACCAGGTGGACTGGGGACAGCAAGGAGTCATCAGGCTCAGGTCCTCCGAGAGAAAGAGAGAGTCATGTCTTAAGTGTAAAACTAACAATGACTCAATAATTCATACCTTCTGGGAMTACTGTAATGTCCAAAAGTTATGGGCAGAGCTAGAAAGCTGTCTGTCAGAAGTTTTATAATGTCTCTTTACTTTTAATCCGTCTGCATATTTCAAGACATGGCATATGGGGGTGCTGTGAGATACCCAATGGTTGTGCATCTCAATATTAGGAAGGTGTCCTCAATGTTTTGTGTATAGTTTTAAACACAAGTGACCGGTTACAGGATCTGAGGGGTTTGACGCTGGTTCCTACTTCACAGTAGCGCTGTAAAAAATAAAATGTGTATGGTAAAACTTATCAGCCTAGTTGAGTCAAGGAGAAAGCCCTGAGCTATACGGAAAGACAGGATCCTTCCTGGCTAGTCATGATAGACTAAGATAATGGAGTGGTTAGACATGCCGAGAGACGAATCCGGATGTTTATGTCACAGGCTTCTGTCAATAACAGAATGGGTTCTTCCCTGATTAGTATATAGATCATCTTTGCTACTGCAGATTTTTTGAAAAATATAGCTATGGCCAACTGCAAAAGTTTTGCTATAGCTCTCAAAATCATTGCTTCCCAGAATTTAGCTGGGTTTAAGTAGAGACTACTTCATGGAGGACAATACCATGCTGAATCGTGTGCATTTAGGGGTGGGGCTAAGGCTTAAGATGGTGTTGGGGCATAAACAAAGAAGAGCTCTCTGGGGAAATGTGAAAATCTCAATCTTTTAAAGGGTAATATCTCCTACTTGTTTTTTAAGTGGGATAACAAGTATCAACTTTTAAAGCAGCATAACTTTCCCATCTGTCCTCCAACTACAGTGTACAGTGATACCATTTTGAAGCTCTGAGTCTGTACTTTTATAAAATGTTAAAATAAGCAAATCACTTACATTTGACATAAGTATCAGGTATCAGTGCAGGTATCAATGTTTATTGACCACAGGGGCAGGCAAACGACAGGTCAAGGCAGGCAGGGGTCGATAATCCAGAGTAGGAGCAAAGGTACAGGATAGCAGGCAGGCTCAAGGTCAGGCAGAGTTCAGTAAGACAGAGGTGGTAGTAAAGTACTTTAAGCATATGTTTTCATTTCAGTCTACTCATCTCCACTAACCGAAGCTAGCTGTATGGATTTTTTTTCTATTAATAATTTCAAATTTACAGCTGTACAGAAGGCCAAATTAAAGCGGAAGAACTTCTTGACGCAATTAAAGCCTTTAAGTCCCGAAAAACTCCAGGGCTGGATCGCATACAAGTGGAGGTATACCAAACCTTTTTTGATATACTTAGAGGACTGTTATTAGCATGTTTTAACCACTCCTAAATAAATGGTAGATTATCAGACACTCAACAAGAAGGTCTGATTTCATTATTACTTGAACAGGATCCAAGTGGTAAATATAAAGATCCAGTCCATAAAAAAAAATTGGAGGCCTCTCGTACTTCAGTGTTGTGATGCTAAAATTCTAGCAAAGTGCATAGAACTAAAAAGGTATTGTCAGATATTATTCATCCTAATCAGACATTCTTTTACATGGACGATACATTGGAGATAATATAAGATAGGCACTGGAAACAATAGAACACTATACACTTGGAAACCAGGCCTGGTATTCATAGCTGACTTTGAAAAGGCTTTTGATAAAGTACGACTTGAGTTTATATATAAATGTCTGGAATAGTTCAAATTTTGAGAATCTCTTATAAAATGGGTTAAAGTTATGTATAGTAACCTTAGGTGTAAAACAGTAAATAATGGCTCCTTCTCAGAAAGTATTAAACTGTCAAGGAGTAAAACAAGGTTGTCCACTATCGGCATATCTATTTATTGCCGTTGAAATGTTAGCTGTTAAAATTAGATCCAGCAATAATATCAAGGGGTTAGAAATCCAGGGCTTAAAAACAAAGGTGTCAGATTCATGTTTTTTTTTATCCACAATTTGGATCCCTCCACAGCCTCATAGAGCATCTAGATACTTTTTCTAACTTCTCTGGATTACAACCAATTTATGATGTGTTGTGTATATATAAGCAATATGGCCAGAGGAGGTGTGGTATATTGCCAATATACCACGACTAAGGGCTGTTCTTATGTAAGACGCAACGCGGAGTGCCTGGACACAGCCCTTAGCCGTGGTATATTGGCCATATATCACAAACCCTTTAAATTGCTTGCCAACGTAATTAGAGCAGTAAAACTAAACATTTTGTCATACCCGTGGTACAGGGTCTGATATACCACGGCTTTCAGCCAATCAGAATTCAGGGCTCAAACCACCCAGTTTATTTGTTTTATTTATTTTATTGAACCTTTATTTAACTAGGCAAGTCAGTTAAGAACAAATTCTTATTTACAATACGTATTGAATCACAAAATAATACATATTTTACATTACCGTGTAGTTTACCAATAAAATGATCTGACGGTGATGTGGACATACTCGGTATACATATCCCGAAATAAAGAAATTATCTCCCTCAATACATTTTAGTAGAAATGGAGCAAAATAGATAAGATCTTGCTACCATGGAAATTAAAATACCTGTCTATTTGTGGAAAAATCTCCCTGATTAACTCTTTAGTCATATCCCAGTTTAACTATTCGCTTATGGTCTTGCCTATACCTAGCGACCAGGGAATAAATGATTAAATATTAAAGACCTCTCACTAAAGGCGTCAGTCATACAAAAGATATACTTAAATCCAAACTGGTTCTCTAGCAAATTAGTAAGAATGGCTCACCCCATGTTCAAGATTGTCCTTTTTCCCCCTTTATTCAGATTACAAGTTCTCAAAAGGAAATAATCTCCAAAATATTGCTATTTTTAAAACAAGCCATCTAAAGTTTTTTGCAATTTCAGTTAAAACCACCAAATGATACAACAAATATTGTCGTTAAACTCAAATATACGAATTGATAAAAAATATATATATATTTTTCGATAACATAAAAAAAAAAAGGTATTAGCTTTGTAAATGATATCATAAATAGGACTGGTGGAGTTATGTCACACATGTAGCTAACAAAAATATATGAAGATGTCTGCTCTACCAAAAATGACAACCAACTAATTGCAGTATTACCGCAAAAATGGAAGAGGCAAGTGTATGGGGGAAAATGTAAAGGAGCTTGTCTGTTGGCCCTGCATTAAAGACCAAAAAATGGTTAAAGAAAATTGTGATAAATAAAAAAGTGTACCAGTTTAATTTTATGACAAAAAATGACAGCTGTGCCATATAGATTGCAAAATAGTTGGGAAGAGATTTCCGATGTACCGATTCAATGCACGTGGTTTATGAACTGATATGCAAAGTGACACCGGATTGAAAATGTTGAATTTTTCAATATTTCAATATTTTTGCAACCAATGGAATGTTATATGTTTGGGGGATACAACCTTCCCAGCTCTGCAGACCTTGCTGCGAAGAGACAGAGTCATTAGATCATTTATTTTGGTACTGTCCATATGTATCTTGTTTTTGGTCACTGGTCCAGGAATGGCTGAAGAATTGCAACATTTACTGTCACGCCCTGACCTGAGATATCTCTGTTTTCTTTATATTTTGGTTAGGTCAGGGTGTGACTAGGGTGTTAGTTTTTGTATTGTCTAGTTTTTTTTTTTGTATGTTTAGGTTTTTGTAGGTCTAGGTGTTTTGTATGTCTATGGTGGCCTGATATGGTTCCCAATCAGAGGCAGCTGTTTATCGTTGTCTCTGATTGGGGATCATATTTAGGTAGCCATTTTCCCTTTGGTGTTTGTGGGGTTCTTGTCTATGTGTAGTTGCCTGTCAGCACTTGTTTGTATAGCTTCACGTTTCGTTTTTGTTATTTTGTTAGTTTGTTCAGTGTTCATTCTTTTAATAAATAAGAATGTACGCATACCACGCTGCGCCTTGGTCCGATCCTTATAACGAACGTGACATTTACCTGGAAATAACTCTGCAGATAGCACTACTGGGTGATTTGAAAAGTCATAGTCAGTTGATCTATAATATAATACTTTGAGAATTTTTTAAATCTTTAATTTACAATCTGTTGAAACTTTGAGAATCAAAAGATTCAGAACTTTTGTGAAGCATCACAGCACAGTTGAAAAATATATGGCAAATAGAAATCCAATATGGATGGTGTTAAGAGATAGATGGGAGGGGTTGAATGGAGCTCAAGGGTGGCACCAGATAAGGGTGGCACAAGGTAACTCATGTAAAATATACTGTGTCCGTAAAATGTGTATAGTTACAGAACTTGTGTGAAACAAAACAGTTAAAAATATACTGGATGGACATTAGCAATAGATGAGAGAGGTTGAGGGTAGAGGCAGGACAGGACTAAAAACAAACTAAATATACATTTTATAAAATAGATTGTGTCTGTGAAATGTATATAGTATGTATAAGCTGGAAGTAGAAGCCTAAGTGTTGTTGTTCATTAGTTTACTACAGTTAGGGGAGGGGCGGTAGAGTTAGTGGAAAATAATAAATTAAAATACATTTTAAAAATAAATGTCTATTTATATGTATGTATATTTGTATATATTTATATATACAATACRAGTCAAAAGTTTGGAGACACCTAATCATTCCAGGGTTTTTCTTTATTTTTACTATTTTCTATATAGTATATAATAGTGAAGACATCAACACTATTCAAAGTAGCCCCCCTTTGCCTTGATGACAGCTTTGCACACTCTTGCAATTCTCTCATCCAGCTTCATAAGGTAGTCACTTTAAATGCATTTCAATTAACAGGAGTACCTATAGTAGTTCATTTCCTTGAGCCAATCAGTTGTGTTGTGACAAGGTAGGGGTGTTATACAGAAGATAACCCTATTTGTTAAATATTTCTAATCATTAATTTGAATTTGGCACTCTGCCATTTCACCGGATGTTGTCAAATCGATCACGTTACCGGGATTTGATCCCTAAGAATTAAGACGTGAAGGTCAGTCAATCCGGAAAATTTCAAGAACTTTGAAAGTTCAGTCGCAAAAACCATCAAGCGCTATGATGAAACTGGCTCTCATGAGGACCGCCAGAGGAAAGGAAGACCCAGAGTTACCTCTGCTGCAGAGGATAAATTCATTAGAGTTAACTGCACCTCAGATTGCAGCCCAAATAAATTCTTCACATAGTTCAAGTAACAGACACATCGTAACATCAACTGTTCAGAGGAGACTGAGTGAATTAGGCCTTCATGGTCTAATTGCTGAAAAGAAACCACTACCGAAGGACACCAATAAGAATAAGAGACTTGCTTGGGCTAAAACACGAGCAATGGAATTTAGACCGGTGGAAATCTGTCCTTTGGTCTGATGAGTCCAAATTTTTGATTTTTAGTTCCAACCTCCGTATCTTTGTGAGACGCAGAGTAGGTGAACGGATGATCTCCGCATGTGTGGTTCCCACTGTGAAACATGGATGAGGTGGTGTGATGGTTTGGTGCTGCTTTGCTGGTGACACTGCCTGTGAATTATATAGAATTCAAGGCACACTTAACCAGCATGTCTACCACAGCATTCTTCAGCGATACGCCATCCCATCTGGTTTGCTCTTAGTGGGACTATCATTTGTTTTTCAACAGGACAATGACCCAAAACACACCTCCAGGCTGTGTCAGGGCTATTTGACCAAGAAGGAGAGTTATGGAGTGCTGCAACAGATGACCTGGCCTCCACAATCACCCAACCTCCAGCCAATTGAGATGGATTGGGATGAGTTGGACCGCAGAGTGAAGGAAAAGCATCCAACAAGTGCTCAGCATATGTGGGAACTCCTTCAAGACTGTTGGAATAGCATTCCAGGTGAAGCTAGTTGAGAGAATGACAAGAGTGTGCAAAGCTGTCATCAAGGAATAGGGTGGCTATTTTGAAGAATCTAAAATATATTTTGATTTGAGAAACAGATGCCTCACAAGTCCTCAACTGGCAGCTCCATTAAATAGTACCCGCCAAACACCAATCTCAACGTCAACAGTGAAGAGGCAACTCCGGGATGCTGGCCTTCTGGGCAGAGTTCCTCTGTCCTGTATCTGTGTTCTCTTGCCCATCTTAAACTTTTCTTATTTTGGCCAGTCTGAGATGTAGCTTTTTCAATGCCAGGAAGGCCAGCATCCCGGAATTGCCTCTTCACTGTTGACGTTGAGACTGGTGTTTTTCAGATACTATTTAATGAAGCTGCCAGTTGAGGACTTGTACATGTAGACACATGTACTTATCCTCTTGCTCAGTTGTGCACCGGGGCCTCCCACTCCTCTTTCTATTCTGGTTAGGGCCAGTTTGCACTGTTCTGTGAAGGGAGTAGTACACAGCGCTGTACAAGATCTTCCGTTTCTTGGCAATTTCTCGCATGGAATAGCCTTCATTTCTCAGAACAAGAACAGACTAACGAGTTTCAGAAAAGTGTTTTGTTTCTGGCCATTTTGAGCCTGTAATCAAACCCACAAACGCTGATGCTCCAGATACTCAACTAGTCAAAAGAAGGCCAGTTTTATTGCTTCTTTAATGAGAACAACAGTTTTCAGCTTTGCTAACATAATTGCAAGAGGGTTTTCTAATGATCAATTAGTCTTTTAAAATGATAAACTTGGATTAGCTAACACAACATGCCATTGGAACGCAGGAGTGATGGTTGCTGATAATGGGCCTCTGTACGCCGATGTAGATATTCCATTGTAAATCTGCTGTTTCGAGCTACAATAGTAATTTACAACATTAACAATTTCTACACTGTATTTCTGATCAATTTGATGTTATTTTAATGGACAAAAAATGTGTTTTTCTTTCAAAAACAAGGACATTATTAAGTGACCCCAAGCGTTTGAACGGTAGTGTATACACACACTACCAGTGAAAAGTTTTAGAACAGCCACTCATTCAAGGGTTTTTCTTTATTTTTACTATTTTCTACATTAAAGCAAGTTTTTTCTACAGTCTAAAATAAAAATAAAGAAAAACCCTGGAATGAGACGATGTGTAGAACTTTTGACTGGTAATGTATGTACAGTTGAAGTCAGAAGTTTACATACACCTTAGCCAAACTTGCTTTGTAAGTAGGAAAACCTGCAAAATCGGCAGTGTATCAAATATTTGTTCTCCCTGCAAAATCGGCAGTGTATCAAATATTTGTTCTCCCCACTGTATATAAGTGTGTGTGTGTATATATATATATATACGTGTATATATATATGTGTGTGTGTATATATACAGTATATACAGTGGGGCAAAAAAGTATTTAGTCAGCCACCAATTGTGCAAGTTCTCCCACTTAAAAAGATGAGAGAGGCCTGTAATTTTCATCATAGGTACACTTCAACTATGACAGACAAAATGAGAAAGAAAATCCAGAAAATCACATTGTAGGATTTTTTATGAATTTATTTGCAAATTATGGTGGAAAATAAGTATTTGGTCAATAACAAAAGTTTATCTCAATACTTTGTTATATACCCTTTGTTGGCAATGACAGAGGTCAAACGTTTTCTGTAAGTCTTCACAAAGTTTTCACATACTGTTGCTGGTATTTTGGCCCATTCCTCCATGCAGATCTCCTCTAGAGCAGTGATGTTTTGGGGCTGTTGCTGGGGCAACACGGACTTTCAACTCCCTCCAAAGATTTTCTATGGGGTTGAGATCTGGAGACTGGCTAGGCCACTCCAGGACTTTGAAATGCTTCTTACGAAGCCACTCCTTCGTTGCCCGGGCGGTGTGTTTGGGATCATTGTCATGCTGAAAGACCCAGCCACGTTTCATCTTCAATGCCCTTGCTGATGGAAGGAGGTTTTCACTCAAAATCTCACGATACATGGCCCCATTTCATTCTTTCCTTTACACGGATCAGTCGTCCCGGTCCCTTTGCAGAAAAACAGCCCCAAAGCATGATGTTTCCACCCCCATGCTTAACAGTAGGTATGGTGTTCTCTGGATGCAACTCAGCATTCTTTGTCCTCCAAACCCGACGAGTTGAGTTTTTACCAAAAAGTTCTATTTTGGTTTCATCTGACCATATGACATTCTCCCAATCTTCTTCTGGATCATCAAATGCTCTCTGGCAAACTTCAGACGGGCCTGGACATGTACTGGCTTAAGCAGGGGGACACGTCTGGCACTGCAGGATTTGAGTCCCTGGGGGCGTAGTGTGTTACTGATGGTAGGCTTTGTTACTTGGTCCAGCTCTCTGCAGGTCATTCACTAGGTCCCCCGTGTGGTTCTGGATTTTTGCTCACCGTTCTTGTGATCTATTGACCCCACGGGGTGAGATCTTGCGTGGAGCCCCAGATCAAGGGAGATTATCAGTGGTCTTGTATGTCTTCCATTTCCTAATAATTGCTCCCACAGTTGATTTCTTCAAACCAAGCTGCTTACCTATTGCAGATTCAGTCTTCCCAGCCTGGTGAAGGTCTACAATTTTGTTTCTGGTGTCCTTTGACAGCTCTTTGGTCTTGCCATAGTGGAGTTTGGAGTGTGACTGTTTGAGGTTGTGGACAAGTGTCTTTTATACTGATAACAAGTTCAAACAGGTGCCATTAATACAGGTAACGAGTGGAGGACAGAGGAGCCTCTTAAAGAAGAAGTTACAGGTCTGTGAGAGCCAGACATCTTGCTTGTTTGTGGTGACCAAATACTTATTTTCACCATAATTTGCAAATAAATTCATAAAAAATCCTACAATGTGATTTTCTGGATTTGTTTTTCTCATTTTGTCTGTCATATGTTGAAGTGTACCTATGATGAAATTACAGGCCTCTCATCTTTTTAAGTGGGAGAACTTGCACAATTGGTGGCTGACTAAATACTTTTTGCCCCACTGTATATACACGTGTGTGTGTACATGTATGTGTCTACATATGTGTATCATACATATGTGTGTATGTGTGTATATATATATATGTGTGCGTGTGTATATATACATTTATGTGTATATATGTATTTATATATGTGTGTATATATATATACATACATGTGTATGTATATATATATATATATATATATATTATTGATATATATGTGTATACATATGTACATGTGTATGTGTGTGTGTGTATATATACACATTTATATGTGTATATACGTGTCTGTATATATGTGTATATATGTGTTGTTTATATTATGTGTATATGTGTGCATATATATGTGTATATACGTGTGTGTGTGTGTGTATATATATATATACACTCATATGTGTGTGTGTACATATATGTATATCTATGTGTATGTATGTGTGTGTATATATGTGTGTGTGTGTATATACATATGTATATGTGTATGTATATATGTGTATGTATCTCGTGTGTGTGTGTATATATGTGTATATATACCCATTTATATGTGTATATATGTATGTGTGTATATATATGTGTATATATAATACATATACATGCGTATATATATGTGTGTGTATATACATATATATATATATATATATATATATACTCGTGTGTGTGTGTGTACATGTACAGTGGGGAGAACAAGTATTTGATACACTGCCGATTTTTCAGGTTGTCCTACTTACAAAGCATGTAGAGGTCTGTAATTTTTTATCATAGGTACACTTCAACTGTGAGAGACGTAATCTAAAACAAAATCCAGAAAATCACATTGTATGATTTTTAAGTAATTATTTGCATTTTATTGCATGACATAAGTATTTGATACATCAGAAAAGCAGAACTTAATATTTGGTACAGAAACTTTGTTTGCATTACAGGATCATACGTTTCCTGTAGTTCTTGACCAGGTTTGCACACACTGCAGCAGGGATTTTGGCCCACTCCTCCATACAGACCTTCTCCAGATCCTTCAGGTTTCGGGGCTGTCGCTGGCAATACGGACTTTCAGCTCCTCTCAAAGATTTTCTATTGGGTTCAGGTCTGGAGACTGGCTAGGCCACTCCAGGACTTGAGATGCTTCTTCGGAGCCACTCCTTAGTTTCCTGGCTGTGTGTTTTGGGTCGTTGTCATGCTGGAAGACCCAGCCACGACCCATCTTCAATGCTCTTACTGAGGGAAGGAGGCTGTTGGCCAAGATCTTGCGATACATGGCCCCATCCATCCTCCCTCAATACGGTGTAGTCGTCCTGTCCCTTTGCAGAAAAGCATCCCCAAAGAATGATGTTTCCACCTCCATGCTTCACGGTTGGGATGGTGTTCTTGGGGTTGTACTCATCCTTCTTCTTCCTCCAAACACCGCGAGTGGAGTTTAGACCAAAAAGCTATATTTTGTCTCATCAGACCACATGACCTTCTCCCATTCCTCCTCTGGATCATCCAGATGGTCATTGGCAAACTTCAGACGGGCCTGGACATGCGCTGGCTTGAGCAGGGACCTTGCGTGCGCTGCAGGATTTTAATCCATGACGGCGTAGTGTGTTACTAATGGTTTTCTTTGAGACTGTGGTCCCAGCTCTCTTCAGGTCATTGACCAGGT
Organism: Salvelinus sp. IW2-2015; assembly: GCF_002910315.2. Taxonomy (NCBI): domain Eukaryota; kingdom Metazoa; phylum Chordata; class Actinopteri; order Salmoniformes; family Salmonidae; genus Salvelinus; species Salvelinus sp. IW2-2015. The sequence continues at coordinate 21,539,145 of NC_036856.1, forward strand.
CCTGCCGTGTAGTTCTGGGCTGATCCCTCACCTTCCTCATGATCATTGATGCCCACGAGGTGAGATCTTGCATGGAGCCCCAGACCGAGGGTGATTGACCATCATCTTGAACTTCTTCCATTTTCTAATAATTGCGCCAACAGTTGTTGCCTTCTCACCAAGCTGCTTCCCTATTGTCCTGTAGCCCATCCCAGCCTTGTGCAGGTCTACAATTCTATCCTTGATGTCCCTACACAGCTCTCTGGTCTTGGCCATTGTGGAGAGGTTGGAGTCTGTTTGATTGAGTGTGTGGACAGGTGTCTTTTATACAGGTAACGAGTTCAAACAGGTGCAGTTAATACAGGTAATGAGTGGAGAACAGGAGGGCTTCTTAAAGAAAAACGAACAGGTATTGTGAAGCTGGAATTCTTACTGGTTGGTAAGTGATCAAATACTTATGTCATGCAATAAAAGGCAAATTAATTACTTAAAAATCATACAATGTGATTTTCTGGATTTTTGTTTTAGATTACGTCTCTCACAGTTGAAGTGTACCTATGATAAAAATTACAGACCTCTACATGCTTTGTAAGTAGGAAAACCTGCAAAATCGGCAGTGTATCAAATACTTGTTCTCCCCACTGTATGTATGTGTGTGTATATATATGTGTGTGTGTGTGTGTATATATATATATCAATACCGGTCAAAATCTTTAGAACACCTACTCGTTCAAGGGTTTTATTTATTTTTACTATTTTCTACATTGTGTAATAATAGTGAAGACATCAAAACAATGAAATAACACATGCAATCATGTTAACCACAAGTGTTAAACAAATCAAAATATATTCTTCAAGAGATTCTTCAAATACCCACGCTTTGCCTTGATGACAGCTTTGCACACTCTTGCCATTCTTTCAACCAGCTTCACCTGGAATGCTTTTCCAACTGTCTTGAAGGAGTTCCTACATATGCTGAGCATATGAGTCAAGCAACCATATATTAGTGGTTATGATGGGGTATAGTATAATCTAACGAGACATATATAAATGATGTTCTTGAAGAATCAATTGGTATATAAATATTTAAAATGAACATTGAACCGCTCTTAATATTGCAGTTTGTACCTGCATGGTAGTCTCTAAACTGTTTAGCTGAATTAAGGATCACAGTTCTTATTGTTCGTAACAGAGCTAGTGAGTTCTGAAATTTTGCCGAAATGGTAAATTCACTCAGACATGTATGCAAAATAACATTGACGGCTATAAAAATATCAGTGGGATCTTTGGATTAGTTAACCTCACATTACAGCTATTATAATATTATGGTCTTAAATCGATTGACTAATTATGGATAACGTTTTGAGGTTAAATGATCTCCTTGCTGATATCTTGGCTAATTAACCTTTCAGTCCTGTAGGGCTGTAATAACTTGAGAAAGATAGAAGTCTGCTGTGTGTGTCTAGCATAGCATGTTGGTGTGCTGTATGTTCCTTTCTGTGCAGGTGGCCCGCTTTAGGATATCACTTGTTGTGCATGTGCCACAATGCAGCTAACAATAGCCCCAAGTTATTATTTTGTTTGTTCATCCCAAACTATCCAAATTAAATGTCTTTTGGAAAGGGGGTAAAGCAATTTTTGTGTTATGAATAGATGATTAAACAAAACATATTCTCCTTGCAGGAGTTCTACTCTGTTCTACTCTACTTTTAACTTTTTACTACATTTTACACAGGTGTATGGGGCTGTTGACATTAGTTTTTTTGCTGCCTGCCACAAACATTGGGATTCTATGTGTCTCTGTTATGCCATTGGATAAGGTTAAGCTGTGTCAAAAAGTACTGTTGGAGCAGGGTCATTCTATGTGACAGCTGTGGTCAGGATACGTCTGGGCCCTGAAAGGCATGAGAGAGATTGATAACCATCCTCCGCCTTGTACACATCTGCAGGTCTGACTGAGATACCTCTTTGAAAAGCAAGAGATATCAATTTCTCTCTCAGATAAACAAGGGATTTGCAGTAGCTCCTGGCATTGTTGAGTTTCATTGGTAGTGTGGTGGTGCAGTATCTTATCTGAAGGGAAATCAGGTCAGACTTAAGTTCAGATCAAGTGGAAATATCCCATGCATAGAATTAAACGCTGCTTCATTTTAGTATTGTCAAAGAACATCATTACTAACACCCAGTTTGAGAATTTATGGATGAAATAGCTGAAGCTCAGCCAGGTATAATGAACACTGACTGGTAATTTCTGAGCTTGAGTATTTACACAGAGCCTCCTGACCACAAGTACATTTCCAGAGCCACCTATCCAACAACTGCATGATTACAACTGTCAGATGGGAGTCAGATGGGAGCCTTTCCCAAAAGTCTGACTGAAGTGGCTGAATTCTAAGTCGCCCCAGCTAAAAGCACCTATTTGAAGAACTTCCTCCAGACTCTATTCTTGAGGAGGTCAGGTGAACAGGTTGGGAGTGGAGAGTGTTGTTCTGAGGTGTAATCAACAACACATTAGAGGCGTGGCACTGCCATGACAGCTCCCTCGTGTTAGCAAGGTGGCATCAGGTAGAAAATCCCTCCAGCTGGTCCTTATAGCTTCAGCAGCTCTTCTCTTCTTCCCTCTCCGCACTGGGAAATACAGTCATCTGTAACCTATGTTCTGTCTACCATATATCATTTCTCAAAATGGATTATCTACAGTGCTCTAACAGTAGAAGAAAGAGGAACAGCTCTGTGAATCTCAGTACTAATAAGTGATCATAGAGGGCTATGAGGGATGCTGGGGCTAGTGACTAGAGCCCTGGTTGAATTATGGCTGTGTAATCAGTAAAGCGCACAGACACTTCCTAGTCTCAGCCAGACACTTAGCTCCCTGCATAGTGCTGCTCTCTCCCCTTGACCACGCCCAAGTGAACAGACATTGGTTGAGAACTATGAAACACGCCCTTCTTTCCTCCAGTACAAAAGCCCGTTGACGGAAGTCAACCTCAGTCCTTGATGACATGAGGACTGGTGTCCGTACATTTAAAATGGATCATTTCAACGTGGAGGTGACGATCAATTTGAATTGTGAATTTCGACTAGACCAACCAGAATACAGTACGAGCTGATTATGGCAACTTGMTATGAATTTTGAACGATTATTCACTAAAGAAGAAGTGATACATCCTAGACGTCGAGTTATCAGCTGCAGCTGTAAACGTACGTGGCCTTAGAAAGGACAGACAATCTCCAAAGAACGACAGGGTACTTTAACGTATCCACTCTACAACACTACGACCAGAAAGATTCTTCAAAGGACAATGGTGATCTCTACTGGGTAAACCAGTCTTCCATCTTCGACCCATCTATCGAAGCGCAGCTCAGAGTAAATATATATATTGCATTTTCCTTTTCCCGAATGGGCTGTTATTGGAATGCATAAGATTCTTATATTCACAGTAGCATAGCTTCTCAAGGTCTGATAGAGACCCAATCCCTTGGTCCCTCAGTCTTCCCGCTCTTTCATTCAAACCCAACCTTTGTGTAACCAGCCGTCATATCGGGTTAGCCCACTATAGGCTTTTCATGACATGATTAGTAATCAATGTATGATCTATCCTGTGTATATACAGTTGAAGTCGGAAGTTTACATACACCTTAGCCAAATACATTTAATTTCAGTTTTTCACAATTCCTGACATTTAATCCTAGTAAAAATTCCCTGTCTTAGGTCAGTTAGGATCAACACTTTATTTTAAGAATGTGAAATTTCAGAATAATAGTAGAGAGAATGATTTATTTCAGCTTTTATTTATTTCGTCACATTCCCAGTGGGTCAGAAGTTTACACTCAATTAGTATTTGGTAGCATTGCCTTTAAATTGTTTAACTTGGGTCAAACATTTTGGGTAGCCTTCCATAAGCTTCCCACAATAAATTGGGTGAATTTTGGCCCATTCCTCCTGACAGAGCTGGTGTAACTGAGTCAGGTTTGTAGGCCTCCTTGCTCGCACACACTTTTTCAGTTCTGCTCACACATTTTCTATGGGATTGAGGTCAGAGCTTTGTGATGGCCACTCCAATACCTTGACTTTGTTGTCCTTAAGCCATTTTGCCACGACTTTGGAAGTATGCTTGGGGTCATTGTCCATTTGGAAGACCCATTTGCGACCAAGCTTTAACTTCCTGACTGATGTCTTGAGATGTTGCTTCAATATATCCACATTATTTTTCTTCCTCATGACGCCATGTATTTTGTGAATTGCACCAGTCACTCCTGCAGCAAAGCACCACCACAACATGATGCTGCCACCTCCGTGCTTCACGGTTGGGATGGTGTTCTTCGGCTTGCAAGCCTCCCCTTTTTCCTCCAAACATAATGATTGTCATTATGGCCAAACAGTTCTATTTTTGTTTCATCAGACCAGAGAACATTTCTCCAAAAAGTTCGATCTTTGTCCCCATGTGCAGTTGCAAACCGTAGTCAGGCTTTTTTGTGGCAGTTTTGGAGCAGTGGCTTCTTCCTTGCTGAGCGGCCTTTCAGGTTATGTCGATATAGGACTCGTTTAACTGTGGATATAGATACTTTTGTACCTGTTTCCTTCAGCATCTTCCCAAGATCCTTTGCTGTTGTTCTAGGATTGATTTTCACTTTTCGCACAAGTATGTTCATCTCTAGGAGACAGAACGCGTCTCCTTCTCCCCCGTGGTCCCATGGTGTTTATACTTGCACACTATTGTTTGTACAGATGAATGTGGTACCTTCAGGCGTTTGGAAATAGCTCCCAAGGATGAACCAGACTTGTGGAGGTCTACAGAAAAAGAATTTAGGTCATGGCTGATTTCTTTTGATTTTCCCATGATGTCAAGCAAAGAGGTACTGAGTTTGAAGGTTGGCCTTGAAATACAGCCACAGGTACATCTCCAATCTACTCAAATGATGTCAATTAGCCAGAAGCTTCTAAAGCCATGACATCATTTTATGGAATTTTCCAAGCTGTTTAAAGGCACAGTCAACTTAGTGTATGTAAACTTCTGACCCACTGGAATTGTGATACAGTGAATTATAAGTGAAATAATTTGTCTGTAAACAATTGTTGGAAAAATTACTTGTGTCATGCACAAGGTAGATGTCCTAACTGACTTGCCAAAACTATAGTTTGTTAACAAAAACATTGTGGAGTGGTTGTAAAACGAGTTTTCATGACTATAACGTAAGTGTATGTAAACCTCCGACTTCAACTGTACATACAGTACTACTGTACATACAAATACATACATACATATATATATGTGTACTGTATACGTAATTCTGTGTGATTTATTTAGTAAATAAATGATTAAGCTAATTTGTGTATTGCTGATTCAACTTATTAGCTAGGGTTCGTGCAGATAACCAAGTACTTACGACAATCAGAATGAGACCGATCGAGGTGACGATTAATTGACTGCTATTGATATAAAAGATCTTCAGATCTTTAAGAGAGTGGATTCGAGAGATAACCYCTCTATATAAATGAATGCGTCCGTGGTGCCCCAGGTTATTAATGGTTTAATTGTTGCATGGTTTAATTCAATCACGTAATCAATTAAATGTTAGGTAATCGATTTGATAAAATAGCATGTCATATAATTTAATCATAGTCAGAGACACGACAGCAGCGGTGGCGAGGGCTGCTGTGGTTTTCTGTGTTTTCGTGTGCCCTGACACACAGAGGCATGCTGACCAGCCCAGAGGCATGTGAGACACACGGGTGGAGTGCTGGAGATGAGACAGAGACACAGCAGCCTGCAGGGCCAGGGAGAAGCATGTGATGCAGAGGGGGGTTGGTACAGTACTGAAGATTTAACCCTGCTCTGGCCCTTTAGCATTGAGAGATGGCCTAGAGATAGCCTATTTGAGTTTAAGAAGGGTCTGTTATGGTTGTGCTTTTAAAACAGATGATTGCCGGCCTCCCGAGTAGCGCAGTTGTCTAAGGCACTGCCGGGGGGGCTTTACTTTTCGCGCTCTAGCGACTCCTTGTGGCGGGCTGGGCACCTGCAGGCTGACCTCAGTCGTCAGTTGAACAGTGTTTCCTCTGACATATTGGTGCAGCTGGCTTCCGGGTTAAGCGGGCGGGTATTAAGGGGTGCGGTTTGGCAGGTCATGTTTCGGGGGAACGCATGACTCAGCCTTTTGCCTCTCCTGAGCCCGTTGGGGAGTTGCAGCGATGAGACAAGATGATAATTGGGAGAAAAAGGGGTAAAAATACAAACGAAAATAAAGATTTATATATGATTGTGGAAATATCAATGCCTCACAAGCAAAATAGACCTCCGTTGAACATTTCCAACCATAACAATGAGAACAAATAACTATATGGGGTAGTTCGCTGGTGCAAACTAACCTGCTCCCCCACACACACACATACAGACACACACAACAACAGAAAAGCAGGACTTGTGGAGAGTACTGGATATTGAAGCAATAGTACAAATATTCAAGAACTATGACAAAGAGTTTGCAATGCTGGAATGATGTGAACCAAGTTTGGCACGTTACCATCTTACTTTGTCTCTGTATATTCCGTTTCTAATAATATTATTATTATAATATTATAACAAACGGAATATACAGGAAGACAGTTCAATTCTCAGAATCTGCAATTAAATGGTAAAGGCTTGAACTGCAGTTCTATGAACCAGCAAGAAGTATTGTCCCTCTCTATTTCTCTCTGAGTCATTGCCAATGGGAACAGAGGAAGAAGGCACAATTAGTTGGCAGATTTTGATCTTCTAAATACAATGTAATGCACTCTTAACTGCTGAGAGGGATTGCCATTTTGAGAGCCTTTTTTCTCAATACTCCTCTTTGCCTCTAGCAGGCTATTTTCCTCTCTCTTCAGTTTTACCCCCTTTGAAAAAAGTAATGCAGTTAATTGTGTGTGAGTGAATCAATGCCACTGACCATAGCCAGTTCTGTCTTAGGTTCGAAGTTATCTGATAAAGGCTTTGAGGGTGCGGTGGGTACCTAATGCTTTCGGGGGTCTTGAGACCTACCGTAGTCAGTTGATTGGAACATTGAACAAGGGGTATGGAGGGATAGGGAACGGGGGATGAGGGGCAATATGCTGACAAGCTGTTAGGCCTTGGAGCCGGAGTTAATGGACAGCTAATATCATGAGTGAACGGTAAAAGTGGAGTCTTATCCGTTGGTGGATGTAAAATCAATAGTCTATTAGAGTCGACAGGGTAGGAGAAGCAGTAGAGAGGAGAAGGGAAGAGGAAGCCTAGCGCATCGCTGCTTCCCTATCCCAGGCCTCAGCCTTCCACTCTGTCAGCCAGCCCCGCTAACTACTAATGAAGCGGCCGCTGTGCTGCGACGCCAGAACCGGGCCGGCGAGGCCCACAGGATTGAAATGGTAATGACAAAGCCAGAGAGGACCAGCAGTGGATGAAGCTGCCACACCATAAGGCATGCTGACAGACAATTAAACCTCTTTATCAATGTGTCCCTCTTTCTCCTCAGATGAATAAAAAAACTATCCCATGGCAGGCGCGCAACCCTGGCAGGGTCTTGGCACGGCCGTCTGCTACTAGCTGGAGGTTCACTGCCCCCAGTCCACTTCCATGACTCTGAAGACGTCGCTCCACTCCTCTTGAAATGTATCCATGGAGGGGGAGTTTGTCAAGTCAAATACAGCCTCCATATTGAGAATAAACATATTGTCTGAGACGACGGCCTGCCTGCCTTCTTGGCTGGTATGCCTGGCTTGTGAGGCATTGTGAAGCCATATGTGTGGGAGCATAAAGTCACTTAAGCTCCTACACTTTTCTCACTTTTCTGTCAGGCGTCTGTCAGACTTTAGTTCTGTCAGTTTTCTTATGACAGGGATAGAGGGAGGGAGTTGCGTTCAGATAAGGTTAGGAGTGACAAGACAGGAGCTGGTGCTTTTGTGACTGTCTGTGTCTCATCGAGCAGCTCCCAGACCTCCCAAGAGGACCGCTTCTGAACACTGATAAACTAGTGAGGCAAAAACAGAAATAAAAAAGGGGAGAGGGGATCCTCCTCACTGGCTGACATACCCTCCTCAATTCAACCACTTGTACAATCTTGCCACGTGTGGGGATGAAATGAGGTCTCATTGGCGAGGCAGATGACATTAGCAAGAGCCACCTATTGCTTCCCACCACATCAAGGGAACTGCTTGCGTTGATGTGGCTGCAGCGTGCAGTGTCACAATGGCTTTGGTGTATTGGCATGAACCGTCCCCTGGGCAAAGTGATCCCATAATTCTTGTGACTCTGTGCTGATTTCACAAACAAAGCAGGGGGAAATACAGTGTATAGACAGAAGCTTGTTGGGGTATGGGAGTTTGTTCCAGGGAAGAGAAGTATTGACCTGGAAATGGCTCCACATGGCGCTCTTCACGGAGCCACAGAGCAGGAGCCTGTTAGGGAAGGGAAGGGACCATTGATGCCGTGTGGGATGGGTGCGTGTGCAACCAACAACCAGAGGACTCACACTAGTGTTACATAACCTGACCTGGAGTCACTTTGAATCACTGTTAAAACATTTGCATAGCATGGTGAAATGTCTGATCAAACCTCCACAATGACGTAAATTATACTTTGTTCTGATTACTATATTCCACTCTTCATTGTGTATTGGGTGTGAGACATGCAAGAACAGTGGGGTTTTATGTTTAGAGATTGATTTAGATAAGTCGTTACTGTTCATATTGAACCACTTCACTGTTTGGTGTAAGAAACATTAAGATATACAGTGCAGTCTGAAAGTATTCAGTTACGTTAGACTTATTCTAAAATAGATTAAATACACATTTTCATCAATCTACACACAATACCCCATAATGGCAAAGAGAAAACAGATTTTTAGAAAAACAAATACCTTATTTACATAAGTATTCAGACTATGAGACTTGAAATTGGCTGACAGCTGAAACTCGAAATTGAGCTGAGGTGCATCCTGTTTCCATTGATCATCCTTGAGATGTTTCTACAACTTGTGCTCAATTCAATTGATTGGACATGATTTGGAAAGGCACACACCTGTATATATAAGGTCCCTCAGTTGACAGTGCATGTCAGAGCAAAAACCAAGCCATGAGGTCGAACAAATTGTCCGTAGAGCTCCGAGACAGGATTATGTCTAGGCACAGATCTGGGGAAGGGTACCAAAACATGCAGCATTGAAGGTCCTCAAGAACACAGTGGCCTCCATCATTCTTAAATGGAAGAAGTTTGGAACCACCAAGACTCTTCCTAGAGCTGGCCCCCTGGCCAAACTGAGCAATCGGGGGAGAAGGGCCTTGGTAAGGGAGGTGACCATGATCCCGATGGTCACTCTAACAGCGCTCCAGAGTTCCTCTGTGAATATTGGAGAACCTTCCAGAAGGACAACCTTCCAGAAGGACAACCATCTCTGCAGCACTCCACCAATCAAGCCTTTATGGTAGAGTGGCCAGACGGAAGCCACTCCTCAGTAAAAGGCACATTACAGCCCGCTTGGAGTTTGCCAAAAGGCACCTAAAAGACTCTCAGACCATGAGAAACAAGATTCTCTGGTCTGATGAAACCAAGATTAAACTCTTTGGCCTGAATGCCAAGCATCAGGCCAAAGGTGAAGCATGTTGGTGGCAGCATCATGCTGTGGGGATGTCTTTCTGGGGCAGGGACTGGGAGACTAGTCAGGATCGAGGGAAAGATGAATGGAGCTAAGTACAGAGAGATCTTTGATGGAAACCTTCTCCAGAGCGCTCAGGACCTCTGACTGGGGCGAAGGTTCACCTTCCAACAGGACAATGACCCTAAGCACACAGCCAAGACAATATGGGAGTGCCTTCAGGACAAGTCTCTGAATGTCCTTGAGTGTCCCAGCCAGAGGCCGGATTTGAACCTGATAGAACATCTCTGGAGCGATGCTCCCCATCCAACCTGACGGAGCTTGAGAGCATCTGCAGAGAAGAATGGGAGAAACTCCCCAAATATAGGTGTGCCAAGCTTGTAGCGTCATACCCAAGAAGACTCTAGGCTGTAATTGCAGCCAAAGGTGCTTCAACAAAGTACTTAGTAAAGAGTCTGAATGCTTACACTACCGTTCAAAAGTTTGGGGTCAGTTAGAAATGTCCTTGTTTTTGAAGGAAAAGCACYTTTTGTTGTCAATTAAAATAACATCAAATTGATCAGAAACACAGTGTAGACATTGTTAATGTTGTAAATTACTATTGTAGCTGGAAACAGCAGTTTTTTTTATGGAATATCTACATAGGCGTATAGAGGCACATTATCAGCAACCATCACTCCTGTGTTCCAATGGCATGTTGTGTTAGCTGTGCAAAAATTAAAAAAAAAAAACAGTTTTTGCTTTGTCATTATTGTGTATTGTCTTGATTTGATGAGGAAAAAACATTTTTTTAATACATTTTAGAATAATCATGTAATGTAAAAAATTGTGGAAAAAACTGAATACTTTCCGAATGCACTGTACTGCAGGACTTTTTAAAGCAGGATAAACTCCTACTCTTCTGTGACTTGAGTAATCCCTGTAGCCTTCCAGTACAGTATAGGCCTTTCTTTTGAAGTTTTCTCTTGCTGTCTCAAGTCAGGCATCTTGATGAGTCTTAACGTAGGGCAAGGCAGTGTACAAGCCACTCGAAGAGAGAGCGAGAAAAAAACATCTAATTTCCATGGTGTTATTGGACTCCTATATTTGGTGACAGGGCTCAGCGGCTCCTACACATCTAAAGAAAGGCTGATATTTACAATATGAATGCATCTCCTTCCCCTGAGAGTCCTTCATTTCCCCCAAATACCAAAAGCTGCATGTGGTGACATTTCTGATACGGGAAATGCATACGTCTGTGGTTCAGGCAGCAGTGGTGTGGCTGCTGCTACTCTTATGCATGATTAATAGCCACAGTAAAAGCTTATATCACCCACGTTTTCCATTGAGCATCATTATTAAATGAGCATATACCAGACCTGGGAGGATTTTTTTGCTTGTCTTTTACTGCTACACTATGTGCCAATAAACTTTCCATGGATATATCTGGCCGTGCTCCAGTCGAACTCAGATTGCTGCGCTGCCAACACCTGTGCTTTTCACCTGTCTGGCCAGCTCTGCTAGGTTTGTGTTGAAATATTAAACGCTACCTCAGGCTTTCTCTGGCATGAGAACATGTCCTTGCCTTTTTTTTTTTAAGAGTATTTCTGGAACACTCTCACAGGTGCTAATGTCATTATTTGACCCATTAATTGCCCTCAGTGTCATGTCAGTTTTCAGTCTGTTATACACTCTGTTAGCTTAGAGACATCAGCAGACTCATATAATGATGTTTTGAAGTTAGAAACTCCAACGGCACACAGCTATTCTCAATAGGCCTACTGGCACAGAAATACTAATTGATACCCAATTACATATGGATGCACATCATTTCAGTTATATAGCATGTATAACTTTTTTTTTTTTTTTTTTTACTTAACTGTCTGACAAATTTCATACAGCATTACGGATTCTCTGTCTTCATGTCTCCATCAGGAATATGGTAACCATGGCTATTCAGCCTACAACTCTTTCATTGCTGCAAACTCAAACACTATCAGGAATTTCTTTGAAGAAAAGTTACTTGAGAGCACTTTGAAAGTTTTCTTCCTAACTAAAGAAAATGTCCACATAACTTAAGCTCCACACTGTTTAAAACCACACAGCTCCCATTTCCATCCACCGCAGCTTTGGTTCATTATGTAATCATGCATTCTAAACGTGTGTGTGTGTGTGTATGTGTGTGTAAAGTTTATAAAAGTCGGGGAATGCATATGAAATTAAGAATTATGCAATGCATCAAGCTAGAAGACCCCACAGGGAAGCTTCTGTTCATTTGTCAGCCAGCAGAACAGATACTGCACGTTTCAAGTTGCTTGGACTCTGAAGGGAAATCTGAGTAATGTATTGTATAATGCGACCAAATCTCAATACACTGTTTACCACCCCCCTATTACACACTTCTGTTTCACCTTCGGGCTTTGAGAAAATGCTGCTTTAATGGAGAAACCTGCAGTGTAGTTTGCTGCTTCCAGCCAAAAGCTGGCCACTCTGTTTACAGTGAATTTCTCTCTCTTACAACTGCTTTTAAGCACCCTATCCTCTCACTTCACGGTGTCGTTCCCTGAAGCTACCTTTCCCAGCATGAGACATCGCTCAGTGGGCTTAAAGAGCTGGCCCGCTATCACAACACACCTAATTGGACACGCAGATGACCCTCTCCACATCCACATGAGCAGTGTGCTTAATGTCTTAAAGTACAACTCACAAACCATGAAGATGCAACACTCCATCTTGTCTTACTTCAAGCTCAGTATGAGGAGCAGGTTCATGTGGGGTTTACAGCTACTGTAGCAGGCTTGAATCATCTGTCAAGAGTATTTTATGGAGGGATATTCCTTGTTTGAAAAACATACAGAGAACAAACAGTGATTCCATGACTGTGGTTTCTGTAGTAGATTATACAGTACAGTATAATGATCATCCAACTGTGAAGAGTGAGGTCATGATGGGGAGAGAGAGCGAGAGCGAAAGAGAGGAGTTGTTGGACTTCTTTTTTKATTTTATTTCACCTTTATTTAGCCAGGTAGGCTAGTTGAGAACAAGTTCTCATTTACAACTGCGACCTGGCCAAGATAAAGCAAAGCAGTGCGACACAAACAACAACACAGTGTTACACATGGAATAAACAAGCGTACAGTCAATAACACAATAGAAAAAAGAAAGTCTACATACAGTGTGTGCAAATGGCATGAGGAGGTAAGGCAATAAATAGGCCATAGTAGCAAGTAATTACAATTTAGCAAATTAACACTGGAGTGATAGATGTGCAGATGATGATGTGCAAGTAGAAATACTGGTGTGCAAAAGAGCAGAAAAGTAAATAAAAACAATATTGAGAACGTGTGTGGTGACAGATTGTGTTGAACTACAGAAAACACCCTCTCCTCCAACAACTGTGGCTAATGAGAACTGTTGTTCATTTTCAGCTTTATGAGAAACGCTGCAATGTTTGATTCATGATACAAAAAAATAACATGCCCCCTTTAAAGGCCCAGTGCAGTAAAACATGATTTTCCTGTGTTTTATATTTCCACACTATAAGGTTGGAATAATACTGTGAAATTGTGAAAATTATGTTAATGTCCTTTTAGTGTAATAGCTGTTTGAAAAGACCACCTGAAATTTCAGCCTGTTGTGGTGGGATGGAGCTTTGTCCCTCCATGGTGACATCACCTTGCGGTAATAACCAATAACACCTAGTTTTCCCTTCCCCACAGACCATTCCCAATCAGTCCTAGCAAAATTCTTGCTTGAGAAATTGCCCTTTGCTGAGAAGCAATTTTTTATTATTTTTGACAATTTTAATTGAAAAAAAATCACAGTAAGCTACTTAATTCTTACCCAGAAATGATTTGAAAATGAGATAAAAATGACTGCAATGGACCTTTTAAAGAAAAGTTATACAGGTAATTAAATAACATGAGGCTGGTACAGAGAAACCAACCAGAGATTAAAAGGAAATAAAACGGGAATTCTTACAGAATTATTGATGGTGAGATGCGAGCAGTGCTGAAGAGTAAATAAGGCCCAAACACACAGAACGCTGAGCTGCTCCACCAGGGGTGCATGCTGAGATTTGGAGCAATTAACTATCCAGCCTTATGGATGTACTGTAGTGTACATGGAGATGAGAGAGAGGGACTGGCATTGGCTGGCAAAACACTTTCTAGAGTTGATTAGTAATATATTTCTCTTTCATAAGGAATACTTGACACAACAAAAAGCATTTCAGCTATTGAATCTGACCTGTTTTTATAAACCAAGAAAGAGATGTTGCTCTGTGACGCCTTGGAAGTGCATTCCATAGATTGTATAGCATTTTTCTAGTTCTCTGTGAGAAGGTAGCTGTGTTAGTTTTTTCCAATACCTCCTTTTGTGGATTGTAATGCAGTATTTCTGTGCTTTATGTAAGGTTAACCTCGAGCTCAAGGGTTTGATAAAATCTTCCAAACCTACTGTGTTTTTTGTGTTCCATTGTGTTGACATGTCTTTCTGAGCCATGCAGACTTACTGGAAGTGTCTTGGGATAGAAGGATAAGTGAACAACTGTGTGTTAGTTATTCACAGTCACATTAATTGTATTGAAATACACCGAGATCACTAAATGCTACATTTAAAACTGGGTGGTTCGAGCCCTGAATGGTGATTGGCTGACAGCCGTGGTATATCAGACTGTATACCACAGTTATGACTAAACATTTATATTTACTGCTCTGATTACATTGGTAACCAGTTTATAATAGCAATAAGTCACCTCAGGGGTTTGTGGTATATGGTCAATATACCACGGATGTATCCAGGCACTCCGCGTTGTGTTGCGCTTAAGAACAGCCCATGGTCGTGGTATATTGGCCATATATCACACCCCCCTTATTGCTAAATTATACACTGGGAAGGCAAACAGGGCCAAGAGGTCTGTCATGGAAATTCTAATAAATGAGAGACAAGGGCAGTCAGCAATCAAGTTTTTTCTTTATTCAACACATATTAATGAGGGAGCAGGTCACACCAGACACACAAGTGAATAGAGTGAGAGCTCCGTGATTCTGAGTTGGGGCTTGTCTTATACAGCCCAACCTTGTTACATTTCCTTAATCCACCACAACTGTCTCAATGTGTCGAACCAACCTCTGTGTTATCCTGTGAGTATTAAGAACTGTTTGTTCTTAGAATAGAGGATAAGGAGAGACTTCGTTCTGAACATAGATACCTCGTTCCGAACATGCAAGTTTCAGAGTGCAGAGGGTGGGGGAAAGAACACGAGATGTGCACAGCCGTGGTGGATTAGGTACAGAGTTAGGTGAAAACAGCAATTTACACAACCAGAGTAACAGGATTGTACATACAGTGGCTTGTGAAAGTATTCACCCCCTTGGCATTTTTCCTATTTTGTTGCCTTACAACCTGGAATTAAAATGGATTTTTTGAGGGTTTGTATCATTTGATTTACACAACATGCCTATCACTTTGAAGATGCAAAATATTTTTTTGTGAAACCACCAAGAAATAAGACAAAAAAACAGAAAACTTAAGCGTGCATAACTATTCACCCCCCCAAAGTCAATACTTTGTAGAGCCACCTTTTGCAGCAATTACAGCTGCAAGTCTCTTGGGGTATGTCTCTATAAGCTTGGCACATCTAGCCCATTCTTCAAGGCAAAACTGCTCCAGCTCCTTCGAGTTGGATGGGTTCCGCTGGTGTACAGCAATCTTTAAGTAATACCACAGATTCTCAATTGGATTGAGGTCTGGGCTTTGACTAGGCCATTCCAAGACATTTAAATTTTTCCCCTTAAACCACTCGAGTGTTGTTTTAGCAGTATGCTTTGGGTCATTGTCCTGCTGGAAGGTGAACCTCCGTCCCAGTCTCAAATCTCTGGAAGACTGAAACAGGTTTCCCTCAAGAATTATCCCGGTATTTAGCGCCATCCATCATTCCTTCAATTCTGACCAGTTTCCCAGTCCCTGATGATGAAAAACATCCCCACAGCATGATGCTGCCACTACCATGCTTTACTGTGGGGATGTTGTTCTCGGGGTGATGAGAGGTGTTGGGTTTGTGCCTAACATAGCGTTTTCCTTGATGGCCAAAAAGCTCAATTTTAGTCTCATTTGACCAGAGTACCTTCTTCCATATGTGTGGGGAGTCTCCCACATGCCTTTTGGTGAACACCAAACGTGTTTGCTTATTTTTTTCTTTAAGCAATGGCTTTTTTCTGGCCACTCTTCCATAAAGCCCAGCTTTGTGAAGTGTACTGTTTAAAGTGGTTCAATGGACAGATACTCCAATCTCCGCTGTGGAGCTTTGCAGCTCCAGCTTTGGTCTCTTTCTGATATTTTTCTATAACCCAACCCTGATCTGTACTTCTCCACAACTTTGTCCCTGACCTGTTTGGAGAGCTCCTTGGTCTTCATGGTGCCGCTTGCTTGGTGGTGCCCCTTGCTTAGCGGTGTTGCAGACTCTGGGGTCTTTCAGTACAGGTGTATATATACTGAGATCATGTGACACTTAGATTGCACACAGGTGGACTTTAGTTAACTAATTATGTGACTTCTGAAGGTAATTGGTTGCACCAGATCTTATTTAGGGGCTTCACAGCAAAGGGGTGAATACATATACACGCACCAATTTTAATTTTGAATTTGTTTGAATTTTTTTAAACAAGTTTTTTTTTCAATTCACTTCACTAATTTGGACTATTTTGTGTATGTCCATTACATGAAATCCAAATAAAAATCTATTTAAATTACAGGTTGTAATGCAATAAAATAGGAAAAACGCCAAGGGGGATGAGTACTTTTGCAAGGCACTGTACCTGTCATTTAAAGTAATGCTAATACAAATTCCCCCCCCCCCATGCCTCATCCATAGTGACATCATCCATAGTGACATCAGTCAATGGAATGATTTCACCACACGCTTATTATGCCATGGAATACCCACCCACCATGACTGATTTGTTGAGCACAAAAGTTTGTTCCTCAACACTGAGGGACAGTTTTAGAACAACTGGGCACGCTTTTGAAGTGAGAGAGTTGCAGTGTCTCTTTTTCTATTTCTTGGCAAACTGTGTGAAAATATTTATCACTGTCTAATTCAGTCTTTTAAAAAGGCATGAACAGTGTGAGGGCAAATTCCTGTCTGTAATCCTGTTTGGTCTGACATTGTAATCCTGTTATGTCTCGTGTGGTGCAAACGCCTGTTTGTTTGGCCCTTAATCATCCCATGACCATGAGTGCTGCTCTGCAGGTTTGGGTGGGTTTATCGGTGTTTATTCTGTTGTCTTATAAACAAATGAATGGTTATACTGTAGTATATACTGTATAAATAGTTATTAGTTTACAGGTATTTATCAACGCTATCTTTGTTTCCCCCTGAAGTCTCATGCTGCAGTCTCATTTGCAGATTGTCAAACTGTGCACGAGAACAAATCAATCAAATCAAGTTGTATTGGTCACATACACATGGTTAGCAGATGTTATTGCGAGTGTAGCGAAATGTGGTGTAGCGAAATGCTTCTAGAACAGACACGTTGCTTATTGAAAGTAATCCCCGTAATCAAGCAGTCCAAAGATTTGCCCAATATCCTGGCATGTCAGTCTACTACACTATTGTCTTTCTTGTAATCTCTTCCATTAATCTGAATCAAAATTATCTGCTGCACCCAAGTGATCATCATCCTTTGCCTTTTTTTATGGGGTGAATGTGGGATTGCTGACCTTGGAAGTGAGAAAGAAGTCCTACCAACCTATTTAAGTGATAATGTCAGAGAAGTCGGTGTTTTGAGGAAATATTGGTATTTATTCATACTTTTTCAAGCGTCCACAAGATATAGTCCCGACACAAATCTAGGGTTGCTAGCCAAGCTGGCTGGTCATTCGTTCTGTCGGTTTGGTTGCTAGAGTCATTCAGTCTTTTTGTTCTGTATCTATGGACTCGACTAAGTCGTTCGTTCTAAATGTTCCATTGCCATACTGTCTGGAAAAGTTCTTATCCCTTGCTTGCTAGCTAGCCAACAACAGCTAACTTAGTCACGTCAAAAGGTGCAGCCAGAATAACAGCAAAGTAGCCGCATTTGCATTTGTTTAAACTGTTTTCTATTTGGATACATCCATAACAATGAGCTAATAATGCTCTATTTTGCCTGGCATAAAAAATGTGCTCACTCGACAGGACACTGTTTTTCAGAGGAGCTAGCCAACAACACAGCTGACACAATCACTTCAAACTGAAGCTGGAAAGACTGCAAACTAGCTGCACTTTGTTTCTTTGTTTATATCCATAAAAATTATGCCAGCTGATTCATGATTTCGAGGCTGAGAAACGCTGCCTACTTGTCTGTCTCGTCCCAACTCCTGACATGTTCATTACTATGGGACAGCTGGAGATCGAATTTGAATATTGAAACAATGTTGCAAATGTCGGAGTGACAGACAGCAAGGTTTATACAAATCTCCTCTGTTGAAAACTAAATGTTAGTCTAAAAGAAATGTGAGATAATGTCTAGATGATTTTTATAGCGGTGATCAAGTTTATAAATTGCTTGGCTGGGCTGATGAGACAGTGGATTGCGCAGTCAGATGGAACAGAGTAAATAGGCATTTTAACATCATAGATTTAACCGGTGGTAACTTGTGGAATAGACATCGGTTGGAATGCGGTTTTAACCGATCAACATTCAGGATTAGACCCACCCATTGTAAACATTGAAAATACTACATGCGTTATTGTACAATGACTATTGGAAAATAATGAAAAGGTTGTCGACAAAGAGGGCCCAGTTAGGCTACAATTGTGAAAATTATCTCAGAATGGAACGTCTGCTCTTGCCATTTGTAATGCGTTGATGGTACACGTAAAATAAATTTGCAATTATGAGGAGAGAGTGGAAGAGAGGCTCTGTGGAACGTGTATATAGTCTTCTATTTCTCTTCTTCTGCATTTAATTTAGCACCGGTCTTCGCCTTCTCTTCTTCTTTCTGTCCATACTGTGATGAGAGGAGAAGAGAGGTATTAAACGGGGATTGATAGAAAGGGAGAGCGCAAAGAGAAAGTGAGAAATATGAATGGTCTGAACTGTGTTTGTGTGTGTCAGTATTCATTTTGTCAACAAAAACAACTATTTCTCAGTGGCAATTGACGATATTATAACTAAATGAGACCCAGAACAAAACTACATCATTATTCAAGTGACAAAAATGTGACTAAGACTTAGTCATTTTAGTCAAAATGAATAAGACTAGAATAAATATGAACGTGTGTGTGTGTG